>NC_064868.1:32096088-32441921 GCF_024139225.1 Suncus etruscus
AGAGCACTTATGGGAGCAACTCCTGAGCAGAGCTGAGAGTAACTCAGGAAACTATGACATGAACAACTATTTAATTGACTTTGGAAATATTTAATGTGATAACATGTCCCGTATAATAAATATCTGGTATAATATATATTATATAATATATAATATATAATATATATATATTCCCTTTCCAAATTGAGGAAGTGGATAACAAGCATAAAAGTCATATTGTCACATCTTTCTGTTTTGGTTAAAGCTTTTCTGTCCTGCTACCAATAACCTGTTTACTTTTTGTAATTCCTTAAAGTAATCAAAGGCATTTCTGATAATAGATTTTTCATTCAATCGCCTTGGTATTTAATAATCTTCTACTTTGATTAAGCTTTTAAAAACAACTTTTAGTGTTCATTCCAAAATATTTAATGTTGAGACCAGAAGTTCAAAATCGGGGCTGGAGCGGTGGCTCAAGCGGTAAGGTGTCTGCTTTGCACACGCTAGCCTAGAAAGGACATCAGTTCGATCCCCTGGCATCTCATGTGGTCCCCCAAGCCAGGAGCTATTTCTTAGCGCATAGCCAGGAGTAACCCCTGAGCGTCACTGGGTGTGGCCCCAAAAACAAAAACAACCACCACAACAAAAAGAAGTTCAAAATCAAGTTTGGCAATATAAATCCACATGCCCTAAAATTAAAATAACAGTAAAATATCCTTTGTACTCTAGTTTCACATAGGACGTCAGAGGTTATTTCCAAATGCCACATTTAATTTAGTTTAAGTTTGTTTGTCTTAACAGGACTATACTGCTTGGAAATTAAGATAATATTTCATTGCTATTTACATTTCTATAAAATTTATTCATCAAAATTCTTTTAAATATAACTTTCAGAATAAGTGGTATGATTCACCATTACACTATTATTTTATATGTAAGAATTTTCCCAAAGAAAATATATTACTGTAGAAACCTAAAATTTTTCTACTTAAAAATCTCAAGTCTCCAACTTTGCTGAGTATATATATCAGATTATATGAAATTAAAGAAAGATGATTTCACAGTATTCTAATTAATTGCTTGGACAGTGGATTTTTTCTCTTATCAAATAAATTCTCAAATATTTGTTCATTATGTACTTTCTGAGAAATTTTACTCTTTAAATGTACATATAATAATAGGATTGAAGTCTCAATATGAGAGGACAAATTAACAATCCATTATTGTGAAAGTCTTAATTGTTCAATCAAACTATGTTGTTACAAGCTTTTTCAGATCTAGAATTCATTCAATTGAAAGGCCTAGTAAGAGCTCATTAAATACTGAATCATAAATTAATCAGAACATAGTCTATTTTTGGATAAATGTGAAGCAAACTATAATCAATTATTAAGTGAAACGTCTTCATATGGTCTATTGTTCCTAAACCTGTAATAAATGATGACCCTCCACACCTGAACTCTGCCCCGTTAAGAGGCCAAACATGACAGTTGCTGAAATTGCATACTGCCACATTCTTACAGCAGATAACTCTGAGGCCCTTTTAGAGGCCCTACAGCATACAGATTCCAACATTGCTGTATCATTAGCACCAGGTCCACACCTTCTGAAAAACCCACTTTCAAATTTCACACTACTCATAGTCCAGTAGGACCACAGTCAACTTGAGAAGGAAAACTAAAAGAAGTCCATGAAACTCAAAGACTGTAAACAAGAACAGAGAGAAGTCAACTAGCACCAACCATCTAAATTAGACAATGAAACCACTGTGAACCGGTTGAATGAGATCAAAGAAACAGGGACAGGTATTCTTCAAAGCCATCAGTGTAGAAGAAAGAATGAATGCTGATATGAGAAAATTTTAAGCATAAATTGAGTAATATTAGTTGAGATAAAAATCACAAGGAATCTCAGAACAACAGATTAACAACAGCTGAGAAAAATATATAAAAGTTCCCAAGAAGGAAATTGCTAGAAAACAAAAGAATGTGAAAAATAGTCTTGAGTGTTCATACCAGATATTAATGGTGTATCTGGTATGGTACATTGGTATGATACATGGTGTATCTGGTATGATACATACATGATTGATGAGAAAAGAATATTTAAAGAAATCATAGAATTTTTCTAGACTTGATAACACACATTGAGATCCAAGAGGCACAAATGGTCCCAGTGAAAATAAACTCAACTAGGAAAACTTCAAGACCCATTGTACTCAATCTGACAAATTCCAAAGATAGAGATAAAATACTGAAAACAAGATCAATAAAGCAAATTATATACAGAAAAAAGTCCATAATATTCACATTAGATCTATCAAGTGAGACTCTAAGAGCCTGATAAAATAAGGAATAATGTCCATAACTCAAGGAAATGAACACCTCACCAGAAATACTCTATCCAGCTAGATTATCATTCAGAGTTGAAGAAATGATTCAAAAATTGAGGGACATACAATTAAGCTTAATGAATTCATAGACTTCAAATGAGTTTTACAAGAAGCATTAGAAGAGCTTCTTTAAAGGACAGGACAAACTTCAGAGCATGTGGTTATGAATATGACACTCATGGTGGTTGACTTCTACAAATTAAGGGAGATATATTTAACCCTGGATGCTAAGGGATTTTATACATTATCAATAACGAAATGCTATCCCATGTACATAAAACATTATGACTTATCAGTATTTTATACACCCATAGAAATTTTGTTGCAGATACTTAAGCAGTATCTAAAATATAATATTTTATAATGTAAAAACTATTCCCTATCTTAAGATAAAATAGACCTGTTCAGATATTTCCTTTACATTTTTTTCTTTTGGTTTCTGGGCTACACCTGGCCGTGTTCAGGGGTTATTCCTGGCTCTGCACTAATAAATTACTTCTGGCAGACTCAGGGTACCATATGGGCTGCTGGAGGTCTAATTTAGGTCAACTGCTTGCAAGACAACACTGTATCCTCTATGCTATCGCTTCACCACCTTTAAATTTTCTTAATTCTCATCACTTACTATATTTTACAGTGATAGACCCTACAAATCTCAGGTAAGCTCCAAAATATATTAATAAAGCATTTTTAAAAAAAGTGTTATGAGGGGATTGGTATTAAAATATTGTATGCCTGAGACTCAACAAGGAATAACTTTGTAATTTCATGATTACTAGATTTAAAAATTAGTAAAAATACAAAGTCATTATCGAAAATATTTCACATTAAGTGTTTTATTAATCACAGGAAAGACATGATTACTACCAAGTAAGACCAAATTAAAATGTAACTGCCCAGCTGAAAACTTATTTATATAAATGAGAGTAGGTATTTAATGTTTTTAATTTATATACATAGGCTAAAATCATATGGCAATTAATCAACGAAAACTGAGTTTTCTTGATTTATTTTCTGATAATGCCATTTTCTATTTAAGTTTTCTTTGAACCAGCAATATGAAATAAATTTTCTAGGTTCCTGCTGAGAAGGTCTCTGTGGCAGCCAGAGGATGCTAGTAGAGGGACAAACACACTAGTTGTGGGATTGGTGTCAGAACATCCTATGCCTGAAAAATCTGTATTTTGAATTACTTTGTAAATTACAGTTTTAAATTAGCTATTTTAAAAATACCTATATAAATTGTAAGCAGGATGAGAATATCCCTTGGAAGTGCATTATAGAGAAAATACAGTACAAATTATTTCCTTTGTCCAGAAAACAGCATTCTTTCTTTCTTGAGAACCACTGCCAAATAAATTGAATAGGTATCTTAACTAAGTCTTCATTTGGAAAGGACACAAAAAGAAACCATTAAGTTCATAATTGATGGCAGCTATTAAAAACAAAATAAAATATTAGTGTTATGATATTTGTCTAGCATCATGGTATAAAAATGGACAATCTATGAATGCTGAATCTTTTTCATTTTCTTTTTTTTTCTTTTTGGGCCACACTCGCTGACACTCAGGGGTTACTCCTGGCTATGCGCTCAGAAATCACTCCTGGCTTGGGGACCATATGAGTTGCTGGGGAATCAAACCTCGGTCCATTCTAGGCTAGCGCGTGCAAGGCAAAAGCCCTACCACTTGCTCCACCGCTCCTGCATTTGTTTGCTGAATCTTAACATAATTTTATCTTTAAGTTTTATCTTAGAGTATTTCAATGTCTTTCTATAACTGATTCAAAGAAAAGTACAATTTCTTATATAGTAGAATTTTTCTGAGCCAAAATTTGTATATAGAAACCTTCCAGGGCCTTAGGGATAATGGTGTGTAGGGTGATTGCCTTGCATATGGGACTCAAGTTTAACTCTTGTCTCTACCTCTGATCTGGTCCTCTGAGCTCCTCCAAGCTCCTCCAGTAAAAATCCCTGAGTGTAGAGTAAGAGTGCAGAGCACCACACAAAGTAATCAAACCAAAGAAAAAAAGAAAAGTTAAAAACAAAGTCAAATAAAAGAAAACCCTAAGAGTATTTCAAAATATTCAATATCATGGTAAAACTTTCTCAATCTAGGCAAGTTAAAAGAATTAAAAAAGTTTTTAATAAGAAGCAAACCACTACTAAGAAATATTTTTAACCACTATTAAATATTTTTCCTGAGAACAAAACAGTAATTCAAATTAAGTGATTTTAGCTGATGATTAATTAAGTCTTCACAGGAGCAATATAAATGAGAATAATTTAAATGAAGAATATCAATAGTTTTGGGCAAAAGGAGAACTGATTGTACTCATTAAGAGTTTGTATAATTTCTTGAATCATTAATATACTATTGATTTACTGAATAGACTCCATCACAGGTAAAATTCCTTTTAGAACCTAATATTATTATATAAATTATAAATGAGCTAATCTATTTAAATATTTATGCAATTTATATTTTAATATACTATAAGGCCTTTCTTTGAATTTGAACAAAACTTTCATATATATATATATGATCATATATATATATATATATATATATATATATTGATCCTTTCTAAATTTATAGAAGCTCCCAGGGGGAAAAAGAAATTTATAAAACTGGTAAAATGTCTAGCCTAGTTTTTATTCTCAAAGACAGTGTAAAAACTTGGACGTTAACATGTAAATTTATTTTTAACTTCAAATGTAAACCACAAAGTTGTCAGAGATAAATACAAATTCTTTAATTAAATTAAAATAAAAGCTTTTTCCCATGTCCCTAATCCAAAATATCTAAAATTGAAGCATTCTTGATCTCTTCCTTTGTATCATTAATAGGACATTTAAATTTATGTTTCATCTATCTTAACATAGTAAGTGCTTATTAAATATCAATTCAATGATATACTGTTATTATTTGTTATCTTCTAAAATACTGTAAACATTTAGAAGTGTCCCTTAGTTATTTCTTCACATTATTTATTTTGTTTTATAGGGCTCACACTTGGTGGTGCTTGATGGGAAAGTGTTGTAGTGACTAAACTCTGAACCTTAAATTTCCTAGGCATGTCTCTACCACTTGAGCACCACTTCTGGCCCTTCTCTATATTCTTATATTCTTCATTATTGTTCTCACCATATTTTCAACAAACATGTCAACTATCTTCACTAAACTTCCCTTTAACCTCAAGTTATTCTTCAGATATTCTTCCTTACTCACTTAATTTCTTTTTAATTTAAACCATTGTGATTTACAAAGTCCTTCATAGTTGGGTTTTTGACAAAATATGTTTCAGGATCTACTTACTTTTGCTAGAGATTTTAATGTGTTATCTATCAAATACCACAAAAAGTGACAAATACTAAACAACGAAAAATTATCAAGTTACTGGTGGTTTTGAAATTCCAGGAGAAGCTCACCACAAAGAGTGATGAGAGCAGTTAGAGAAATAACTAAATAGAGAACTATCCTAACAAGGTGAATGAATGAGGGAAGTAGAAAGCCTGTCCCGAGTACAGGTGTGGGTGGGGTGGGGAGGAGGGAGGTTTGGGACATTGGGGGTAGGAATGTTGCACTGGTGAAGGGGAGTGCTCTTTATATGACTGAAATCATACAACTACAATCCTACTTGTAATCACGGTGTTTAAATAAAGCTAATTAAAAAAAGAAATTCCAGGACAAATACAAATTTTCTGTTTTAAAAGCTTGCTGTTTTCTGCATGGTCATTCTTTAATGCTATGGCATTTTCTCAAGGGCTTAAGGGTTTTGAGGAAATTGGGCGATGTCACCTGCACAAGCAGGAAATAAGTCATAATGCATCAAAGGGTTTTCTTCAAAAAGAGGGGTATTATTTAAGTATTGATTGCCAAAGATGCAGAAAGAAATACAAACTGATGTCAAGCATATTTAGCAAAGTTTACTAGAAAGGGATCAAGAGATTTGAAAGTAATATAGGGGTACAGAGATAATACATTTGAGTGTACAATTAAAAATAAATATATGTTTAAATATATAGATATAATTTAAAAATATATAAATGTATATAAGTATATAAATAAAAGTTCACTTATCTGAATAGAGATGACATTTGAATAAATAAAAATTCTATGGAAATTATTGCTTTTAAATTTATATTGATGATCACTGAGAATGTTTTCTGTGGTTTTCACATAAAAACTTTCAAAATTACTTTTGTAATAAAAATATCACTGTATTAAAGAATTTTTCTAGAGTGAAATAGACAAGTTCCTAAATGATACTTCATAAAATCCTAATTATTCCATTTATATCATAATTCCAGGGTATTTAGAAATTAAAGATAACATTTTGTTTTTGGTGCTGGGGATCAAACTCCTATTCGCATATATGTGAGTAGTGTTCTTTACTTTTAAGACTCATTCCTGGCACAATTATGACTTGAAATGAATATGAATTTTAAAGTATAATTTTAATCTATTTTCCTTAAATTAGATATAATCTCACAATAAAAATATAAGATCTTGTTGATAAAATGAGCTTTTAAAAAATGAACTTTTAAAAAAATTGTCTATACAAACCAGAGAAATAATACATTGATTAAAGTGCTTAATTTACACATGCCTGGCCTAGATTTGATCTCCATCACTCCATATGGACCACCAAGCACTGTCAGAAGTGATGCCTGAGTGTAGTGTCAGGAGTGAGCCCTAATCCCTTCCTCCCATCCACAGAATGTCTATAGTAAAAAAAAAATCAGGCTTGCCATCAGTAGGGCAGTTGCTTGGCTCACCTTCTCTTCCCAAGACTGCCAACTTTAGGCCAAATCATGAGAAATCATGGGTACAACAGCCACACAGCTGAAACCTGGCATTCTTAGGAGGAGAGGGTGGGCCAAGCTCCCACCCTGCAGAAGCAACTCTTGCTGCATCCATCACTCATAACTGCCACTTTTCCTTATGCCCAGTTTCACCACTGCTCTAGTACTTTGCAGATATACCAATCTGACCAAACTCCAGGTATGTTGGTATTTGTGCTGATAGTAACAGGACATATTTGGAGTGAGTGCAGGCACTCCCCTTGCCCTACTTCCCTGTCCCTCCTTCTTGTGTTTCCAGGAGAACTGGCAGCAGTAACAACACCCATAAAAGAGACAGCCTCAGTAACAGTGGTTTGAATTTTTAGATCACAGAGCCACTAAACATCAATGAAACAAAACTACATCAGTTTAATACTGTCATCTACGTAGGGACACAGCAGTTTAGAGGGCGATGTGTAGCTTACATCAATTCATGTTTAGAAACAAGTTAAGTTACAGAACGGTCAGCTAGCAAGAAGAGAATATTAAACTTTCTGACAATGACTTAATAACCTCACTGGACATGCAATTATTCTATCAAATTTGCTTGTCGCTGTACTTTTTTTTTCTTCCTCCCCTCCTCTTCTTTTTTTCTATTCTTTTTTTTAAATTTTGCCCTCACTTAACTGAAAATAAATGTATCAAGATCAATTATGTGATACATGGTCATTTAATATAGTAAATTAAATTTTTTTTTTTGGTTTTTGGGCCACACCCTGTGACGCTCAGGGGTTACTCCTGGCTATGTGCTCAGAAGTCGCTCCTGGCTTGGGGGACCATATGGGACGCCGGGGGATCGAACCGTGGTCCGTCCTAGGCTAGCGCAGGCAAGGCAGGCACCTTACCTCTAGCGCCACCGCCCGGCCCCAGTAAATTAAATTTTAAAAGGAACATCAAAGTGACAGATTCTGAAGCAAAATATGTACGTATAATATTTACTTCCTGCTCTCTCAATAATACAACATACACTTTTTAATAACATTAAATAATTATAATGCCTACTAATTTCAAAGTGTTACTAAATTAAACACTATAAATTGTTGTACATAAATTGTGGCTCAAGATAATTAAAAAAAGGTTTTTGTTGAGGACATACTTGACAGTGCTCAGGGTTTAATCTTGCTCTGTGCTCAGGGATCTCTCTTGGTGGATGTGGGCAACCATATATGGTGCTACAGATTTAACCCCAGTCTGCCACATGCTTGCAAATGCTCTACCTGCCAAACCATCACTCTGGCCCAAAGATAGTTAAACATTTTTATATAGGACTATACATTTATGAGCTAATGTAGAGCTAAATCGGTTTCATTTTAAAGCTCATATTCTTCAATAAAAGTTATATTCATGATTCAAATGATCAATTTAACTGGCCAGTTAAAATGGTACTAAAATAGATACACATGCAATCTGTGCCAATACTAATATATATGAATCTAACACGGATCCTTTGACCACTGTTTAATGTGTTATATATTGATTTGTTTTATTTCATCCTGAAAATTAGGTTTTTTAAACTTTAAAAATATGCCCATACTTACTTTTCAGCTAAAAAATTACCATTCAGCTTTAAAGGCAAAAAAAAAAAAAGAGATCAGAAGTTCTCTCAAACAGCTGAGAATGATGAGCCATTCCAAATGGTTCTAAGCCTACATGGATGTAGAGTACAATTCTAAGGTTCAGAGAGACACACTGCACTTAAGTCCTATATCCCTGGCCCCTGAGCTATCTCTCTAGCCCCCTAAAACATAATTTTAGATTGGTTAACTAGTGTTTACTGAAGTTTCTTCAAACTTCTATGTAATATCAAGGTTTCCTTTTTTTGTCATCTCCTTCAGTGCTCAAGGCTTACTTGTGGATCTGTGCAAGGGATCATTCCTGGTAGTGTTGTGGGACTAAATGTGATGGTATTGTTCTGGATCCAAATGTGGTGCTGGGGATTCAATCCAGGTCAACTGTCTCTCTACTACACCTCCTACCTTATAAGAGAAAAAAAATCTATAAATATATAAGGAAAAATCACAAGGCAAATGCAAGAAAGAAAACAAGATTAAAATTTAACAAAATGGGCAAGTGTTGCCAGAGTGATAGCATAGCAGGAGGATCACTTTTCTTGTATACTGCCTGCCCAGGTTCAATCCTTGGCATAACATATGATGCCCTGAACCACACCAGGATACAATTAATGAATGCAGAGCCTGTAGAAAATCCTGAACATTGCTGGATGTGACCCAAAATTTAAAAAATATGCAAAGTACTTTAACATATATTTATCAAAAGGAAACCTGTAAATAGCCAACAGACATATGAAAAAGATCCTTCTCAGGTATTACTAATGATCGAGGAGGTACAAATCAAACCCACATTAGCATATCCCTTTACACCTCTCAGGATGGCATTCATTAATAAATAACTTAAAAAGACAAGCATTAGTGAGAATGTGTTAAATAGGCACCCTTATAGGTGATATGTAAAGAAAAGGCAGCACTGCTATAGATCAATATAACAATCTTTTTTCTTTCATCCAAAATTGGTTTATAACATTTGAAAAAGATTTGAAAATTGTCACACTCAACTTTGTTTTTACAAAAAAAAACATTGGAGGAAGATCTATAACAAATAAAGAGTGAAATAAAGTTAATGGAGGTTCATCAAAACAAAAATATATATTCAGCAATTTCTTTCTGAATAGTATTCAAAAGAAATGAAATAAGAAGGATCTTGAAAACATACTTGTCTATTGCAGTTCTTTTTTCACAATATCCAATATATAGAGTCTGTAAATTCTGTTTTGGGGTGTTGGTGTTGAGGATTGAACCCGGACCCTCATTCTATATTACACACCTGTCACCTAAGATGTGTTGAAACAACTGTAGTAGCCACTGAATGAATTAATTTCAAAAACTGTGGTATATACATACAGTAGAGAATTATTCATGCTTTAAAAAGGAAATGCTTCCATTTGTTACAACATAGATGAACCTGGCTGACATTATACTAAGTAAAATAAATGAAGTCACAAAAAGACAAACACTGCTTGATTGTCTTTTCATGAAGTATGTGCATTAGTACATATTTATAGACTTAACCAAGTACAGTGGTGGCCAGGGGTAGAGAATAGCAAACTGGGAGTTTTAAATAAACATGAACAAATTATAAAGCTTTGCTCTCCAACATTGTACCAGAGTTAACAATACCGTACCATGTACTTAAAATATTGTTCGGAGAATGGCACTCACACTACATGTTTTTACCACAACTTAATTGAAAAAGGAAGAAAAAAGTGAAATCTCTCACTCAACTAGATTGCAAGCAGAATCATCTCATTTAGGGGAAGAGTTTAGAGTTAAAAATAGTTTCTTTTAAACTCTTTCTCGTTGTGTTTCTTTAGCTTGAAATGATAGCTGCTTCTTTGGATGACCTTCATTAGAATTGTGATAGCTATATCGCATCTCTCCCAGAAAGCCAGATAAATTGCAAATCCAGAAAGTCTGAGTATGACAAATAAAGCTGGCTTTGA
The DNA here is from genome assembly GCF_024139225.1 of Suncus etruscus. NCBI lineage: Eukaryota > Metazoa > Chordata > Mammalia > Eulipotyphla > Soricidae > Suncus > Suncus etruscus. The sequence goes on from NC_064868.1 coordinate 32,106,823, forward strand.
CCATTATAACTGAAAAACAGCCCTGTGGGTGTTTAAAAATTATTCTAGTTATGTGCTTTAGTCACTGGAGATTTCGCAGCAGCCAATTATGGCCTACAGGGCAGAAAAGTCACTGATCACTGTCTGAAAACATGATGATAAAGTAGGAAGGTGAAACATATTAATGTATTTTCCCTTCACAGGTAGTTGTTAATTGAAATAATGAGAGAATTGAAGGCTGGGAAAGCTTTGATCTCTTCTTTGATGTGCCACAGTATTGTCTCCAGTGTTCCTCTTTATAAAATATGGACAGTTACAATAAAAAGTCAGTATATAGTTTCTCCTCACTGAAGAACAATTAAAAATAACTGAGCAAATAGAATCTTGAACACTGACAAACATCACAAATACAAACTGCACAGGTGTCTCCCAAATAGAAAAGAAATATATATATATTAAATATATATATTTATATATAATATATATATATATTAAAACGCATTATCACACTAAGCTGCTTTCTTTTCCTGACCCGGCATGCTCTATAGAAGTGACTTGGCACCTATTTTTCTCTTTTTCTGAATGGCCTTTCTCACTTCTTACTGCTAGTGAAATGATTACTCTTTCAACAAGACCAATTCCAACATTGCCTTTGCAGGCTCCAGGATGAGAGAGTCATGCCCAATTTCACAGCATATGGTAAGTTTCTCTATTACTGTTCTGCACTACAGTATTACATGCATTTCCCTGTGTCTCTTCTAGACATGGTGTTCTTAACTATTTTTGTGTTGTGGATCCCTCTGGCATCTGGTAAAGCATATGGAACATGTCCCACAATATTTTTACATGCAAGAGATAAATATCTTGTAGGAATACAAAAGAAATTAATCCCATGACAATGTAGTGATCACATATTAAATATCAAATTATTTTCTATGAGACATTAAATGAGTAGAAGGTATGATCATTTATATAAAGTTGTAGTACTGGCTAATAAAAATAATTTTCGAAGTAGCCATCGCAATTAGACTTTGCTGTGAAATTACTGATTATAAAAGCTGCTAATTTTATAATCTGTCACCTATTTTCATGACTAAAAATAAGTGGCAATTTTCAGCTATTTGAGTAAAAGCAAAGATACATTTTCCACCTTCTATCCAATTTCTAATGGAAGCATAGAGAAGATAAAATCCTTTAATTTGGCTGGACGGCATTAAAGGCACATTTTTAAATTTATTAGTCTTTGTGTCTTTAGTCCAGAACTATTGGTATTTCTAGATATTCCCTTAAATTTGTTGAGTCGTGGCTAATTTGAGTTTTGGAGGTCACAGTGCAAGTTTTATCATCATTCAAATCACGTCAGCACATATGAAGAATTTTGACACTTTAAATTTAAATTTACAGTGGGTGCTGTAAATGTTGCTATGCATATTTTTTGCTTAGACTGGGCTTATACTCAGGACCGCAAAATTTCAAATTGAAAAGCAACTGTGATTAAAGAATCTGTGTTGTTTTCTATTGTCACGTATTTCCCCCAAACAAAAAGTAACTATATAAAATAAATATATCAAATATATTTCAAAGGTTTTATATAATATTTTATATGTTATATGTATCACACAATATAAAATAGAATACGTTCTACTAGAGATGAATTTCAAAAAAGTGCTTTTTTTCAATTTTTCCTTTTTGATTTTTGGGCCACACCTTGCCTTCCCAGACTGTACTCCTGGCTCTACACTCAGAGATCACGCTTGCTGAGACTCAAGACCATCCATATGTGGTAGCAGGGATTGAACTCATGTCAGATGTATTCAAGGTAAGCACTTATATCTCAGCACTATCTCTCTCACCCCCAAAAGTAGTATGTGTTTTCAACACCCTTATCTTCACATTATCTTTTACCTTAGGCTAGATCGTGCTGTATTTGCTGTGTATCTTCAGAACCCAGCTCAACACTGAACATGTAATAAAGTTTACTTGTATCAAAGTGGCAAACACCTCCCCTCATTTATACTAGATATCAGGAGAATTCACAAGGGTTGTGTTTAATTTTAAATTTAATCTTTAAATTTCAAGGTACAATTGCATCCTCAGGGGATTTGTAAAACCTATTTTAAAATTCAGAAAATTTCAGAGATTTCAAAATGCTATGCTGCTTATTAGTAGTAAATAGTCACATATGAGTTGCAGGGGTGAGAGGAAGGGCAGGAGATAAATTCACCAAGATGGATGTGGTGTTGAAACTATGTCCATGAGAAACTATTACTAATAGTAATGTAAGGCAAATATAAATAACATTTAATAAAAATAATAAATATATCAATAGATATCTTGAAATGTATAGATGTTTCAGTAATAATAAATAATTTTAACATAACTGAATGTACACCAGCCTACCAGTTTAATTAGGAAAAAGATTTTAATCAAATATGGTGAAGGAGACTTTTAATGAAATTTAATGTCTCCCTGTCATAACTTTCCCTGAGTTATGATTATCTTATCCAACCAAATGGAATCTTTTTGGGGGTGGGTTTTGGGGTCACACCCGGCAGTGCTCATGGGTTACTCCTGGCTCTATGCTCAGAAATCGCCCTTGGCAGGCTCAGGGAACCATATAGGATGTTGGGATTCGAACCACCGACCTTCTGCACGCAAGGCAAACATCTTATCTCAATGCTATCTCTCTGGCTCCAAATGGAATCTTTCCAAATATTGTTATACCAAATAAAAGTAACTTTTGAATAGGCATCATAAGATATTTATCTTACAAACTTAATATATATATAAAAATAAATAAGCCTAGCTACAACACATGGTATTAGTTACATCATGACTAATTATACTCATTATTAAATTTTAAGTGCTGAGGATAATAATCATTCCTTTTAATTTTAGAATCAGAAGTGCAGCACTCAAAAAATTAAAAACATTCTTTTAAAATATGAAATGTATAGAGTTCTTGATATTTGAACAGAATCAAAACTTTAATACCTTTCAAATTAAACAGGATTTTTCTACTTCTGCTCCAGTAAATAGGAGAGATAATTGCAAAGCAGGTATCCGAAGTAAGAAAAAAAAAATTCATTCTTTGGAAAAAATCTTACAGCATCTGTTGAAACACAAAGCTATTATAATGCAATTAGACAGACTAAGGACCAGATGCTTAGGAAGCAAGATTCAAAAGATGAAGCATAGTATTATTATAGTTAATGGGTTGAATTCCAAATATTATTGGGCTGATTCATGGATATTTTCTTAAAGATCAGTTGTCACATGGACACATTGTATTTGGATAATACACATTTAGTATACTGCAAAAGAAAATGATCTCTCATAGAATATTGGAAAATTTAAAATAAAAGTGTTTGTGAATTTTCTTGCATGTAGATGGATGAATAACTTCCCAGTGGTGGTAAAATATTTTTCAAATTCAAACCACAAAATAAAAAAGACCAAATTCAGCTACAAATGTAGTTAACTCTATGTAGTATGATCAAAACAAAACATAGTTTTTGTCTAAAATACAATCTTTGTTTTACCCTAATCTCTGCAATCCCATATTATTTTAAAATGGCAACATATATTAATAAAATTTTAAATCTACAACTCTATAACTTCAAGAATGTTTAGGTAGGGGCCAGAGAGATAGCACAGCAGTAGGGTGTTTTGCCTTGTGTGCGCCCGATCCTGGAGGAACTGGTTCCATTCCCAGCATCCCATATGGTCACCAAGCCTACCAGGGGTGATTTCTGAGGGCAGAGCCAGGATTACTCCTGAACACCACTAGGTGTGGTCCAGAAACTAATCAATCAATCAGTCAATCAATAAAGTTAAAAAAAAGAATGTTTAGGTACATTTAAAGTCTGGTATATGTCTGCATCTGTTTTGATTTATAGTGGCCTCACATACTCATTATTTTGAAAATAATTCTCTTGTACAGTAAGCTTGTTAAAATGAAAGAGATCATTTCAGGAGACTGTGCATGTAATACAATATAAAAGAAAAACAAGTCATAACTGAACTCGTCAACTTAACTTTCTTTTCACAACTTTGTTTGGTCATGTTGAAAATAAATGTATATGCAAGTATAATATTTTTTTCATAGTTATCTAACAGCAGCATACTTAAAACAAAATATTATGGGGACTAAGAATATTTCTCAGTGAGCTGCAGTATGTGTTTTGCAGGAAGGAGGCCAGATTAAATTACCAGCACTACCTGATCCTCTGGAGAGATTTCTGAGCATTGAAGCAGGAGTAACCTTCAACAACTACTGGCTATAACCCAAAACAAAACAACAGAAACACAATTTGTGTATTATTATTCTTATCTTACTGTGAGATTACAGTTCCCAGGGAAGATCAGGGAAGAAACTAATTTTGTTAAACCTATACAGGGAAGTCCTGAAATTCTTTAGCATACTGTATTTTAAGTAACAGGGGAGATTAAAAGGGGATAAAACAAACGCTTTGCATGTGGCTGACCTGGGTTAGATTTCTGGTACCACATGGTTCCACAATTCATCAATGAATGCAGCATTGGGGGCTCACTCTTATTTTTTCTTTTTTGGTTTTCGTGTCACACCCGGCAGCGCACAGGAGTTACTCCTGACTCTACACTCAGGAATCGCTCCTGGTAAGCTCTGGGAACCACATGGGAGGGGGACTCACTCTTTTTTTTTATATTTAAATGACAGACATTTATTAGAATATATAATGGCAAGTCTTACACAGTGATATTTAAGGTACACAACGGCAAATCTTACACAGTGATATTTAAGGTACACGGTGACAATAAATGAGGGCCTTTTCATCTTCAGTGTTGTCAGTGTTGTTAGTGTTGTCAGTGTTGTCCCTTCATCCCTGTTCCCAAGCATATATCCCTTATCTCCCTCCTTGATCCCCCAGAATGCTTGTGCATCTAAAAGCATATATGTTAACACTAATGTAAACCTTTTTTTGGAGTTCCAGATATTTTTACTAGTGGCTTCTTAAAGGTTTGGAGTCAAAGGAGCACTGTAAAAACAATGTTAGTGTGGCAATTATCGTTTGCATGGGCCCACCAAAGTATGGGGGTCATGGAAAGGAAAAACTTTGGCCTAAGTACAGAGAGACCCTACCCCTGAAGTTTCCTGACATAAGACCATTTCTAGGCTCCAGGCAAACTAGTTTGTCCAATCCCAGTCATTGTCTGTAGTACCCATACAGTTATATTTTTCACAGTCTCTGTTGTTGATCTCACGTTTCTGTATTGAAGGTCCTGGAAACTGTATATCCTACATTGAAGTCAGGATGGTGCAGAGCAGCGTCTAATTTCAACTCACAATTAACTGCAGAAGTTTTTTTTAATGTAGTTTTATTTGTTTGCTTTTGTTGCTTTTTCCTTTGACAATGCTATTGAATCATTGAGGATGTTTCAGAAATTGATTTTTATGACGAGTTCTACTTTTATTTTTCATGTCACATTTTATGGAGCTGTCTCTAATATTAATACGATTATCTCATTTTGAATTAACTTTTGTGTATGATGTCAGAGAAAGATCTATCTTGTGTTTTTAATGTTGCTAACCAATTTTCTTTTTTAATATAAGTTTTATTTTTATCATAGTGGCTTACATATTAATGACAATAATATTTTAGGTACATATTTACATAAAATCAGGGGGATTCCCATCACCGATTTGTCCTCCCTACACCTCTGTTCTCATCCTACCTCCCATATCCTCCTCCCTCACCCCAGAGGCTGCTAGAATATGTGGTCCCCTCTGTACTAGCTTACTACTTAGTGGTCTTACACCTGTTTGGTCTTGGTACCTCCCTTATTTCCCATCTAACTGGGAGGTAGGACTAGATAGTTCAAGTTATGTGGTTTTGTTTGAAGAAGAGAAAGTAATAAACTGGGGTAAAAATCAAATACGCCGAAAATAGGCGGAATCCTTCTAGAGGCTCTCATCATCAGTTTGAGAGACGAAGGGGAAAAAGAAGGTGAAACACCCCAACAGCACAAAAAGAATTGTCAAATAAAATATCCAGTGAGCACTCCAACAATATAAAGATAAGCACCACAAAAAAGCCATGGTCTTGAGATAAAAAAACATTGCAGAGCACATAAAGAAAGAAAAGCAAAGAAGGAAAAAAAATAAAATTGGAGACAACAACTTCAATAACCACACCAAAATAAAGAAATCAACAAAAAATAGATAGGTAAATAAAAATAAAAATAAAATAAAAAATATATAAAAATAAATAATGTTTTGTGCTTTTTGCCTTTTTTCCCTCCTGCACAGGCACAGTAAATATTGGGGTCATTCGAAAGGAATTCACTTGGGGGAGCCTCACTCTTAACCCAGCCCATGGGGTATGACTCTGTTGGATCTCAAGCTTTAACACGGAGGTTTGGATAATTCCTATCACTTTAGAGCCAAGTAGCAAAGTATCTAGACTCTATATTCAGTACTCTGTTAACTGGGAATTGACAGCAGGATCCCTTGGTTTGCTGAGTACAACTTGGGATCCTTCTGTCCTCCCAAATGATTGTTGTTTAAGAACAACCACCTAGGAAAAATTATAAGTACTTGAATCAAAGCAATAACTATTATTTGATTTTCAGGAAATGATTATTCTACAACATACACTTTTATTATTAATTACAAAATTTAAATTTTGTAGGAAAAAGATCCTGAATAGTAAAGATCATAACATAAAAACACACTTTTTTACCATTCATTCTTGTCTCTAAATATTTGGTGAATAAATTAACAAAATCTGTACAAATTAACCATATTTTAGTAGCAACAGAAAATCCTAGAAATGATAGAAAATATTTATTTATGATCTTCTAAGTTATTCATCCACACATATTTAGCTTTTTCCCTTACATGACATAAATAAATACAGATTATAGTATGCTGTAGACAAAGAAATTATGATGTATGTTTTATTTTGACAAAGTAATTTGAATGTAATCCACAAGTTCAGTGAAAGGATCATTTGAGTGAAATAAATTATAGTAGGGGATGTACCTTTAGGGCAGTGCTAAAAGTCCCAATGAACCTAACATGTGGTCATTAAAGGAAACATTTATAGTAAAGCTATATTAATAATGAAGTGCTTCAACACATTATCTGGCACTTAGTGTTTTGCAAATAATGAGTAAAAACTAGGGTACTGAATAGCTGAGAAAAGGAATACAAAGTATAACTCTCTCTCTCTCTCTTTTTTTTTGTTTTTTTTTGGTTTTTGGGTTACACCTAGCAGTGCTCAGGGTTTACTCCTGGCTCTACACTCAGAAATCACTCCTGTCAGGCTGGGGAGACCATATGCCTGGATTTGAACCACTGTCCTTCTGCATGCAAGGCAAACGCTTTACCTCCATGCTAGCTCTCTGGTCCCAAAGTATAACTCTTAATATCAACAAAGTATAAAAGCTATAGAATCAAAAAAACCCACATAAAAGAATAAAATAAGTAATTACATTAATAACTGGCTAGAAATTATAAGGTATATCAATGATTCATAGAATTAGTAAGGTTTTAGCATTAGAGAAAGTAGGTACTATATTCAAATAAATTTTTGGTAGGTATGCTCTAGAATCAAAATGAGCAGAGTAAAATTTCAGAAAGGGTAAATGGATCTAGAAATATCTGAGTGAGTGAACTGGCTTTTACAAAATAGACAGGATAGTTTATGCTGAAATAAAAGTGTATAAGACAATCTATTGTGACCTTCAAAGAACATGGCCATCTTAAGAAAATTCACTCAACTTAAATTCTTCTAGAGTTCAGATTATATTTTCAATCAGCTGATGATGTAGGGAGATGAATGTTAGTTACATTGTTACTTTTATTCGTAAAATTAATGCAAATTTATTTTTATTTGTGTAGCACTCATATTTTCATCTTATTTATATCAGAAAATTACTGAAAATATTCAGAAGAAAATCATTTTTACCTTTCTTTAGGCTTTGTTGAGAAATAATTGGCACAACATTGCTTAAGTTTTAGATGTACAACCTAATGATTTGCTACATTTATATACTGTGAAATAACTATCATAATAAGACAAATAAACACATACATCACCTCACAAGTTTCCATTTGTGTGTATTTTTGTGTAAGTGTATGTAACCCTTCCACCAACTTCCTCTTTCCTTAACCTCTTCTTTTGGTATGTAAAAATCCACCTGGATTACAGGGCCTTCCTCCATCTTGGTGGTGGGGTTCTGGATAATAAAGCATTTTGGCTCTTTGAGTGAAAGAGCAAAACACATGGCTTCAGAAGCACAGGGCAGGAATTGCTTAGGAAAGAAAGGACATGGCAAAATGAGCATATGGTAGAGAGACTTATGGCAGAGCATGGCCGTGAGGAATAAAGCCAGCTGACTCCAATGAATATCTTTTCTGACTGCTGTGTATTATTTCTCAACCACTACCCTGTTTCATCAGACCCATCTGCCTGAAGGGTTAGAAACACAGTGCTTGGGGTGGCCTCAACTCACCCAATGCGTGGACTTTAAATTTTATATATGTGTGTGCTAAAAATATTTAAGATTTCCTGTCTTATAGACATGGGGATAAATAACTGCCTCAAAATCACGCAATAAGCATGATATGTGAATTGGAATTCTTCCCAAATCTCCTTATTTAAAAGCCATTCCCTACTTCTAGAATGTTTTCATGGCATGAGAACTTAAAACCTTCATCAGGAAAACTTTTTGCACTTATCAGAAGTCTAGCATCATATCCTTATAGAATCTAGAAAAGAAAGCTAAGGATTATCTCAATTTGTCCAAATTTTCATGTTGAATTTCCTTTGTTTTATCATAGACAGGGGCAGAAAAGAACCAGGGGTGATGAAGCAAACGTACCACTGGAGATCTGACTAACTCTTAAAACTTAGACAATTCAGGTCATTAGTCATGGAGTCTTAAGGGGAAGAAGTCTGCTTGATTCCACCCAAGTAAACTGAGAAGCTTCCTAATTTGTATCCCCAACTTAGCTGAAGGTATCAGATGTGTTCAGGTTGAACAAGCTCAAGACTCTTGCTTGGGTAATTTTAAGAATAAAACATGCACTGAATGGTAATTGGCTATTTAATAATCTTGCTCATAGAGCTGACATAAGCTTTTCACTCTTAAGCACAGAATAGGACCAGCTGCCTTACTCAGTGCTAGGAAAAGAAACTTTCATCTGCACATAAGCTGTAAAGTCAACGTGATGTGAAATCCTTAAGTACATTTTGAAAATGAATGGAAGTGATAAAATTTAGTGAGAAAACTAAAGTCTCTCAAATAAAATATTTTTGGCTTATGATAATCTGATATGCTGCCCTCAAAAGTCCCTTGCCAGCCCATCTCAGCATAGTTTTTCTTGTATCATGATTATTATATTAAACAAATCATCTTGTCTATTCTGTGTTACTTCATGTTCCAACACTAAATTTTTCTTCATTTATGAAAATCCTGCTTAGGCTTTCTAGTGAATCTGGAAGGCCTTCCCACTAAAACTTCCCTTCCTCCAAACTATAACTTCTTTAACTGACACTAACTCTTCCCATCTGTCTAGACATACACATTCTTTAATGATAATCATCTTTTTTTTTTCTTTTTGGTTCACACCCGGCAGCGGTCAGGGGTTCCTCCTGGCTCTATGCTCAGAAATTGCCCCTGGCAGGCTCGGGGGACCATATGGGATGCTGGGATTCGAACCACTGTCCTTCTGCATGCAAGGCAAATGCCCTACCTCCATGCTATCTCTCCAGCCCCATGATAATCATCTTTAATATCAACGTCATGTGCTTCAATTACACAAAATCTATTGTGCAAAGTGAACATAATCTTCAAAGAAACATATTAGTAGTATATACAAAGAACTAAAGCTCAGTATGTATTTGTATACTATAATTTATATATTTTATAGTATAGTTTTAATATATATTATATAAACCACGACTGATATACACATATGTAAATTATATAATTTATGTGAAAAATATGCACATATATAGCATTCAAACAGATTTATACATTTTTACTGTTTATACAACTTATATGCATGTATGTAAGTAAATAAAATGTATAGGTAAAATTTTATCTGTGTGTAGAATTAAATAATGTCTTCTTTCTCCAAATGTGTAGTTCTATTTGCTAGTGAGATATCATATGCTACAGTTTGTGTCTTCAGTAAATTACTATTTATCTACTATCAGCTAAACTCTTCTCTTTATTAATTTATTCAGTAGATATATATTCTGTTGAGTCTGTTGAGTCTGCTAGACAATATATTTGCTACTCTATTTTCAGTGATAATCAAAAGAACTAGAGGTTTATGAAGAGCATTTCAGACAGAAGCAAGAGCAGGCAGGAATCTGGCATTGGAGAAATGAGAGCAGGTCAGTGCCTCTTAAATAAATACACAGTATGTCTATAGAGAAGGGGCAGGATTTGGATCTATCATAACAATAAGGCTCTTTAATCATTGATAAACACAACCTTGCTTACATTTTCAAAATATCACTCAGGATCCTTTATGGAGCATGGAGTAGTAAAATTGGGTCAGCACACAATGACAAGAAAATTTTGGGGGTTGGTGATTGCCATGTCCAAGAAAAGACAACTTAGATGAGGGTGGAATCAAAAGATGTGAATGTAATCACCTACTTTTGCCACAGTTCCATGAGTCTTTTCTTCTTGTGCTGTGACCATCTGGCACAATTCCTATAGCAGCTTAAAAACCTTCCCACTACTTGCAGGTTCACAAAATGTTTCCTTCCTCTCACCTCCTCCTACATATTGATGGATGACTGTTCCGTAGTTACTAAATAGAGCAAAGTCATCCTGGATGAGTTCTCTCATTCCTTCCCATTATCAGAATATGTGTTCTTGCCCTGTTTTTCTAAGCAAGCAAAATAAACTATCTCTGACACTCTGTTAGATGATCCCAGGACAGATATCAAGGTGAGGACTTAGGGTGAAGCTAGTTTATTTAGCAATTGATTTCAGAAAGTTCAGGGGAGCCAGAGGAAAAGGGATTTTAGGAAGAGGAGAGAAGGCTGTGAAGTAAGCATCAATAAGCAAATTACCATGAAGAGAAACTGAAGTTTTCTCTTATTAGGGATATTGAGAAGAAGTTCAGAATCTGCAACAGAATTCTGTTGCCAGGAGATGAAGAGACAGTACGTGCTCTTATACCAAGGATGTCCACTCCCACTAAAATGTATTTCAGCTAACATTTATCGCACCGCACGCCCATATATATTGGACTTATTTCTATTTGCAGCAGAGTTCTCCTGGTATTGGATAAAACCTCAGGCAGAACAGTCATGAAAGAGAGTCCCCTAGATGTGGGGGTGTCAAGGGAAGTGCACTGAATTGACTTGAGAAAGAAAATTCAAGAGAAAACATCTACATAGTTTTATTTCTCCTTTAAGTCCTTTTTTATTTCTCTTCTCTACAGAAACATACCTTAAAGGGGTTATTTTTGCACACAATATAAAGATCTTATAAATGATCAACTGCACCACTTATTTAAAGATCAAGAAAATGCCTAGTTCCTTAACTGATTTAGGGGCTGTTGTTTGCAGTTTTTCTTTTTACTAGTTCCCAAGCATTCACAAACAACCAATATCTGTTGAATTTTATAAATATACACATAATTTTGTGGAATCACATCCAGTAGTGTTCAGGCTCACTTCTAGAAGTGTCAAGGAGATCAAAATATACATGATGCCGGGAATCTAACCAACACTGGGCATGAACTTTGCCCTCTGTAATACCACATGCCCCTCACTAAAAACATGCATGTATTTAAGAATAAGATCATGAAAATGATCAGAACTACTAAAATTATTTAAGTTTCTAAATTCATATTATAGGAAAATTTTTGGTGTGTACCATACATAATCTTGAGTAGAAGAAACTTTTGTTCTTGCTCTGTAGTTGTTTTATAAACCAATAAAATTTTTTCTAGGGTCCTAGAAACCTCCAAAATTGCATCAAGATGAAGAGCTTCTGCTATGTGAAAGAAAAAAGGAAACAAAAGTACATCCTACATATAAGTGATATTATTACCCACCATCCTTCAAACAAAAGACTACATCTGACTGCAAGCAAGATATATAAAGTCTCAGACCTCAACAAAAACAACAAGTTTCATCAATATAGGGAAGTAACGGTGAATATATATGCATATATGTGTATATATATATATATATATATATATATACACATCTGCAAAGAAGGCACATGAAAAGTACTCCATTTCACTGAATATCAGGAAAGTGAAAATTAAATGACATTGAAACCTCATCTCATACCAGTGAGAATAGCCTCTATTAGAAAAGTAGCAGCCCTGGGGGTGAGGGAAGAGGATATGGAAGGTAGGACAAAAACGGAGGAGTAGGGAAGACAAACCAGTGATGGGAATCCCCCCTGATTTTATGTAAATATGTACCTAAAATATTATTGTCAACAATATGTAAGCCACTATGATTAAAATAAAAACTATGTTAAAAATAAATAAAAAAATTAAGTTGTAAAAAAAAAAAAGAAAAGTCCAGAATCAACAATGATGACAGGGACTTGGAGGAAAAGAAACCTTCACTTTTTGTTAATGAGAATGAATTTTGGTTGGTTCAACCTATGTGGAAAACTAGTAAGATGTTCTTGATGGATACAAAAAAATCAATTTATTATTTGATCCAAATTTTTTTATTCAAGGCATATTTCCAAAGTAAAAACCAAAATAAAAAGTAATGCTTCCAAAGTAAAAAAGTAATGCTAAAAGATATATGTGTGTTGCAGCACAATTGACAAGCTAGATATGGGAAGAACACAAGCTTTCAACAACAAATGAGCAGAGAAAGAAGTGCTGTCAATACACAATGGAATTTTTCCTGTATGAGAAAAGATAAAAATTTTCTTCTGTTACACCATAGTGGGAAGTAGAGAGAGTCATTCTAAGTAAAGTCAGGAGAAATATAAATAAAGGAATATGAAGATCATAGGTAAAAAGAAATCAAGGAAACAAGTCATGTCAAAAGAACATACCCTTAGACTCTAATAATAGAACGAGGTTTAGAAGGTGAGGGGAATATTGGGGTTAATGGTTGAAGGGAGTTCAATAATTTGTGGTAATATTGGTACTTGGTGTTGGGTGCTTATAGAATTTTGCATTCCTACAACATATAAATATCAACAATCATGTAAATATATGATATCTTAACTTAAAAAATAAAAGTATATAGAGATAGCATAGTATACACACTTGCCTTGCACACATTAGACTAGGGTTCAATCCCTAGAACCCCATATGATCCCATGAGTCCTACCAGGAGTGATCCCTAAGCACAGAGTCAGCTCTGAGCACCACTGAGTTTGACCACACAAGAAATCAAAAAAATTTTTTAAATAATATTAAAAAACAGGGGCAAGAGTGATAGCACAGTGTTAGGGCATTTGCATTGCACACAGTTGACCCAGGACTGACCTGGGTTCGATCTCCAGTGTCTCATGTGGTTCCTCAAGCCAGGAATGATTTCTGAGTGCATAGCCAGGAGTGTCACCATTGTGGCCCCAAAAACAAACAAACAAAAACCAACCAACTAACCAACTAACCAACCAAAAAAAAACCCAATAGAAACTGTACTTCCAAGAATGCATTTATATTCGGTAAATGGTGCATGAAGCAAAACTATAAGCATAATAAGTACAGGTTGGATCAAACAAAAATTATTTTATATAATGGAATAAATTTAATGTGTTACAGTTTATTTTAGTTTGCTTTAGTTTATGGTTAGTAATTATGGCACAACATAAATAATACACAATTATAAAGGTGGTTAAAGTATAATTCATAGAAAAATTAAAAATTTCTAAATTATGACAAAAATTTAAAATATTTCAACAATTCACTCTGATATACTTCAAAACAAGTCCCATAATCTACTGCAACTATCTATTTACATAATTTAAGTTTATATAATAGGAAAAAATTCTGTTATACTTACAAAGAGGGCTTTGTTAAACACTTAATGATTGTGTTCATTTTGCTATAAAGTGATTTATCTATATTTTATGATAATTCAGAACCCATAGCCATTATTTATTATGCAGACAAAATAGCTTTATAAAATAATTGTCCTTTAGTTTTTGGGTGACATCTGGCTGTAGCAAAGACTCATTCTTGGTTCTACACTCAGGAATTACTATTCGTTGTGCTCGAGAGACCATATCAATGCTATGGTTTGAAACTTGGCATGTAATTCAAATGCTACAACCACTGTACTATCTCTCCAGCAACACATAATGCATTTCAAGTGAATTGAGTTTAATTTATAAGAACCTTCCAGAGATTCATATTCAGTTTCAGCCAGACTCTTGAATGTGGCTGTAAACAAAGTAGAACCTTTTTGATTTTTCTACACTGACACCTTTAAAACAGCCTAAAAATATACAAAGTGGGAACATTTCTCCAACTCCTCATTTATCTCTCCAACATACTTAGCCATTTCTCAACACTGCTCCTAAAAAAGCATTAATTAATCCTGACTGGCTACAAAAAATTCATTTAAGGTTTTTCATTGTCTCCAAATCCATTTCAATTTTAAGTATTAGCCAAGATAGAACACATAAACTGCTTCTTTCTCTGTCTGTGCCTCTGTGTATGTGAAAAACTGAATCTTTATTATTAAATGAGCCATCAGAAACAAGTGAAAGATTAATAGATGATTGCATGTTGAATCAAACAACTTTTTAAAAAATTAATTTTAGTAAGAAGAAAAATAGAAAGAACAATGGGCCATAGAGATATTTCAGAAGGTGAGTGCTTGCTTGAACATAATGGGCATGGGTTGAATACTGGCCTGGCATTTAGTCCATTAAGCCTGGAGTCCTATAATCTTAAACACAGAGCTAGCAGTCAGTCCTTATCACTACTAAGTATAGCACAAACCAGTCAAAAAAATAATCAACCCAGAAAGAAAAAACTACCTTCTGTTCACTAGAAGAGGTAAAAGCCATCAGAATAAAATGATAGATACTATATCCCAAACAAATAGCATAAACAAACTGAAATAAAACTTTGCCCCCCTTTTTGTTCTCTGAACATGGTTGTCGTCTGGAGTCATTCATTCCTTTTTTTTAAAATCAAAATTACTGAATTTTCATTTTGTTCTAGGCAGGTAATGAGGAAAATCATGAGACAAGAGAAGTCTAGTACATTGTGAGTTATTTTTGTCAAATGTATACTCCAAAACACCATTAAAGCCAGTTTTATTTTTATAATAGTCATAATTTATAATAGTAAGTATATATGTTTAAAATTGTCAGTTGATCTTGTCATGACAAGTAGACTTTTTATATAGTCCCAGAGCCTGCCAGGAGTGTTGTCTGAGTGAAAAGCCAGGATTGACCCTGAGCACACCAGATATGGCCCAAACCCTACCCAAAAAAGAAAGGTGGACTGGCAAATAATAAACAGATAAGAAATTCAGGCCAAAAGAAATTTTTGCTATATTATTTATACTTTAGAAACATTATTTATTTGCTAGCTAGATAATTCCTTCATTAAATATCTCAAAATAAAATCAAAATGTCATCATAGTGTTAATGACTTCTAAACATATAACTAGCAGGGCTGGAGAGATAGCACAGTGGTAGGGTGTTTGCCTTGCAAGCAGCTGATCCAGGATAGAGGGTGGTTCGAATCCTGGTGGTCCCCTGTGCCTCCAGGAGCGATTTCTGAGCGCAGATCCAGGAATAACCACTGAGCACTGCTAGGTCTGACCCCCCCAAAAACAAAGAAAAAGTATAACTAGCATAGTAGGATTAGATAAAAAGGAATGCATTATAAACGATAAAGAAATATCAATTTATTTTACTATTAGCATTAAATTTATTTTAATTGATCATATAAAGATATGTATTTAATTAAGGAATTTGAAAAATATGACTCAACTCTAAGTTTTGAACATTTATACTGAAATCCATTAAAAGTTAATTATCTATATTATTGATTTCATCTATATGCTATAATTTACTAAAATATATCAAAGCCTAAATTTTACTTAGAGAAATGAACCTTAACAAATGAGCATCTATCTTTAAGGCACAGGAAAAGTTACAACTTTTCAAAAGTTTCAATTTGGTGCTTAGCAGCTTAAAAACATGTTAAAATGTTATTAGGCATTATAATTAATTAAACTGTCAGTCTTATTATGGTTTATGCCTTCAAATTGTATTTTCAGTCATGTGAGCTGGTCAACATGTTTCGACTAACCTCAAATGAAAAGTTTATAAAAAGAGATTATAAAACATAGATCATACTTGAGTTTTTTTAATACCTAAACTAAATCCTGACTCAGGGAGATAGAAAATAAGAATTAAACAACTAATCAAAATTGGAGTCATTATTTTAGATATTTGAGAATGACCAACTGTTTGGTGATTTTACTGCTAATGTTGGGAGAACAGTTATTTTCCCAAATAGGTATTCAACACTGTGATGTTGTTAGCATTTTTTTAATGAAAAGCCCCATAATTATTAGGGGTATATATTTTTTCTTATGCCATAGAAAACAACTTTAAACAATGCATAAAGAGATCACAAGTAACTTAATCAATAGATAGCAAGCACAGGTTTTGCTATAAATGATTAACATGAACAAGTCCCTATTTGTGTAATGCAATCAATAAGGAGTTTATTGAATACATATATTCCTGACACAAATATCTCAAACTACTGACTATATCTTGAGCTTTACAGTTTGTGTTGCATTAGTTAATTTCAAAACTTTTTTGTCTCTTTCTCAAATATGTAAACTCTCAGTGAAGAGAACTTCTTTATTACCTTTTATCTCTTCTAAACTCAGATAATCCATCCCTCTTTGGTTATATATTCATTTCTCGATTTTCCATGAGTACATTCCCTCTATCTATAATATCCTTTCACTGGGTAACTCATTAACACAATTTTTAATCTGTTTAAATCTTTGTGATTTTTATTCATAAATGAGAATCTTCTAACCTTGTCCATGATTATCTATCTACATGTGTTCTCCGCACTGGCAATTTCAGCATCACTTTAGTAACCTTTAAGAAATACAAACTCTTAGGCCACACTCAGAAGTAACTAATCAGAAATGCTCAGGGTGGGTAAGGCCTGGCAAACTGTATTTTAAGAAACCTTTTTGAGTATCTCATGCCTACACAAGACTGGGAACCACTGTCCTTATAGATGTTCTTCTAGAAATTTTGTGAAGATAAAAGAAGGCTAACTATGCTACACGGCTTGGAGGGAAACTCTCAAACAAATAA
Organism: Suncus etruscus; assembly: GCF_024139225.1. Taxonomy (NCBI): domain Eukaryota; kingdom Metazoa; phylum Chordata; class Mammalia; order Eulipotyphla; family Soricidae; genus Suncus; species Suncus etruscus. The sequence continues at coordinate 32,124,115 of NC_064868.1, forward strand.
ATCGAGGAATATAGAAGCAAACTTTATTAAACAGGTCAAGGATTGTTTTGAATTTATTGTTTGGTTTCCCTATTTCCTCCCTCGTTTGTACATGCATTTAGAGGTAATCTCAGCAATGTCAGCAACGCTTGGTGACATAGTTCAAGCTGTGAGGGTTCAATAAATAGGTCAGCAAACATTGCAAATCAACACAGCTTTTGATGAAATGTCAAGCAAGGCAGAGCTTAGCTATATTCAGCCCAGCTTGAACTCATAAACCATTAACTGGCCTCTGTACTTCTAGGACATATGATAAAACACAAATATAAAATTGAAATAATCTTCAGAAATACATTAGTAAAAAATAATGTGATAAATAGCAACTACATAGTTCAGAACAAATGAGAAGTGAAACTTTCAAAAGTAGGTAGGTTTTCTTACAGATAAAATTATGGGGTAACTTTCCTGAGATCAAAATACACCTTAATTCCAGGGTTTTTTAAACTAATATTTATTCATAAATTTAAAATCTGAATCTAATGTATGCTTCTTAAGCTCTATCTGCTCCTATAATTAACCCTCTTTTTTTTCCTGGCAATAAAAGAACTTCTGAAAACCAAAAGAGGTTTGAATTTTAATGGAATTAATCATAATTTAGATATTAATGTACTTTAATACATAATGCTTCTGATATATATAGACAACAAATATTTGCTAAAATTGAGAATTTCCGAAGATCCAAAAAGAAAAATATAACATGAAAAAGCACTATGCATTTTTATTTTATGGGAAAACTGAATATTAACAATATATGGTTAGTTTTCAAAATCATTCCTAAATATTTCAATCATTAGGCAGCGTGGAATTAGCGGCCCAGTTTGTTTCTTAAGTTGTATATGTCTGATCATTTCTTAATTATATGCACAATAATTCTTATCATAATTTCTTAGTAAAAACCTACTTGGAACTATATAAATAGCATATAGTAGGTGTTTCTATTGTCAAGATACAAACTTATTTTTCATAAAAAACATATTTTTCTAATGAGGGTATGGATCTAATTTAGGTCCTTAGAAATTTACTTTGAAGTAGAAATCTTATTTTTTATTGATTAAAGTCTAGTCATTAAGGATTTTTCTTGTTTCTTCATACAAGAGATAATTTCAGATTCCTGAAGACAAAGTTCATTAAAATCATAATCCCAATAGAAGGCTTTGCGTTACTTTTCATTGCAGTGCTTTGTATTATCCCAAGCATCCTTCCTGTCAGACCTTTCTCCTTCACTACAAAAAAAGAAAATCTAACTTTTCGAGAAAGCTTCGTGGCATAGGATTCATTCTAATATCCCCTAGGGATTGCAACCTGACCAAGAGTCACCTTTGGGGAGCCTGCTTTCAAATGCTTGTTGCATATCATCCTTCTGAATGGCTGTTGCATTTATCTGCAGCTTTTACTCACCAGATGAGACCTCAGACATTTCAAATTCTGCGGTAGCTTGCTACACCTTCATTGGAAAGCTTTTTACTGATTTCCCTGTTGGTACTTTTCTCTTACACATTCTATGGGTGTGATAAACCTGGAGGTAGAGTCATAGCCCAGCAGGAATAAAGCAGGTACATAATCTCGGAGCAGCTTCACAAAAGCCGATACAGGCACAATCTTTTTGCACCTGTTTCTTCCCCTCCGGTTGCAGTGACAAGTGAGGCATTCTCTACAGATTCACAGGGAGAGTTTTGCCAACACTCCCCTCTCACAGCAATGGTTTCTTCCCTTGCAAGCTCAATCTACCTGATTATGTTCTCTTCTAATTAGTAACCTCAGTTCCTCTAGTGATAACTATGCAGCCTGCTTTATATGGGATTTCTCAGAGACTAAAGCAGAAACCAGAAAGGTGAGTAAAGGAGCTGATTATTATGATTGCACCTGCATTTTTGTCTAGTCTTCATGTGAACTCGACAGTGCACTCATTTATGCAAACTGATTTTTATAAAAAAGAATCAGAGAGGAGGCAGCATTACAAAGAGAGAGGACCTCTAAAGTTATGCACCTGTGTGGTGCTAGGAGAAAAAATAAATAAAAACAACTCTAAAAATGTCCCAAGCCACTCAAAACCCATTTGAACTTTCTAAGCAACTACAAAAAAAAAAAGTACTTGACATTTAAATAAAGTCTTCTTCTTGATGTACCTTAAACAATCTGGAGCAAACTAAAATGAAATGCAAGCCACAATGCGGGAATGTTTTGTTCCTAAAACAAAGAGAGGTGATTTAATAACAAAAGCTATAATTCAACTATATATACCTGACTTTTATAAAACAGAAGAAATAATAGGAACACTTACTTGATGATATTTTTGAAGTTAAACCTTGAATCCTGCTTCTTGAAAGTACAGAATTGTGCCAAGCTTGTATAATGACTGTTTACCCAGAGCATACGATAGAAGTGGATTTTCAGATTAAAAATAAAACTCTTAAGTACGTCAATCCCCATCTGATCAAAGCACATAAACTAATTTTTTCAAGTGCTTCATTAACAATATACCCAAGTAGAGCTGCAGTTTTCTCAGTTTTCTTTAATAGTAAGTTGTAAAAATGATTGAAGTCTGAAAATCACAGTTGGAGTTTACCTCTCTCTCTCTTTTTATGTAGAATTAATGTCTGAAAGAGGGATAAGCCAACACGAAGAGTTGGAGAATTGTTGATTCCAAATGTCTGCATCACTCAATAAAAAAAGGTTCACTGTCCCCGCTATTTATAGTTGTTATACGCCAAGCACTGGGCTTATTTCATTTTTAAAGAAGCCACAATTTCCCAAGGTACCAAAAGAAATTAAATGTTACCCTTAAGCCTAAAATAGTCTGCAGTCATACACATGTGCTCTGCTGAAAATAAGTTACAATTAGACTGATTTTTTTTTATTCTTGATCCCTTTTCTACTCTTAACTTCCAGGCATGGGCATTTCTTTTGGAATGGGCAAAAGGAATGGAGCGGAGAACTCATTAATCCTGTGATATCCCCTTTCCTACAAAGAGTACTGAATCCAAATTGAGAAATAAAGAAACCTTGTAGAAGGAGTGTATAATTGGTTTTGTTTCTAAATGAATTGTGAGTGGAGGTTGCCTAACTTAATTAACTGTAATCATTACTCATTGTCATCCTGCTTAGGAAGATTAGATGAGAGTTTTTCTTCTGTAGTATACCATTAGACGTTTATATTTCCCCCTTAATGTGAAAACTATTAGACAATAAAGTGAGTATTGTCATCCCTTCAATCAGATGCAAACTTTACCGAACAAGTCAGTTCCAAGCGGGGCACATGCACTGAATTGGAAAATGTTTGACCTTGCAATTGTAGGCGTGCCGGAACTAACTTTATAACACAAGGCAACTTGTTTAAATGCTTGGCAGCACCAGTATTTCCATTTGTAAGATAGTCTGGCAACTGGTCCTCAAGATTCAACTATCAGTTGAAACAGATCATCTGGGCCCGGAGAGATAGCACAGCGGCGTTTGCCTTGCAAGCAGCCGATCCAGGACCAAAGGTGGTTGGTTCAAATCCCGGTGTCCCATATGGTCCCCCGTGCCTGCCAGGAGCTATTTCTGAGCAGACAGCCAGGAGGAACCCCTGAGCACAGCTGGGTGTGGCCCAAAAACCAAGAACCAAAAAAAAAAAAAAAAAAAGAAACAGATCAACTAAGGATTTTGTTCCAATTCCACTATTTATAGTTCACGTGTCCTTTAACTCACAATTTTATCAAAGCTGTAGAATGGGCATAATATTAATCTCAAAATCCATAGAGTCTAATTTTTAAGGCATTTGGCACAATTCCTGACACTGAGTTAGTGCTAAACAAATAGCAGCTGCTATTTATCAACAACAATAATAAGATGATAATAACATTTCCTAAGGCTTTGAAGGAAATGAAATCCTCTGATGCATACCAAATATGCCTCTGAACTAAAAAAGTCATAGTGGAGACGGGTTTTCTTCCTTTCAGTAACATATGTTTTGCACATCTTGATCTGAAAGAAATAGTTGTGATAAGTAAGCAAGATGTGGAGCTACTAAAAATCAAGCTACAATAACTATTCTCAGAGGATATTGAACTATTGAGTTTTTTAGGCCAACTTAATCCTTATATATGGAAGCCAGAACCAAAATATACCGTACATAAGGGAACATTGTGGACTCTGAATGCACGGATCTAAAACTCAAACTTCAATAAACTGGCGATGTGCTGAATAAATTGGAAATAATCCCATTATATCTCTGTCTCTGGAGTTATTATTCCCAATAATCACATTTTGAAAGTACCACCTTGAAAATCGTGTTTTCTGAAGTCGCCTCCATGTAGCAGTAGCTCCCCATCTCCTATTACAAAAAGAAAAATGAGACCAGCCTGTAAACACATTACCCAATACAGAGCTTGGAAGTGCAAGCTGGGAGGCATTACTGCTCAATGGAAGTCAATTTAAAGTAAGAGGTTATAGAGCTTTCACTACAAGAGTAAAGAATACCAGCAATAATTGTTCGGCAGTAGCCTTGGATAGATATACTTTTATTCAAACTGTGCAATGATTTCAGCTTATCTCCCAGGGAAGAACTTGCATTTCATTCATCAAGTTCACAGAAAGTCAAGTCCTTTGCAGCTCTTTAGCCAGCTTCTGTACAGTTTTTTGTGATAACCATGGTGTGCTTATGTATCAGTGTTTATTTATTCTTTTAAGCACAATTTGAAAAATAATTATTTGAAAAATCCTCTTCCTTTGAATCCATATATTTGCCATGTTGTTAAAATCAATTTAAAGAAAAACTGGCTAATACTCCGTTCAGTCTCAGTGTTTGACTTTTATTAAGTCAAACATGTTAAAAATACATCCAATTGCTCACTGTGGATGATTACTTTTAATATTAATACCTAATGATGCTAATGATTTTCAAATTACAATTGTATCTAAAATATTTTTCACAGAAACCTTACTCCATGGAATGTTTCCAAGTGTAAGTTTTGATATAAAAGTGAACATCTGGCAGAAGTTGAGCCAAGGCGGGGGCTATTATTTCACCTAGCTGCCTTCATCAAACAGAGCTCAAATCTAGCCTACCTTGTCTTTAAGCTTTTCTCAATGAACTGACTAATGGAATCTTGAGGGACACCTTTAATTCCAGCAGTAAAAGCCAAAACCTTCCCTACTGATAAGCAAAAGGATATTTCTGGCAACAAAACCCATCAACTATAGGAGGTATATATCTAACTCAGTCAGTCTTCAATTAAATGCTAGTCAGTAACCCCTGAAGGCAACACCAGAGGCAGAGAGTGAAATAAAAAAAGACACAGACATACTGCAAAAGATCCAGTTTCAGAGAATGGTCTGCTTACTGCTTGGCTCCAAATTTGGAAATTGCCTGGAATATTCAAAATGTTTATACTTTCAAATCTTGGGGAAAAGCATCTGTTAAATCCATGCATGTATAACTAGACTGTAATCCAACATATTGGATTCTTCATTCTACATTTGGTGAATAGTGATCTCAAGTATTACCCATATAAGGATAATGCTATTTAACTGCAAGTATTACTAGAAGAAAATAATAATAGAATAAAATAAATTCAGTTAAGTATGTATTTCCATGATGTTGACAAATTCTCTTATTTTATAATACTGCAGTAGGTATCTTAAAATACTAGGTGCTGCCCATAATCCACCTTAATTGTTATAAGTCCTCACATTGATATAATAGTTTCCATCCACTGTCAAGATTTCAACTCCTGGGGCCAGAGAGATAGCATGGAGATAAGGCGTTTGTTTGCCTTGCATGCAGAAGGATGGTGGTTCGAATCCCAGCATCCCATATGATCCCCTGAGCCTGCCAGGAGCTATTTCTGAGCGTAGAGCCAGGAGTAACCCCTGAGCACTGCCGGGCGTGACGCCCCCCCAAAAAATGTCAACTCCTTTGATTCATTCCTCACCACAACAAATTTTTATTTTATTTTATTTTTGGCCACACCCAATGATACTCAGGGGTTAATCCTGGCTCTGTGCTCAGGAATCACTCCAGGCAGGCTCAGGGGATCATATGGGATACTGGGGATCAAACCCTGGTCGACTATGTGCAAGGCAAACTCCCTGCCTTCTGTGCTATTTCTGTGGTTCCACCACACCAACTTGGGTTCTACTTAAACAACCTGTCTTAAAAGTGTCTCTCTCCTTTAGATTAGAAAATATATTTAGGTCATAGAAAGACTGGCTTTCCAGTACCTTCTTTCCAAGTGCTTTGTAGCACAATTTGTAGAACAGTATAACCGAGCAAATATTTAGTACCTGCTTCACATGGATAGGTTCAATAATGATGTCCAATGTCAGTCATTTAATAAATAATAAAATCAATGAAACATACACATGCTCAGAATTCTGTTAAAACATGTTTAATTATTGCCATGGTGAAAACTGTAAACCAAATGAAATATTCATCAAATAGGAATTAAACAAATATGGTATATCCAAGTGATAGACTTTACAGGAAGTCAATAAGCATCACATTCTTAGAAAATACAGACATTAGAAGGCATATGGCATAAAAGGATAATGAAAATGGCTTATAAAATGGCATGCATACTAAAATACTTAAAAGGCATTAAATAATTCTTAGTTTTTAAAAACCTGTCCTCTGAGATGACTAGTTTAGAGTCCTGGCTTCATTTCACACTGGCTCAGTAATACTGGATGAGTTATCATACCTTGTTATTGCTGATATCCTCATTTAAAAATGGCATAATAATAGTACTTATATCATAAAATTATTGTGAGGCATAAATGGGTAATATTTAACATATAGTCATTTGCACAGCCTGGTGCACATAAAATGCTCAATAAAATGTTAGTTATCGTTCTCAGTAGGAAAGCATGTAGCAAACAGTTAACACTATTTCTTAATCACAAAAGTATATGCTTTTATATTATAAAGTATATAAAGGAAGCAAATATTACTATCCCTGTATTTTTCTATCTTCTACTTTGGACAATAGGGAGCTTTATTTAGTACTATATAGATAAAATGCAATTCTGATTCCTTATTTACTGAATATTACAGACTTAAGACATACTGTCTAAACACTATTGATTCTGGCTTGATCATTTAACTATTTACTGGCAGCCCAATCTTCTTTGGAATGAATTAACTGGAGTTCTCACAGTAACAGCATTTTCCTATCCTTAATTCAAAGAGTTGTAGGCTGATTCCCATGAACAATTTTTACAGCTGGAAGGAGAAAGCACAGTTAATTAACTTAAATGATAGAGGCATTGCTCATTGCCTTTTTTTTCTATATACAACTCATTTTTTATCATGACCCCACCTCCATTTCTTAATCCATTCTGTCTCCATTTTACTTTATTCCAAGATACTTTTTTTGCCTTGGAGAAGCAATTAGCTCTTTCTTTTCATCCTGCAGTGCAGTGCATTGTTGCCATTTCTAGGCCTTTTGTAAATGTTTCCTCTTCATTTTTATAGCCATTCTTCAACGTTTTTTACTTGTACTCATAACATTTCCCCTCATATTGCTGGCATCTAGCATCAGCTTGTTATTTTGAGTTTTTTGATGTCTCCACATCTTAACTTTTTTTTATCCCTGTCTTGCACTTTCTGTCACTTTCATCCCTCTGCCCTTTTTTTCCCATTTGAAAGGTGGACAACTAAAGAGAAGGTATCATCCCTGCATGTGTTTCCCTGGCTCATTTGAGAAATCTCAATCTCTTTCCTATATGAATAGCTAGTTTAGATGTTTAGAAGATAACTTTAGAAGATTAGAAGACAAATTACCATTAAGGAAACATGTTTGCATAAATGGAAATATTTGGCCTCCCAATTTCTTCCTGTCTAGCATCTTTAAGGTATAGTGGTTCTGTTAAACTTTTGAAAGGACAGAACAAGAGCCTTATCTATCATGTTTCTGCTACAAAGAGTTAAGAGCTAACACTGTGTACTGAAAGTTTCATGGATGTGCTCTTCAGTCATAGGTCAGTGCATTTCATTAATTAGGTTCTGGGATGGTGTTCTGAAATGTTATTTAATGCCTAGGAGTTTTTTTACTAGGTCTGCTTTGTGTGAAAATTTCCAATATGAATGTGAAGTAGGTCATTTGCTTTTAATACTCCACATATCACTCTCAATATTTCATATTGCTTCTGTAAATAAGTGTATGCTGTTTAGACTTCTACCCTAAGCAAAGATTGAAAAGGAAACATAGGAAGGGTTCCAGCATGCTTTCTATGTTCTGCTGAAGAGAGCAAAGATGTACTGAAGGATAAATTTAATGTTGCTATTTTAAATTGAATTTAAAAGACATTAATTTAGACATTAATTTTTGTGTAAATAATACAAAATTTATGTGGCATTTAGATATTTCCCCCTTCTAAAACAATAACTATGATGACCTTGGACAAATTGCTCCATTTTTTGAACCTCAGCGTTTTCATCTATAAAACCAGGGCATTGGGCTACACAGCTTTTAAGGTCCTATCTAGTTTTAGCACTCTATGATTTATATATTCATTTACTTATACAACACTGCTCCGAGAAACATGAATTTATACAATTATAAAGATGAACACTCAGGACTCCATTTAATAGATTTTCCTGACACAGCCACTGTACTATACTGCTAATGGGCACTTTCCCCTGAGATAAGTAAGCTATCCTGCAAACACTAATGCAAGTGACCCCACAAGCTTTACCAACAGGAATTAAAGAAACATTGCAAATGAAAACAAACAAAAATCAAGCAAACACCATACCCAAATAAGGACAGAATGTTTCTAACCCAAGTTCTGACTTCCTCTGTGTTCTCCACCTGAAATGGCTTATAATTGGAGATCTATCTCTTGTGATGATGATAATAATAATGTAATGTGCCATCACTATGTATTACCTTTTAGGTGATATCAATCTTCCCATAAATCTGCCAAGTCGCTCATATCAAAAATAAAGAGGGCATAAAATGACTATGTACCTTGCCTACTGTTAGAGTTATAAAGTAGCAACATTAAGATTCGAACTCAGTATTCAGCCTGATTCCAAAACCCATGTGTGGAACCTTTTGTGATGGCGTTGTGTTGTGTTCCTCTATTTCTTTTTTAGCCTATATCCTCTGAGACTAGCTATCTGATTTCTTAGAAGTTCTGCTGGCTTCAGAAAGATAGCCTTAGCTTGCAAAGAGCATGCTTATATCAAAGATATTTCAGGTTTAGTTGTATGCATTTCAATAAGGTAAATATCACAATAAAACAAATATTGCTACAAATATTGATAAAAATATCCATATACATTGTTTTCTACTGAGTATAAACTTAAAGTACACCATATTCTGATAAGTATGCAATTATATATATATATATATATATATATATGCCGGGGGAATCAAACCGAGGTCCGTCCTAGGCTAGCACGGGCAAGGCAGACGCCTGACAGCATGTGCCACCGCTCTGGCCCCACAATGTACATATCTTAATTAAAATATTTTATTGCTAAAAACCATTATCCATTTACTGAGACATTGGAAAAATAATAGGATTGATCAAGGCAGACTTTCCACAAATTTTCAATTTTCAAAAAGCAAAATATCTGGGCTGGAGTAAGAGTAAACTGGGTATGGCGCTTCCTTAGCATTGGGCCAACATGGGTTTGATTCTGGGCATACCATATGGATCGAACCATCTCTAAGAATAAATAATTCCTGAGCAAAGAGTCAGGAGTCAGTCCTGAACCACTGAGTGTGATCCCCAAACCAAAAAATAAAAGCAAAGTATCTGTGAATGCAACAAAACAAGGTACGCTAAAATGAATGGTGGCTGTCTAGCAAGCTTTAGTAGCCTAAAACTTGACTCAGTTCTTGTGAGTACTTCTATTAGTATGACCTTGAGACCATTCATATATTTTTTAAATTAGTGAATACAAATTTTTGTGTTCCCTCCAATTATATACCAAGCATTTTATTTACCTGAAAGAAATGACTTAAGAACTCAAAATGAAGACCTAATGCTCTACATAAATAAAACAAGTGGATATTGATGATAGAGTATGGTCGGTATTTTTAAATATCTGGTTTTCAGAACTCCAAATGAGGAGCTTTTTATAATATTCATTATGATGGTAGAGATGGAGTTGTGCAAACCTCACTAAAGAAGTTAAAACCTAGCAGAGTGTTTATAGGTAGCATGACAATACTTTCAATCTCTTCTTTAAAATTTATTTTTCACTAAGATAACATATGTTGACAATATAAGTGTTTACATTGTAGGGATACAGTGTTACCACACCATATGCATATCCAACGTTCCAATATCCATTTCTCAGTCAATTGGACCCTTTCAACCTCCTCCAACCTGCACACGGTGTGCTTGTATTCCTTTGTCATCACATCCAAGTAAATTTTTATAGACTTAACAAGCTCCAGAAAGACTTAATATTCTATAGAGTAGTCAAACAGAGCAGCCAGTCAAACATTTCAAAGAGCATCATTTAAACATCGCATACAGACCCAAAAGTGGAATACAACAATGAATCTTAATTTCTTACCATGAAATTATAATAATTATCCAAAACTTGTACCCCAAATCTCATATTGTATGTAAAAATTTCTGAAGACACTTTATAGTAAGAACACACACTTTTCAAGCATAACTGTCTAGCTAAAATTTTGAAGAAGAATTTCAGGTGAAATAGGGTCAGAAAATGCAAACTGAGGTCTCTAAATTGGTAAAATTGCTAACTAGTCATTTTCATTTTTAATAGTCAGCACTCCAGTGCTAAAGCAGTGTATCATCTTCTAATGCTACCTAGCCCCACGCAAAGCTTTTGTGTAAAAAATGACAAAGAAATGCATTTTAAAAACTGTATAACTAATTCATAAGCAATTCCACCACAGAATATTCATCTAAATTCTTTCATAGCAACACCACCAATAAGAAATGAAAATGCAGTCTGTCTTAATTTGCCACCTTCAAAGGTAAGGTTAATGGAATTAAGTTAACCATAAATATTACTATAAATTGTATGCATGTTCTTTAGATGTCTGTGGTAATTTAATTTATTTCAATAAATTTGAATTTGAGAAACATAAAAAGGAAATTTATGGTACTAATCTAAATAGTATTTCCATATCATGCACATCTCATAGCATAACCTGTGATATTTGTCAACTCACAAATCCTGTTGAAGGGAAGATATGGTGACTTTAACTTTTACTGTAATTAGAAATAAATGTTCACTGTTAAAATAAGAACATTATATAAAATAAAACTATTGCAAAATACTTTGGCTATGAAATTCATTAACATAACAACAGCAGGAAGATGTATAAAGGGAAGGTAATAACTAGAAAAACAACCCATTTGTAATAATTTTATCATCAACATAATCACAAAACTTCAACTAAAAACCAAATGTCCTGAAATTATTGTATAGTGAATTTCAACATGTTATTCTTTGGTATTTTATATACTTATTTTTATCAAGATTAGTTTTTTATTCAATGAAGATTATATATGGGCCAGGATAGTAACATTGTTACATTATGTTCATATTTGGAATCTCAAAAACTGTTGAATACTACTGTAATGGAATCATTTGGAGATTGGATTTGCCCACACCTGGGTCTGCTCTGGACTTACTCTTGTTTTGTGCTCTGAGATCTCTCCTGGCTGTGCTGGGATACCATATGTGGCATGGGGATTGAACTGAGGTTGGCTGTATCTAAGACCTTCACTCCTTTAGTACCTCTCTGGCCCCATTCTAATGGGATCATATGAAGTCATTATAATAGCTTTTGTATAAGAAACTTGCTGCTTTTGGAAGGTTAAATAACTAGTTTAAAATCATACTGTGAGAAAATAAATGAAAATATAATATTAGGTTATTTCATAAATTATTCTAAGCTTATCCTTTAGACTGTAACAACATATTATTTTCTTTTTTCTTTTTCTTTTTTTCTTTTCTTTTCTTTTTTTTTTTGTGGTTTTTGGGTCACACCCGGCAGTGCTCAGGTGTTATTCCTGGCTCCAGACTCAGAAATTGCTCCTGGCAGGCACGGGGGACCATATGGGATGCCGGGATTCGAACTGATGACCTCTTGCATGAAAGGCAAATGCCTTACCTCCATGCTATCTCTCCGGCCCCTATATTATTTTCTTATAAATAAGAATACTAAGGCCAGAGTGATAGTACAATGGGTAAGGAGCTTCTTTTTGCTTTGCACGCAGCCAACCTGGGTTGATCCACATATGGACCCAGAACTCAGTCAAGAGTGATAGCTAGGTACAGAACCATGAGCATGTTCTGAGCACCAAGAGCTGGGACTCCAAAACCAAAAAAATTAATCAAAAAAGAAATATCAGGAATATTAAAATGTTCAAATACTATAATTTTGTTTTAATGTATATATTATAATTTATGCAGTTAAAATACTTTCAGTTTTTATGATAATGGTATATTAATTCTATGCACCTCAACTATAGTAAAATGCCCATTATACTCCATTATTACTTGTTTAGATCACAGAATTAATGATAGCATCCTTGGCCAGAAATACTTGTCAAAGTCCTAATGTTTGTGATGTTAACAAAATAACATATTATATAGTTTCTTTTTATGAAGTATCTCATGTTTTCCCATATTCATAATCACCTATAGCCTTTTAGGAAACAAACCAAAGAATATATAATAATTTTCTAGTATTAATGTATAACTTTTACACATTTATGTGGATAATTTAAAGAATGAAAACAAAACAAATCATTTATAAACAGAAAATAGTACCATAAGAAAATGAGCAACAAGATCAAACAATGAGACATGATAAAATAGCATATAAAAAACTAAAAAAATAAATATGAATATTATAAAATATGAAATCCCCAAAATTGGAATATAAAGGAAATTAAGATAATACAAATTCATTGTCTGTTAAATAAATTATTCATATTGTTGAGAAATTCACGTTTTTTTCATCCTGACCCGCCCGAAATTCACATTTTTACGCATACACTATATAGAGTAGTTTTCCAAGGGTTTTATTAAGGCTCATTCTTCTGTTATTAATATTTAAAATTTATTTTCTATTGCCCATACTCATGATTAGGCCTATATATGTTATAATCTACCAAATAAAAGTAGGTCACTACTTTTATAATAAGTTCTTTTTGCACAGTACTTACATGTAAAAACTTTATACTAAGGAATAGATCAGTACATATTTATTTCATTCCAAGAATGTATTAGAAACTCTAAATTTTATAAACATATTTAAAGGTTCATTACATTTCCATGATATATACTACTATTAATTTTATACTTGAGAAAACATGCTATTATTATGTCCAGGCTAACTTACTAAATAGTTCACTTCTTTATAGTTCTAAATACTATTCCATTGCCTAGAGTACTTCTGCTCATTCATTTATTCATGCAGTGACAGATATCTTGGTGGCTTCCAAGATTTGGCAAGTGTTAATAAACTGCTATATACATGAAGGGTTTTGTTTGAACAAAAGTTTTTAATTTTGGGTTGTCTCAGAAGAATCACTACAGGATCCTATGATTAGGGATTGTTTTATAAGAACACCAAATTCTCTTTAAATTAGTTGTAAAATTTTGCATTCTTAGGAGCAATGAATAAGAGCACACCTTCCCAGTATTTAATATGGCATGTTCTGAATATAAATCAATCTGAACGTGATATATTATTGTTTGTATTTATATTACTTTGAGAACACATTAATGCATATGAAAGCACCATGACTTCATCAACATATTTTTATGAAATGTCTATTACAATCCTTGACCCATTTTAAATGGTTTTATTTACCAGAGATGCTGAAAGGGTCACTCCTAGCCAGTGTTCAGGGGACCATAGTGGATACCGAGAATCGAACATCAGTTGGCCATGCAAGGCAAGTGTCCTATGCCCAGGCTATCTCTGGCCCACGCTCATATAATTCTTTGTTGGTTTGTTTTGGGCTACACCCAGTGACACTCAGGGACCACTCCTCACTCTTCACTCAGAAATTGCTCCTTGCTTGGGAGACCACATGGGACGCCAGGGGACCGAACCCAGTTCTGTCCTGGGTCAGCTGCATGCAAGGAAAATATCCTACACTGCACCACCACTCCGGCCCTCATAGCTCACATAATTCTTAAACCAAAATTAGAGTGAGTACAGGACTATTGATATACTTATATGGACATCAATTTGAGCATAAAGTTGCCCTGTTCACAAGTTATCTCACACCACAGAGAATAGAACACATCAAGAATAAAAGAACAACTGGTGCTGGTGTGTATGAGTGGAGAAAGGGACACTAATTTGTTACTGGAGGACATGGTGAATGCTCTAATCTTTTTGAGAAACAATATGTATATTCCTCTAAGAACTATAAATTGAGCTTCTATATGACCCAGAAATGCCACTTCCAGGATTATACCCTAGGAACTCAATAACACAATACAGAAAATCTTTCTGTATTATGTTCATGATAACACTATTCACAATAACCAGAATCTAGAAACAAGCCAAGTGCCTGAGAACAGATGAATGGATAACAAAATTCTGGCTCATCTATACACTGGAATACTATGCAGCTGTTAGGAAAAGTGAACAAATAAAATATACTTATACATAGAGGTGGATATGTATAGAATTATGCTGAATGACATGAGTCAGAGGGAGATATGTATATATATAACCACATTTGTTGGTGGGGTATTAAAATATACTATAATAAATACCCAGAGAGAATAGAGCTGCGATAGAGCTGAGGACTAGATCATGATAAAAAGCTTGCCACAAATAGTGTGGGAGTGTTATTAGGGCAGAAAAGAGACCACTTTGCCAATGATAATTGGAAATGATCACTCTAGACAAGAACTGAGTCCTGAAAAGAGATAAACTGATAAGTATGATACCCTTTCAAAAGCAATATTGTAAAGCACAATATATAAAACAAAAGAGAAAGAGATAAAGAAAGAGAAAGAGGGAATAAAAATGTCTGCTTAAGAATCAGGCAGGAAAGAGAGCAGAGGGAATGGCAGGAGAGAAACTTGGGACATTAGTGGTGGAAAATATGAGCTGGTGAAGGGTTTTGTATATTGTATGACTGAAACTCAACATGAAAAACTTTGTGACTGTGTATCACATGGTAATACAATTAAAATTTATTTATTAAAATATGTGGGCATTAGGATTGAAACCCAAGTTCTGATCATAGATATAATTGTAAACTGGCAAGGTACTGTTTTCTTTGTATGTCTTTAAAGAGCTTCTTATTAAGAAACTATTTTTGAATGATTATATATAACTGAATTTTAGTCAAAAGAATTTTCTTTAAATTTCCTTGCCTTCCTTGCTCTTGTCTGTTATTATCTCTGGAGTGGATTGAATTCCTTTTCTATTGTGTTTTGGGGACATACCTGGATTTACGCAGGGCTATGCTACTCCAAGTTATGTGTTGCTGTATAGGGGGATCACTCCTGCTTTTTGGGGAACCATATGGTGCTTGGGTTTGAATGCTATCTATGTTTTGCATGCGAAGCATATGCAATAGCCGTATTCTTGGTCCAGTAGAACAAAGTTCTTATATAGCTTCTGCTACTAAGGGCATTTGAGCAACAATTATTTTTTGCTCTTACCAAATAAGTGATTTTATTTTATTTTTTGCAAATACAAATAAGAATGAAATTGAATGTGGTTGTTTCCACTATGGAACAAGATTTTTAATTGCTGCCAAGTTCTACAATGGTCATAAATGCCTCATTCATTCTCATGTATTAGTTTGAGCTTTAGACTTCCTCAGAGCAGATCAGAACAAGAGTTGACTGCCTCTCATTTACTCGGCTCAAAGTCAACACTTTTACAGGTTTGATTTGATTTGATTTTAATAATATCTTTATTTAAGAAACATGATTACAAACATGTTTGTAGTTGGGTTTTTGTCATTAAAAGTACACCCCCTTCATCAGTGCAACGTTCTCACCATAATGACCCCCATATTTCCTCTCCACATCCCCTGCCTGTCTTCGAGACAAGCATTCTATTTCTCTTACTCACTACCATTGTCATGATAGTTGTTGGTGTAGTTAGTTCTCTACATTCACAAATCTTTGTGGTATGCTTCATATCATGGGCTGGTCTTTCCAATATTCATATCTATTGTCTGTGGGCATTATTACCATATTGTCTTTTATTTTTCTTAAATCTCACAGATTAGTTTTATTCTGTGTCTATCTTTCTCCCTCTGACTCATTTCACTCAGCATAATAGTTTCCACGTCCATCCATGTATAGGAAAATTTCATGACTTCATTTTTTTCCTGATAACTGCATAGTATTCCATTGTGTATATGTACCACAGTTTCTTTAGCCACTCATCTGTTGTCAGGCATCTGGGCTGTTTCCATATTCCTTAAATTGTGCTGTAATGAACATGGGTGTGGAGAGGGCATTTTTCTATTGTATTTATTGTTCCTAAGGTATATCTGGATCATATGGTATTGCTGGATCATATAGGTGCTCAATTTCCAGTTTTATGAGAAATCTCCATGTTTTTTCTTTCATAAAGACTGGAATAGATGGCATTCCCACTAGCAATGAATGAAAGTTCCTTTTTCCCCATATCCCTGCCAATACTGATTGTTCTTGTTCTTTGTGATGTGTGCCAGTCTCTGTGGCATGAGATGGTACCTCAGTGTTGTTTTGATTTGCATCTCCCTGATGATTAGTGATGTGGAGCATTTTTTCATGTGCCTTTTGGTCATTTGTATTTCTTATTTGAGGAAGTATCTGTTATTCTCCCCATGTTTTTTGATAGGGTTAGATATTTTTTCTTGTTAAGCTCTGTCAGTACCTTGTAAATCTTAGATATTAACACTTTGTCTATGGTCATACACCCTGAACTTGCCTAATCTCTAGGCATCGATTGTCAATATAAATTCTGTCAGAAGCAATGGCTCAGTCCTTAGATGAGTAAGATGTTGCAGAGAGAATGTAGTAGATTATTACTCTAATTTCCAACTATTATCATTTAAACTATTTTTCTCCTCTCTTTTCTGTATTTTCTATATATACTCTCTATATATTTCATGATCCCTCACAAGAATCAAGTCGGAACTATTTGAATTTTCATGTAAATAAATTCCTTTGAAACAATTATTTTAAATTTAAACCTTTATGTATTTAAATACATTTAATCAGTAAATACACAATGCTTTAATTTATTTTAAATATTAAGTCATTTAAATACATAAGAATTTAAGTTCATTTTAAACCCCTGATTCTTTAACATTATATTTCTGTGATTCATGCATGTATTTTTTCTTCTTTGTCTTTTTATTTTTAGAGCCACAACCAGGGGTGCTCAGGGCTTAATAGAGGGACCATATATGGAAGGCCAATTATCAAACCCTGGTCCACTGCATGCAAGGCAAATGCCCTACTCACTATGTTATCACTCCAGCCTCCATTCTTATTTTATGATAATGGCTATAATTCTGTCCAGGGCTTACTCCTGGTTCTATACTTAGGGATCACTCCTGAGG
Organism: Suncus etruscus; assembly: GCF_024139225.1. Taxonomy (NCBI): domain Eukaryota; kingdom Metazoa; phylum Chordata; class Mammalia; order Eulipotyphla; family Soricidae; genus Suncus; species Suncus etruscus. The sequence goes on from NC_064868.1 coordinate 32,141,680, forward strand.
GAACATAGAGGCCATACATGGTGCTGTGGATAGAAATTGCATCATATAAAAGCAAGGCAAATGCTCTAGCCATTGTATTATCCCTCCAGGCCCCATAGAATGAATTTTATTCCGCTTGTAATTTATATTACTTCAAAAAGGTCACCCCAAATGGTATATGGCATTTCCTTTACACAACAGATTTTATAGTATTTAGAATTCCAAAACAAGTAAATTATATTGAGTTAGGAAATAGCCAAGCACATTGTTAAAGTATGAAAGAACCAATTTAAGAACTTAGGTATACTTTTTTTTGTTTTTAAATTCATAAGTAACAACTATGCAATTCCTAAGTAGAATAACACACACAAGGGAGAAGTGTTTGAAATGAACATGAATTTTGTCTCTGAATATTCTTGGCCTATGCTCATATATTCACTACACCTTCTAGGCATTAATTATCTCTTAAGAATTCACAAGCTGTCAGGCAGTATGCTGTTTCTTAAATGGGAATTGATTTCCAGTATTACTATATATTTATATTTAATAATTCTAATAGGAATATAAACAAGTAACTATTCATAGACATAATATATATGCTAACACTTATGTTGATTTTTTTCTTTCTATAATAAATCACAAATCCTTCTATTCATAATCAGTCTGGTCCATTCAGACCATACAATGTTAATAATTAAATTGGGAAAGTTTGAATGTGTCCAACTTAAAAATTAAACCTAAAATTAAAAGCTGTATTTAAAAGTTTGTGTTGCATTTGTTTTACTGCATCTGCCAGCAAATGCAGTACAAACTTCTTTATATATATTCATATGAATCTCTCCACTAGAAAGAAGGAATATAGCTAATCTTGGGCTTTCATTGGTTTGATTACTATTTCAGCTTTAAATGGCTGTATGATAATTAGTGGGTGTGAAAAAAACCAGTACTGCTCAAGGAGCGATTGCTTTTACTAAAAACAAAGTTTTGAAAGCACAGTAAACTCCAAGAGACAATCAATTGAAACTTACACACCTCCCTGCTATAGTTTTAAATAGAACAGATGTGCTAAAAAGCCAGCAAAATGATGGTTCAATATTTGTTAGGGTTCATGCGGGAAGAACATCTCAAATACCTGATTTGCTCATGTTTTGCAGTGCTTTATTGCAGTGCTTACTTTTCACACAGATCCAAATTTGGCAATTTTTATGTCAAAAATAAATTAAGACTTTAATATAAAATTAATATAAAATACTTGTAGAATGTAAGACTAAGCTAATTTTATCAGAATAAAAGTGGTGGATAAAATAGGTAAAAACAAAGGGTCAATTGGGGGGTCAGAGAGCTAGCACAGAGGTAAGACATTTGCCTCACAGGCAGCTAATATAGGAAGGATCCCATTTTGATTCCCGGCATATGGTCCCCTGAGCCTGCGAGGAGCAAATTCTGAGCACAGAGTAACTGTAACCCCTGAGTGCCACTAGGTGTGACCCAAAATTTTTTAAAAAAAATATTCAATTGATGAATAGTTGATAAATTAGAGTGATGAATTTTATGTAGTTTATATAGTTATTTATGAACCAGTGAACTTATATAAAGTTATATTTATATCACTTCAAATATAGCATAATTATGTTCAATAGAGATAGATGTTTTCTAATATGAGAACATAATATTGCCTAAAGATTAAATCATATGTATTTATAACAGTGCTATTTAGCAGTGTGTTTATTTTTATGAAATAGTAAAATTCAAAATGATATACTAAATTAAGATAACATTGTCCAGAGACGCATGGGATAATTAAAATGTAACCTGATGTGAAATACAATGAATAAATGGAATGATTGCAGTCTGTTTCATTTTACTTATTTTCTTCTCTTTGTTTTTTGGTTTTGGGGCCACATGCTGCAATGCTCCGGGCTTACTCCTGGGAGATGCAGTGTACCCCACTCAGTGGGGTGCTGGTGATCAAACCCAGGTCATCTCTATGCAAGGCAAGTACTCTACCAGCTGTACTATTGCTTGCTCCACTTCTGAAAATCTTTTTTATTTAAAGATAATTTTATTTAAAATATGGTTTAAAATTATGATAGTTGAGTTTTAGATATACAATATTTATTTTGTTTCTTTTATTGTTTTTTTTTTTTGAGTCACATTGGTGGTTCTCAGGAGTTACTCCTGGCTCTGTCCTTAGGAATTACTCTTTGTGGGTTTAGGGGAAACATATGAGATGCCAGTGATTAAAATGAACCTGATCAGTACAGTGAGTAGAGTGCAAGGTAAGCATCCTATTCATTGTATTATCATTCTGACCCCAAGGAATATAACACCTAAACAACAAAACAGCAAACCCACTACCAGTGTCAATACTAACCAGCAGTTTTCTCATACTTAGTCATTCCCCCTCCCCCAGACCCACCCCACCCTCACCTCCTGCATACCACCTTGACAGGCACATTACATATTTGGTGGCTTCCAATTAGATCTCATATTTTCAGTGTTGAGTCTGTAGTTTGGATATCTTACTATACCAGCCAAATGTCTGTTCTAAAGGACTGGAGTTTCTTGAATCATGGATAAACTACCCCATCACACACTATATTCAATTTAAGAGCTAAATGGTGTTTTCATAGATCCTAACTTGAAAACTACTCTCTATTAGAACTGTAATTATATTTTATTGGATTAAGCATAACTGAAAATTTTGAACATTCTTTACACTGAAGAGGTAAAATATCAGTTATGCCACTAATATAGGCAGAATTGAAGACTGTGTTGACTACTGAATGCAGTAGAATATATACTCTGTTATTTTCTAATAATAAACCTTAGGAGAGTGGAAAGAATATTCTGTATCTGTCACATTCCTTCTCATTGACTTCAATCAAAATATCCTCTAGTTTCATATATGTTGCTTCAAATAATAAGATTTTGTCCGGAGAGGTTATTATGCTTGGGGGAGGAAGATGGGTATACTGGCAATGAGTGCATGTTAGAATTATGTCCATGCAAAACCACTAACAGCATTGTAACCAAAAATAATTTAGTTAAAAATAAATCACATCTGAGGTGGGAAAACAATCAATTTAAAAATAAGGACTTACTATATGTTTGTTATCAGTGCATAGTATTAATGTAAGTTTGGCATGAAGATTAGAGATGTACATATTAATTCTTTATAATACAAAAAAGAAATTAAAATATCTACTAATCTAAAGAAGGAATAGTAAGTTTCAGTGGATATGGGAACTTCCTAGGCAATAAGGTTACAAGGTATGCTCACCAGCTTCAGTCAACTATAATCTGGATACTGGACATAAACATAGCTGGAATCAGATCTTGGCTTTTAGAACATAAGAGTAATCTTCATAAATTTTCTGAACTTCAATTGCTTTTAAGAAGAAATCAGTGGCACCTTTTTAACAGTGTGTGATAATTAATGGAGAAAAATCTAAAAGTCCTCTGTGGGAGTAGTTAAAATTAAGTTTCTTCAGCCAGCTGCTATCAAAGTGGATAGATTGAAGATAAACCAATGGACTCCCAAGGGAAATATTTTCTTTTAGTATTATGATGTAAGCATGTTGAGGGATTCCTTAAATAATGGTAGTTTAAAAGTGGGAAGTAAATTGGTGAGAGAGAGAAAGTGAATGAGTAAGGTGTCAAGACACACACACACATACATACATACACACAAATACACACACCAATGCAGATATTTTTTTCCAGAAGAGATATATGTATATATTGAAATGAAGACATGAGAGTAACCCAGAATGTGAGTGCACATAATATGTCTCTGAAAATTATCTTTATGGGTTTTATTCCAAACTGCTCCCCCAGAGTTTTTATGTGTTTTTTGCTAGGGTGTTTTCAAGGGGGAGAACTTGAATAATTGCTGCTCTTCATTTATCTTATTAGCTTTTTGTTACTGTTCAACCTTCCCTAATGGGTAGCAGAAAGGTGTCTTTTCAGGGCAATGCTGGTACTAGCTATAATGCGTTTAGCATTCTTTTCTGCATCTTAAAGGTTGTCCTACCTTTGTGCCTTTGAGTTACTTTAGTAGAAGCAAAGTAGCTGCTTTATTTGGGAGTTATACTGTTTTATTAAGGGGAGCAGACAAGCAACTTCTTTAATCTACATCTTTTTTTTAGAAACTTGTCAACTTGCCACTCTGCATCTGCATGCTTACTTCAAACAGACCAGGTTTTAAGATTATTGAAAAATTTAAAGCAGAACTTTTAAAGAGTACAATCTAATAATTCATCTTATCATAATATGGTTTTTGAATTTCTATGGGATTATAAAAGTACTCTTAGAATATTTATACGCACTATAGGATTTTTAATATTTCTATTTTGTTGCTGAGGAAATGGTACCAGCCTGTTGAGAACTACTAAGCTTTTCTTATCCATTTTGTTCGTTTTTATTAGTTTGGGCTACAATTGGCAGTGGACCACGCCCACACCTGTCTCTGTGTTGAAGGAACACTCCTTGTGGAATTCAGGTCATCTGATAGGGTGCTGGTGGTTAAACCTATGTCAGCAACATGCGAGATAAGCACACTATCCATTATACTGTCATTATGGCCAAATACTAATTTTATTTCCTTCAGAATATTTCCATTTATATTTAATTATATGCATGCACATATATATGTATGCATTTATTAAAATACACTAAGTCCACGGAGGATTTTTATATGTGGTTTATACTAATAATTCAGCAAGTCTTTGAGAGAAAAGGTAAGTGCACAAACAGAAAACAGTTATAATCTTTTGCAAGAAAATTAGACGGATGTTACTTATAAACATACAGCCATGGGGATTAGGATTGTTTCCAGATTCTGGCTATTGAGAATAGTGCTGCAATGAACATAGGAGTGCATATGCCTTTTCTGCATTGTGTTTTTGGCCCTTCGGGTATATTCTCAGTAGTGATATTGCAGGTTTTATAGAAGTTTAATTCCTAGTATTTTTTTGAGAAATGCCTTTATTGTTTTCCCAAAAATGTTGAACCAGTTGGCATTCCCATCAACAGTAAATGAAGGTTCCTTTTTCTATTACTCAAGTTAGCATTGGTTCTTATTTTTCTTAGTGATGATATTTCAATAACAAAATCTTTGGGGCTGGGAAGGTGGCGCTAGAGGTAAGGTGTCTGCCTTGCAAGTGCCAGCATAGGACGGACCGCGGTTCGATCCCCCGGTGTCCCATATGGTCCCCCCAAGCCAGGGGCGATTTCTGAGCGCATAGCCAGGAGTAACCCCTGAGCGTCAAACAGGTGTGGCCCAAAAACCAAAAACAAACAAAAAAAAAACAAAAACAAAATCTGATGGTCTATCCAGATGTTAAAAGTTACCTTACTCAGTAGTCATGTAACTATCCTAGTCACCACATACCTATTCATTTTCTCCCCCAAATACATCATCTGTTAAAGAAAACAGGGAATAAAAAAAAACAATGCAAAAATAAAGAGGTAGCTTTTTAAGACTTAACAAATACTTAAAGAAACAATCCAATTATTTTCAATAATTCTAGAAACAGAAAGTTTGTTGTGTATTTCAAACACATCGCACATAGGGACCAGAGAAATAGATAGTACATCATGCAGGGCACTTGTCTTCTAGTCAACCAACCTGGGCTCTATTCTTATCAACATCATAAATAATAACCCTGATTCCTTACTACAGAGTCAGGAGGAAACTCTGAGAATCTCGAGTTGTGCCCTTAGTCCATCCAAAACAAAACAAAACCCAAGAAAATGCAAAAGGAAAATAATTTTAAAAATCCCACTACACATTGAGAAAAAATATTTTACCAATTTTGAAATTAGTTACACAGAGTTTCAACTAACAAGTATACATGGACTTTGTGGTCCTAGGCTATATTCCTAGGAATGATATTGCTAGATCATATGGGAGCTCAATTTTCTGTTTTTATTGGAATACACATATTGTTTTCCAGAAAGGCTGAACCATTCTACATTCCTACCAGCAGTGAATGAGAGTTCCTTTCTCCCCAAATACATGCCAGTATGGGTTGCTATTTTATTTTGGTGCTGTATGCTAGTCTCTGTGGCATGATATGATTGATGCCTCATTGTTGTTCTGATTTGCAGCTCCTTGTGGGTTTCTTTGAGGAAATATTTTTCTTTGATTAAATATTTGTTCATATCTTATCCCCATTTTTTGATGGGGTTAGATTTTTTTTTTTTGGTTTTTGGGCCACACCCGGCGGTGCTCAGGGGTTATTCCTGGCTATCTGCTCAGAAATAGCTCCTGTCAGGCATGGGATCCACATGGGACATCGGGATTTGAACCAACCACCTTGGGTCCTGGGTCAGCTGCTTACAAGGCAAATGCCGCTGTGCTATGTATCTGGCCCCAGATGTATTTTTCTTGTTAAGATCTATCAGTACCTTGCATATCTTAGATTTTAATCCTTTATAAGATGGGTATTGGGTGAATAGTTTTTCTCATTCTGTGGAAAGTCACTGTATCCCAGTCACTGCTTCCTTTGAAATACAGAAGCTTCTTTAATGTAGATCCAATTGTTGATCTTTGTTTCCACAAGTGTGGAAAGTGGTTTTTAATCCTTGAAGATGACATTAGTCTCAATATCCTGGAGTGTTTTTGCCTTTGTTCTCTTCGATGTACCTTATGGTTTTAGGAATGATATCAAAGTTTTTAATCTATTTTGATTTAACCTTTTTGCATGGGGTTCAATAGAGATCTGTGTACACCTTTATTATTGACCAGTTTTCCCAATACCACTTTTTGAAGTGTCTTTCTTTGCTCCACTTGTAGTTCTTTCCCATTAATGAAAGACTGACTGATTATATGTCCAGTTAATTATTTGAATCTGGGGTTAGTTAATTGTGTGTTTGGGATTAACTTAACTATTTTAATCTCTAAACACTTAGGTAATTTAATTAATCTGAAGGTCTATTTCTATGCCAATAACATGCTGTTTTAATGACTATTGCTTTATAGTACAATTTAAAGTTGGGGAAAGTGATGCCTTCCGTCTTCTTTCTCCTAAGAATTGCTTTAGCTTTTGTGGGCATTTGTTGTTCCAAATGAATTTCAGAAGTGTTTGATTCCACTTCTTGGAAAATAACCATGGGTATCCTTGAAGTAATTGCATTGAATCTCTACAATACTTTTGGAATTGTTGACATTTTAGTAATTCTAATCTTCCCAATCCATTATATGTCTCCAATTTATTTCTTGAAACAGTGTTTTGTAGTTATATTTGTATAGGTCTTTCACTGCCAATAAACTATATTTTATATTGCACAATTGTGAATGGGACAGTTTTAATTACTTTTTCTTCTCTTTAATTATTTGTATATAAATAAAGCCATAGATTTTTGCGTGTTAATTTTTTAGCCTGCCACTTTACTATAAAATTCAATTGTTTCAAGAACCTTTTTTTTAGTCTTTAGGATTTTCTAAATATAGTATCTTGTCATCTGCAACAGTAAGAACTTGACTTATTCCTTTCCTGTCTGGATGCTCTGATATATATATATATATATATATATATATATATATATATATATATATATATATATATAATCTTGTCAGATTGCTATGCCAAGTAATTCCACTACAATGTTGAATGTAAGTGGCAAGAGGGAACAACCAATCTTGTGCCAGATCTTAGAGGAAAGATTTTTAGTTTTTTACCAATTGAGTATAATATTTACCATGGGCTTTTGGTAAATGACCTTGACTATATTTAGAAAAATTACTTCAATTCCCATCTTGTAGACAGCTTTTATCATGAAAAAGTGTTGGACCTTGTCAAGCAGTTTCTCTGCATCTATTTATATGATTATATGATTTTTATTTTAATTTTTGATATATTATATTAATTGACTTGTATACATTAAACCAACCTTGCATCTCTGGAATAAATCCTAATGGGCACAGTATATGACCTTTATGAAGAGCCATTGGATCCTATGAATTCTATCATTTTCTCAAAGAGCCATTGGATTTTATTCTAACAAAAATATAATTTTATTGAGGATCACAAAAGTACATCAAAAATGCCATCTGAATTCTTATGTTAATTGCAGCACTATTAACAGTCTCCACAATCTGGAAACAACCCAAGAGAAGGAAAACAGAGAAGTGGCTAAAGAATTTGCTTTCCATTTGCACTATGGAATTCTATGCAGCCTTTGGGAAAAATGAAGTCATAAAGTTTGCTTATACATGGATGGACATGGAGATTATTATGTTGAGTAAAATGAGTCAGAAGGAGAGTGACAGACATGGACTAATCTCATTCCTATGTGGGATATAAGAAAAATAGAAGACAGGATGGTAACAATACCCAGAGACAACAGAAATGAGGATCAAGAGGACCAATCAATGGTAGGAAGCTTGCCACTGAGCAGTGAGTGAAGTAGAGAAGGGTCAACTATGACAATGATAGTTGGAACTGATCATTCTAGACAAGAACTGTATGTTAAAGAGGATAAAGTGGCATGCATGGCATCTCCTCATTAACAATAGTGCAAACCGCAGTTTCAACAGGAAAGAGAGATGCACAGAGAGAGAAGCAAAATGCCTGAATCAGAGAAAGGTGGGGTTTGTGGGGTGGGGGAAATCGGGGCCATTGGTGATGGAAAGGATGCTCTGGTGAAGGGTTGTGTACATTCTATGACTGAAACTCAAGTATGAAAACTTTGTAACCATAATGCTTAACTAAAGCAATTATATAGAAACAAAACAAATATACATGGAATTACATTATGTACAAATGATTCATGCATATATATGCATGATACATAATTTAAATTTTAGATAAAAGCATTATGGTAAAAATGACAGTATTTCTTGTGAAGAACTTTAAGGTCTTTCTGATATTATTTGTTATATTAATTCTATATTGATTTTCGAAGAGGTAAATTCGACCACAGAATCAAAAAGAATTGATTGCTGTGTGTATAAAAAAAGCAAGAATTCTTGGCTGCCTAATGCAGATTTTTCTAAAAATAATTAAAGAATAGAATAGAAATGCGAAGTTTAAAATGCCCAATAAAATAATTTTAAGGGTTTTTTTTCTTTAAAATGTAATGCTACATTAATACTTTCTTGTAAACTTAAAATGTTACCATCAGTTTTATAATACCAAGATTCATCTACATTCCAGATTATGGTAATCTACAATGATATCTAAAAGTTAGGTCAGGCAATTTCTTTTACTTTAAATAGATGAAAAGGATCTGCAGAAAGATACAGAGTACAATGTAGATCATATGATGCCAACAATGTGTCTAATTGATAAAAAGAGAGAAAGGTAATCTTGTCATAATGATCCTGTGCTAGCATATCTTTAAAGCTATAATCAAGAAGCTTGCTTAAAATTTTGGTTGTGCCATTTTCATTCCATCTATTCTTTTTTACAAATTATCTCCTTTCAAAAATCAGATTTCCTTTGAGCATCAGGACCAAACAATGATGCTTTAAATATAAAACTCAGAAAAAACATCAGCAACAATATTCAAAATTATGTCTGAGAGCTTCTAAAGTTGTGATGTCTTCCTACACTACAGTCTTTGAATTCATCCCAAAGCAGAAATAGTGAATTCTTATATCCTCCTTGCGCAAAGATGGAATGTTTCATTTACCCCGTTTTTTATTTTATATTATAAAATATCAAAATAAGAAGACAGTAACAGGAATAAAATATTGGGCGCTTACAGAAGATATAAACGCAAATTATTCAATTTTGGCATGAAAAATTATATATTTTTTATTTCTTTATGCATATACCTATTTTCAAGATATCAAAATATGATTTGATCCATCTTCCAAGTTAATCTAAGTAAATATATAATTAAAATTTATTGAGAATATTCATTTCACTAAGTGCAAATAGGATACTATAAGCAAATCTATCAAATGCTTACTGATATTTTGTCTAATACACAAATCATAACCTTTGGGTACTTTCAATGAATTATCTTTTTCAACTTTATATCCTCTTAAATCGTTACTGTATAAATATTATATGATAAATTCTACATAAAACAAATCTTCAAAAAAGATGCAACTTGGGCATAAAAATTAATGTAATATTTAAAATCCTTTCATGGTTGATTAGTTTTCTGAATCTGTTGTGACAAACTCAGTGTTTAAAAATAACATAAATTTGCTTTTTCACAGTTTTTGAGGCTAGAAATTCAAAGTCAGGATTTTGGCCTGTTGGCAGGCCATAGTCTTTTATAAATGTTTAGCTGACAATGTGTTTCATTTGCTTTTGAGAGTGTTAATCTTTTCACCATATTCCTTGATGTAATATGGCTTCACTCATATCTATGCCTTTATTTTTACTGGAAGTTCAAACTTTATCTCTTTCTATGGAGATCTACTCCCTCCACCTCCCTTCATTCCTTCCTTCCCTTCCTCTTTCCCTTCTCATCTCCTTCCTTTCTTCCCTTCTCCATCTCTCTCCTTTCCTTTCTTCTTTCTCCCTCCTTTCATTACTTACTTCCTTTCTCTCCCTTTCTTTCTTTCTTTCTTTCTTTCTTTCTTTCTTTCTTTCTTTCTTTCTTTCTTTCTTTCTTTCTTTCTTTCTTTCTTTCTTTCTTTCTTTCTTTCTTTCTTTCTTTCTTTCTTTCTTTCTTTCTTTCTTTCTTTCTTTCTTTCTTCTTTCTCTCTCTCTTTCTTCTTTCTTTCTCTTTCTTTCTTTCTTTCTTTCTTTCTTTCTTTCTTTCTTTCTTTCTTTCTTTCTTTCTTTCTTTCTTTCTTTCTTTCTTTCTTTCTTTCTTTCTTTCTTTCTTTCTTTCTCTCTCTCTCTCTCTCTCTCTTTCTTTCTTTCTTTCTTTCTTTCTTTCTTTCTTTCTTTCTTTCTTTCTTTCTTTCTTTCTTTCTTTCTTTCTTTCTTTCTTTCTTTCTGTGGTAGCTAACAAGAAAATTCTTTGAGCTTACTTTTCTACTTTTCTATTTGTTTTATTGATCTGTAATCCTACAATGCTCAGAGCTTATTCTTGTTTCTATCCTCAGAGATCACTCCTGGCAGTCTCAGGGACCATATGCAATGCTGGGGATCAAACCTAATCTGTAATCTTAGTGCACTATCATGCTACCATGCATTTGTCATACTCTGAATAAGTATGTGCATAAATCTTTATTTTTTATTTTGGAATTTTTATTTTATCTACTTCCTCAGACCTTTACCAACTGCTTTTGAATATCACATACACTCATTTACTATAATCTAACATGAACATGACTTTTAATGCCTGAGGTAGCAAAGCATCATATCAGTTGTTCATATCTAATACCCTAGGATCCCACTGAATTTACCTACCACTGGTTCATCCAGCCTCTTAAATCTACTCATTATTTATCTGGTGTGTCCAGAAACCAAATCCCCTTTAAATCGCATCTATTTTCCCAGAACTCTCATTTCTGAAAAGTTTAGACATATTAAATGTCAGATAAAATCATGGTATATCACTTGAATGAACATAAGAATATATCCCCTTATATTTAAGAGATAAACTGCCTTCATAATTCAATATTTTAAGTATTGAAGGAAACCAGTGTTAAAAGTAAGTTAATGGTAAATTTATTACTCTAATTTACCACAATCCTAAAATAAAGAATTAACATCTGCACTAATGCCCACCTTTCAATAACTTAGAATAACAGCCAAAATGTCTACTTGACATTCACTGGCAATCACCAGATACAGAAAACTTACAAATTTTGTTTCAAATTATGTCTATATTTATATCATGGTTATTATTACTACTTGAGAGATATTATATAGGTTTAACCCCAATCATTACTATAAGAAATTTCTGAGTTTCTCCTTTAAAATAAATGACACTTTATTGGTTATTACAAAATACCATTTCCAGCCCAAAGAGTCAGATGTTAAAAATCTAACCCCATGTGTTGGCACTGAGAGGATGGTATTGAAATAGGAAGTGGGTCATGGGACTCTATATGCTTTGCACCATGAATGTCATGTCAAATGCCATGATGATGAAAGAAGATAGATAAATCTCAGAGATAATATAATTGTTTGTTATTTATGATCACTCATGATAATTCAAATTGTACAAATTACTTCATATAAATACAAATTCTCAACTAAAAATGACATATTTATTCTCTTTTATTACTAGTTAATCTGGTTAAGACATTTACAACATACATCCATAGTTATATGAGTCATGTATCATAACTACATATTCTAGCTGTCCTTAACATATACATCCTTATTCTCATTATATATCTCATTGCCAGACATGGAATTTCTAATTTCTGTTTCACATACTTAATCCTGGACTTTATGCCTACCCCTTTTAGGTGAAACCAGGAAGAATGTTTAACTTACAAGATTTTACTGTTGGCTCTCTAAACTTTTCTTATCATTTCTATTTACTTTCGAGTCAACGTTTAACTTAATCCTGTAACATTTCTTATTCTATATGGAAATTATCTTATAATCATGGTTCAAATATTAATTTCTAAATGTCTTCTATTATCATGGAGTAATTAAAGTAGAAGGAAATAAGCATGTATGACTTAAAAGTAGATGAAATGGACAATGAAAATTAGAGAGGGAAGATACTGAAAAAAATAAATTTTTGGCAATAATTTTAGTCTAATTTTGTGAGCTCAAGCCCCATAATTAAAAGTGTTGGATTTTTGATCTATAAAATAGGAACATTGTATTATATTTTTGTAATATAGGTCATTAAAACTACTTCTGGATTTGGAGAGATAGTATATAGTATTTAAGATGCTTGCCTTGCATATGACTAGCACAGTTTTGATCCTGAGCACTACAAAAGACTGTTCCCATGGCTCTGTTAGAATAATCCTAGAGCACAGAGTCTGAAGTACCTTCTGAGTACTATTGGGTGTGGCCAAAAACAAAAAAAGTAACCCAGGTTTGATCCCAGGCATCTCATATGGTCTCTGAAACCTGCTAGGAGTGATTTCTGAGCACAAAACCATGAATAATTTCTGAGTGCCACTGGATGTGACCCAAAAACAACAAAACTCCCAAATATATAAAAATGCGTTGGTGTAGGAAAGTTCACTCCAGAGGTGTGATTGGTGCTGAAATATTTTATGTTTAGAACCCAACTATGAATAAATTTAAAATCACAATTACTTAAGTAAAAACTAAAATTCAAATATTGCTTTAAGACGTAACATGTGGGCAAATGACTAAGGGCACTCACTTCCAAATATAAATATACCTAAATCAGTATAATTAAAATAATACATACAATTACATAACCACATAAGCTACATACAATTAAATCTTTACATACAAATGTATTTTTAAAAATATTTTAAAGGTACTCTGAGAGAATAAAATAATAATTAAATGGATATAAATCCCTAGACTAATATAAAAAGAATAAATAGACTATGGAGACTAGAAAAGATGACATTGCTTTGTAAAATGCATGTATGTTGTGATAGGATTTAAGAAAATGCGAAGAAGCATATTTTTGAAGAACTCTAAGATCTGTGGTCTGAGAAATTGTGATAATTAGGATCAAACTTTTATAATAGTGGGAACAAATAATGAAAATCCATGCATCAGAAAACAAACATGATCTGACTTTGGATATTTTTAGGACTATGACCTAAAATGTATATAGTTTTCTGCTAATCTAAGTCACTCCCATTCCTCTGTATTTGTGTACTTTTTGCATCTTCAATTGCTCATTAATTTAACATCCTATAAAATTTTCATTGCTTATATATGCCTGTGCAAGGAATTCTTGTAATATATATGTTTTTCAAAAAAATTTAGTACCATAAAGTATGTCTTACTGCTCTTGAGAGTGACCTACAATATTAGGATATTATTTATTTTATTAGTCTAGCAACAGCATAAACCATCGATTGAAGCTTGACATTTAAAACTTCTTGAATAAACTGAAGGAAAGACCACATTTGCTCGAACAATATAATGCACAGAAGGCAAATAGATATTTCCATTTTCCCTTGGCAAACCCAGGGGTAAAGTACACATATTTTTTGCATAGAAAAAGTATACAATCATTAGATTTTCTATTATTAACCTTTATATGTATAGCAGTTTAGATAATATGTTTAAAATAGTGTTTAAGTTTATAGATTAATGTAAAATATAACTATATAACACCAGCACCAAATTGCCTGGGACTATGCACTGCAATTTTGAAGGGAATCCATAACATTAACACATACATAAAACACTGTATTATGTCAAGTCGGTTACAGATAGCAAAATTACACAGTAAGATTCTAATTGTATAGAGGTCATATAGGAGGTTTCTTCAGTAATGAGACCATTTAAAATACATACAATTTGGGGAGGAATAGCCTTAATATTACAGTTCCTTTAGATTAATACTGGTAAGGGAATAATAATTTGTTGTTCCATGTAAGATGCTCACACTTAAACAAGACTTCATTAACACAAATTTGAGCACAAGCCTATATGTTAAGGGGTGGTATAGTGAAGGAGGAAAGAAAAGTTGTCCAAGTTGAAAACTTCCAAAGCACAAAATAAAAATCAACCCATTCATGTGTTTTCCAAGATAAAAACTTTGAAAGTTGTCAGGTTTTTAACTCTATCTACTACCCACAGCCAATCTGTTACTAAATGTTTTAAGTTTTTTTTTCTTGTTGTTATATTGCAGCTCTTAATAACATTATTCTTCACTTCCCAAAATGAAACCTATATGCTTCTCTCATCCTACTATGGTTCTCTTGCAAACACTGTAGTGACTATTCATCATATTAGTATATGGAAGTTTTGTACAATTATTCTAGAGTTATGTTAGCTATGCAAAGTTGCATATTTTTAGTGGCCAGGGGCAGTTCCTGCCCTTAAAGTTGGTTTTATTAATTTAAGTTAACAGAGACTGTTCCACACATTCAAAATGAAATGAATATGCACAAGGAAATTTTCTCACACATGTAGAAAAAAGCATGGCCAAACTCATCTATAACTCCCTAAAAAAGGTAAATACATTAAATAAACGACCATTTCTAAGGGGAAAATTGTCTATATAGACTTTACACATTAAGTTTCATTTACTTGCTAAAACTTGGCCTTTATTCAAATTGGCATTCTTTAGCCTTTACAGATTTAGATAGAAAGAAATTCACCTTTACATACCCAGTAATAAATACACATAATTAAGAGTGAGTGATACAGTCTTTCAAAGCATCCTCACTTATTTTCTAAAAATCTAGATAACTGGAAGGTACAGAAATATGCATCTCCATGACAGCTCTTCTCAGTGATTATTGCTATACTATAGCCACCTTAACATTTTTTTGGTATTAAAAATAAGATCAGGATATAAAAGAACCAATCAATCCCTTATAGAGTTAAAATGCAACTGTAAATGATAACAACGGATTTCTATCACCATATGATATATACACAGAAACTTTGTCCTCTTTTACGACACACAACAAGTGAGGCTAATAGATCACTGTACTTTCCTACAGAGTCCAGATGGGACCTTCTCAATAGTTCTGTCCAAAAAGATGTACCAATTAATTATACTTGGCACTTGAGGTTATAGTTTTCTTTCTCTTCTGGGTGTTTTTCCTCTTTTCTTTTTCTCCTGACTTAGTAACATTAAAGAGACATGGAACATCTGTTTAATGTTACATTAGGAAAATTTGAAAAATGATTGCTTAAGGTTAAAGATTTGGGGCAATACAAAAATTCAATTTAGGTATCCTGTTGCATTTGATTAGTAGGTGATGTTTCCTAATACATCCTAATGCACTGAGTGGCTTTAATAAATAATTCTCAAGACAACATGTCCTTACCATTCTGGCAAACCCACAGAACTTCTGCTTCTTCCTCCTACATGGCAATTTGGATTTCAGCATTCCATGATAAAAATTGCAGTTTTCTTTCAGTATTATGAGTTCATATTGAACGTGTGAATAAATTATGGAGAAAAATCCCTTAATGTTATGCAACAGAAACCGATTACTTTGTATCTCTGTTTCATTTTAGAGAATACAATCAGAAGGAACATCTATCAAAGACTATTTCTCTGGCCTGAGGAAAAGTGCAGGAGACATGGAGACTATGCTAACATTCTTGAGGCATTTTTGATTTAACACATCTATCTTTAGAGTAAGTATGGTTCATACACATTAACTAAGAATAACTCCACACATTTTATTCCTAAATTATAAAGACATACTAAAATATAGATAAGAAATGAAAGGATTAATAAAATACATTTAGAGAAAGGTAGAGGAAGTTTAGCAATAACATGCTTCTCAATTGAAGGACAACATAGAATTATAGCCTATCTCTTACTTTTACTTGATTATAGGACCTTTGGGGTAAAGTAGGTATACCTGTGGTGCTTAGGGGACCAAATATAGTTTGAAGGAACAAACTGAGATTGGCTGCATGCAAAGCACAAAAAATTAACTTTTATATTATCTCTCCAGACCCAAATCTAGTTATTACTTAAAACATTTAAATAAGTTCCAGAATAAAATATGTAATAAGTATAAAATAAAATGTCCTATAATAGTTTGTTTTGTATGTGTATAGAAAATGAATGTGGTGACAACATACAAAGAAAACATGGCATGAAAGTAAAAAGAGGAGTAAAGGGAAACTATACAAAACAGTATGATATGGGCTTTGGACTTAAGCCAAAAAATGATATAAAGAACAATAATAGAGGATAAAGTAAAATTTGAGGTTCTCCTACACAGGAAGAAAGGAAGGTGACTTAAAATGCTTAATTATCTTGTTTTAGCAGCAGAAGAATAGAATAGGGGAAGCTTTCTGAAGTGATTGGTAAGGATGAAGAAGGAAGGAGAAGTGCTTAGTTTGGGAACTGGGAGATGGTAAAACAAAGACCAGCTGAGATTTTTGTAGTGAACTTCAAATTTTTAAAAGATTGATAGAGATTGGATAGCAGCTGGACTAATAAATGGAAATATATCTCAACATTATCATTATCAGTCAGCACTGAGAAAGAGAAAGGAATAATTTAACAGAAAAGAAAGTTTGCAGGAAATTAAAAGTGAGGTAATATATATGAAAAAATGTGAGAAAGAGAATGATAAATTTTTCTTCAAAAATAAAGTTCAATTTGAAAAATATACCAGTTGCTAAATACTAATCAAAACTCCAAACTTTAATTAAACTAAAATGGAATATTTTCTTATATAGACAAATTAAAAATTAAGTCCTTGACTTTACAAAAAAAACATTTATTTTAAATTGTGAAGTCCTAGGTCACTACTTTATTAAACAGTGTCAGTGAATTACTTCATATTTACTTAGTATATGAATCTAATAAACGGTGGTACTTGGTTATGTGCATTTGTCAGCTTTTAATAAACTACCATTTTTATGATATTTTTCCTCTTTTCAGTTCAGATGTACAAACTGAGAAGAAACCCTATCATCAACAATTTTGTAAGTCATGGTGTATCAAATAATATTTAAAAAGTAAAATAAGTTTTTTTGTTTTTTGTTTGTTTTTTCTTTATTTTGGTTTTTGGGTCACACCTGACCAGAGCTCAGTGGTCACTTCTGGCTCTATGCTCAGAAATCGCTCCTGGCAGGCTCGGGAGACTATATGAGATGCCGGGGTTCGAACCACCGTACTTCTTTATGCAAGGCAAACGCCTTACCTCCATGCTATCTCTCCGGCCCCTAAAAAAGTTTTTAATGAGCTTTATTTCTATGTGTGTTTGTATGTGTATAAAGAAATGCTAAAAAACTAAAATATATACATATATATTTATTGGGGGAATGTAAGAAATTTGGAAATGTAATTAACATTTTAATACTTCTAACATAAAACAATTCATTTCTACTCAAATAAGCATAGATGGGATGGTTATTGGTAAATTATTAGGGAATTTTAACGAAGTTTAAAGTATAAAAACATTGGCATCTATTCTAGAAATAATCAATCCAATATGAATTAAGCACTAGATTGTTCTATGGTTAAGCACTAGATTGTTCTATGTTAATATCTGTTAATGAGACTATATTTAATCAACTATTAGAAGTTATTATTATTATTATCATTATTATTTGGTCTTGGGGTCACTCCCGGCAGTGCTCAGGTGTTATTTCTGATTCTGTGCTCAGAAATTGCTTCTGAAGGCTAAGGGGACCATGTGGGTTGCGGGAATCGAACCAGAGTCTGTCCAGGTTTGGTGCATATAAGGCAAAGGCCCTACCACTGTGCTATTGGTGTGAACTCAAGTATCATATTTATTAAGGTATGAATATTAAATTATTTCATTTTAAAATTTTTATAAAACTTTTATTGATTTATCATGTTTTAGAGTTCTTTATAATTCTGGAGCACAGTTTAATACTTTGATATATATATATGTATTCATCCAACTTCTCCAAGTTTCTTGTGCCATCACATTATCAATCTGACCTTCTCTACCTATTCCTGTCATCTTATTCTCTCATATCAACCTCTGTATTTTTTGCAACATTAGTGTTAATTAAAATATTTTTGAGTGATCCTAATCAACCTTACTGTGATTCAAAACAATGCTATATTTTTTGTTGAAGAACTTTTAGTTTTGTTGAAGAAGTATAATTATAATTGCTGAAAGATGATTGAATTATTGCTGTTGTTCATATATTCTATTATCTTATGTGAATTTTAATGAAACAAAATAATGATGTCTTGCCTATTGTACCATGTCAGGAAGCAATTTCCAAATAGAATAGAATGTGAAAGGCAAGCTCTTGATTTTGTGCACTAAGCGCCATGATTCAAATCTATATTCTTCAAGTTGTTTAGTAATATAGAAAATAGCTTTCAACTTTATATTTAAAATTAATTTAGACATGCAGGAGAGTTACAAAGGTTAAATAATACAGCTTATATGCTTTCACTAGAAACACTTCTTTTTGAACTTGAGGGTTTGGGCTATATACAGTGGTGCTCAGGATTTACTCCTATCTGTTCTCAGGGAGCAATCCTGGAAGTGCTTAAGGTACCATATATAATACTGTAAAGTGAAATGGGTTGTACTGCATATAAAGCAAGCAATTTCTTTCTTGTACTATCTCTCTGTCCTCAAAAACACATTTAAATTTTTGTTTCTTTGTAAATATGATGGCTTTATTTCCCAAATTATGGCAACAATTTCTACTCAGAAGACCCAACTACATAATAAAACTCTACTAAAACGACCTTGGTATGGACACTAATCTTTTTTTTTGTTTATTTTTTGGGCCACATCCGTTTGATGCTCAGAAGTTACTCCTGGCTACACGCTCAGAAATCACCCCTGGTTTGGGGGGACCATATGGGATGCCGGGGGATCCAACCGCGGTCCGTTCCTTGGCTAGCACTTTGCAAGGCAGACACCTTACCTCTAGCACCACCTCGCCGGCCCTTATAATCTTAAGATAAAGGATGAATATAGAGAAATCACATTGATTTATTGTTATATCTATCTTCAAGGAAAGAGGTTCTAAAATTTTCTTTTCATTCCATGTATGGAAACAGAAAAGCCAAATAACTGGACTTGGACTTCAAGTAAGAAGGCCCAGGGTGAGTTTCTTTTTGCCATTCCAGAGTACTGTGACTTTGAACATGCTCATTAATTACCCCATGCTTCAATAGCTTTGTCTGTAAAGTGAGAATAATATTACATGTAATTTAGCAGTTTTATGTGGATTCAGTGAACTAATATTTACAAGTGCTTAGAACAGTGCCTGACACTAAGTTAGCACCTTTAATGTCCTGGTATAAATATTTTGACAGGCAACCGAATACAAAAATCTCTTCTGTTTTGTAATGTAGAAATATGATTACATCTAAACTCAAAAATAACAAGAAAAACTGGTGGAGAGAAGATCTGTGTTTGCATGTATGTGTGCCTATACTTAGAAATGTATTTCCAAGTTTTCAAGGTTCTACAATGTTGTGAAATTAAATTTTATATAATGAAATCAGGCTTATGGTTATGGAAATACAATTGAGGCCTATGTAGCAATTACTATCAAGTACTATTGAATAAAATGTATAATGTGATTCTATGTGCACACATATATACATACATATATGTATATATGTACATATATTGAATTTGATTCCACACATGTCAGAGTACAGCACTTACTGATAATTTTACATTATCAGTGTTTACAAAAGTAAACTGTAAAAATGTTAAAAAGTAGTACTCTGGAAACCCTATGTCATTTTTCTGATTGAACTGGAACTGACCACTTACAATGAGAGTCCGTTAATTTTTGAACAATCTTTCTGGCCTGACACTATACATTTAAGCACCACAAAAAAAATTCTGTGATACTAAAACACCGCCACTCTCAATTACTTTCACTTTAAGGTACTTGGACTATAGAACACTCAGGTATTCATTGATTCTTAGATCATTATCCGTGAACTGAATGTTAGTTTTGAAAATAAAATTTGTATCTGGACTGTATTGGGGCACACTTGATGATACTTTGGGGTTAGTCTGGCCCCGGCTTTTAGGAATTACTCTTGGCAGTGCTCAGAGTCCAAATAGTATGCCGGGGATTAAAAATGGATGGTGGAATTCAAGGCCCTACCCGCGGTATTAATGCTCCAGCCTTAAAACCAGTAAAGTTCTTAATCTAAATATATTTCTTAGAAAAGTGAACTCAAGTTACTTAGATTTTAAGATGTTAACAAAAATTTCTTGAGGAAGAAAAAAGTGGTAAATAAGAGCTAGAAAACAATCTTGGAAAACAAAATAGATGAGGTGACACTATCAAAATTACCATGCAGGTTGTATTTCAAACACAAAGATATGTGACCAGGGATTAACAGGGTTGTTGGTTGGTCAGCACTATTTTTGGAAATAACCTGTAGACCTTGATAGAAACAAAATCAATCATAAGGTATGCAGGAAGCATTAGATAATTAGGTAAAATATTAATTTTTCACCTGAAGATTTCAAATAAAAGTAGTATTAAAAATAAGCCATCATTGGGTCTAGAATAAAAGCACAGTGGGTAGAGTGTTTCCCTTGCACACAACCCACGTAGATTTGATCCTTTGCATCCCATATGATCTCCTGAGACTGCCCAGAATGATTTCAGAGCACAAAGCCAGGATTAACCCCTGAGTGCAACTTGGTGTGGCCCAAAAAGCAAAAAAAAAAAAAAAAAGTCATCATTCAAACTGTAAGACATGCACAGTATGTAAACAGAAAGGGCTGAGTATTTATTTGACTTTCCAATATAGCTGGTACAATTCAATTTTTATTAATAATATTTATTTTGGCCAAGTGGGTTATGAATCATTCACAGTAGTATTTTAGGTTCATAGTGACATTGAATCAGGGGCATTCCCACCACCAATGTTGTCCTCCCTTTACCCCTGTTCCCAGAATGCTTCCCATATAGCCCCTCATTTGCCCCCCAGGCTGCTATTAAAGGTGGTCCCTTCTGTGTCTAGATCGTTGCATTGATTCTGTTGTAGTTGGCTTTGGATTTGGTGTTTAAGTCTGATCATTTTTTATTTCTACTCAGTGTTCAATACAACTGTTTGGTCTTGGTGCCCTCCATTATTTCCCCCTCAATTTATGAGGCATAACAAAATGGTTCAAGTTACATTGTTCTGTTTAAAGATAAGAAAAGAAAAAGAAAAAGAAAAAAAGGGAGGGGCAAAACTTCAAACAAGCAAAAAACAGGAGGAGTCCTTCTAGAGACTATAAAAATCTGTTTAAAAAATGAAAGAAAAAAGGAAGAAAAACAAAAATAATACAAAAAAATCAAAGCCAATTCTTTATAAAAGTTTTTCAGCCACTAATATTTTTCTTGCAATAGTTGTTGAATAATTTTTGAACCCACTGTAATATTACTGGTGCCTCTAAAATATATAAATGCTTTTTATTATTTATTAAAAAACTCTCCAAATCACTATTCATATCATTTCAACTGAACATAAGCTTAATTAGAGCTCTCTCAGAACTGTAAATAATGTACAGTTACGAAAATCAATGGTTAGAAAATATAACTGTCAAGAAAACAGCTTTAGTTACTATTTATTGGAGTAAATTCAGTGGACACTAAGGCCAATGAAACAATACAAGTGTTCTCTTTGCCCTAGAGCTATCAACTTATTCGTAGGGTTAATAGTATTTGGATGACAACTTACTTTTCTTCTGAATACAATCTAAAGACCCCATTAAATATCTTTCTAAATAACAAAAATATGTCTAGATGAGTATATAAACCATTATCAAGTATTCGCTTTAAAATTAAAACAAAGATAGAGACATCCTTAAGGTAATGTCCTCATATCCAAATTCAAGACTGAAATCAACTCTCAAGATTTTTACATGAGGCAAAGTAACTGAGTCAACTGAGATTATGATGGACTCAATATTTTCAAATGTACTTCATTAACCAGAAAGCTTATTTGTTATTTTCTTTTTTGTTTTTTTTTTTTTGTTTTTTGTTTTTGGTTTTTGGGTCACACCCGGCAACGCTCAGGGGTCACTCCTGGCTCTATGCTCAGAAACCGCCCCTGGCAGGCACTGGGGACCATATGGGATGTTGGGATTTGAACCTCTGTCCCTCTGCATGAAAGGCAAATGCCTTACCTCCATGCTATCTGTCCAGGCCCTATTTGTTATTTTCAATTGATCATAGCATATGAGCCAATGAGAATTTAGAAACAAATAACCCTGATTAATTCAGTGTTTTAGGAGGGAGTCAAAAGTTAGTTATTAGATAATGCCTAAGACAAAATGGGTTAGTTTAGAAATTAGTCAATTCTATAGCAGATATACAAAGTTCACTCCCAATAGTTGAGTATGGACAGAGCTGAACTACTTAAACCATTTATAATTTTATCAACTGAAAAATATTTGTTATGAATATAATTATAAATATTTATAAATATTTTTATTTATGTAAGAGTAACATTTTAGAGGTACCCAATGAATATTGCACATATTTGCTTCAAATGGTTTAAATTAGGAATAAATAGAAATATTTTTTTTCAATTTTGGGCCAAACAGGGCTGTGCTCAGGGGTTTCTCCTGCCTCTTCACTCAGAAATCACCCCTGGCAGGCTGATGGGACCATATAAGATGCCAGGCATTGAACCCTGGTCAGCCACGTGCAATGCAAGTGCTCTCCCCTCTGAACTATCGCTCTGTTCCCAAGAAATATTTTGAAGTAGCTTCAGGTGCTTATCCAACAGCTGCACTGTTGAATTATTATAAAAATCTTGACTTCCCCATGATTCATAGATATAAGTAAAATATATATGTATATAAGTAATTATGAATAAATTGAAGCTGGCAAACATACATTAGCCCTTACATGAAGTAAGACTTGTATAATTAAAAAATTTCTAATACCCACATTAAAATATATAAAGCAAGAGATATAGTATGGTGGATAGGGTGCTTATCTTGCATGCAACTGACTTGGGTTTGGATTCTGACATGCCCTATTGTTCTTTTAGACCCACTTAATATCTGAGTGCAGAGTCCACAAATGTAAAGAATACGTTTAATAATAAGTATAAAACTAAACATAGTCAAAATGACCTCATTTTAAAATATAATCAATATTAAATTATTGAGATTCCATAGTCTTCATATGTTAGGTCTTCAAAACCACGTGCATATTTATCATTTATAGCACATCCCATTCATGTTAACTTATCTCAAGTGCTTTATAATCATACATAGTGATTTCCAATATTACCTAGAAACAGACTAGATATGATAAATGTAGACCAGGAGAAAAGATGACCTCATTTACTATGAATCTGTGTTTTAGAAATAAGGTATAGGTCAAGTATGTTTTGTGTATGGACATCCAATTTTTCCCATACTATCTGTTAAAAACTAGAATAGGATAAAAGTGTAGAGGTTATTTTAATCCCAGTTAGAGGGGGAAATTAGGGAGGCACCTAGACTAATCAGATGCAAGACTACTATATAGTAGGATAGGTACATAGGGGACCACACAATCTAGCAGCCCTGTGGGTGAGGGAAGAGGATACGGGAGATAGGACAAAAACGGAGGTGTAGGGAGGAAAATTTGGTGATGGGAACCCCCCCCAGATGTTATGTAAATATTTAACTAAAATATTATTGTCAACAACATGTAAACCACTATGATCAAAATAAAAATTATATTAAAAAAAAAGTGTAGAGGTTAAGGTCCTGGCGTTGATCCTCATCAAATTTAATTTGATCCCAGATGCCAAAAAATAGTTCCCTTACCATAGTCATTTGTGATTTCTATACACAAAGCCAGGAATAACACTGAGTTATATGTGGCCAAAACAAAATAAAGAAAAAAACATTATGCTTCTGCCATTGATTTTTGTCAAAACCATTTGTCCAAATTGTTATGTATCTATTTTGGGATTCATTACTCTACTCTGTTGATCTGTGTGTCAGACAGAATTCTTGCCAATGTCACACAATTTGATTACTGTACTATCCAAAGATAGTAAATTTGAGATATTGAAAATTGAAATTAACCTGTATGACCTGCCTATTTTAGATGCAATTTAGAATATTTTCTATTATTTGAATATTAATAGTAACTGCATGTATATATCTATGCAATTGTATAGATCAATGTATAGATCAAACTTATGAATAAAATATATGCTAAGAATTCCAATTTAATAGCTATCAAGTAAAATATTTATTTCTTTATCTACAGATGTCAATATTTAATTCCTACATATATTATGTTAGTTTTGGTAATGTTATTATGAAGTTAAATTTTATAGATTTTTTGTTTTGTTTTGGGGCCACACTGGCAGGGTTCAAGCTTACTCCTGGATCTATACTCAGGGATCACTCTATGTGCGAATTGTGGGACCATATGGAGAACAAGAGATTAAACATGGATCTGTCATGTGCATATCAAATGTCCTATGTACTATATAATTCCAGCCGTTTTTATACTATTAATGCAAAATGTTATTGTAACATCAACAAAGTGCCCAAGGCCTTCTACCACTGTCCCGATGTTATCTCAAGTCTGATCTTCATCCCCTAAATTTCCCCTCTTTATTAATCATTTTTGTAGTTCAAGTCCAAAAGCTTGATATTGATATGGTCTATTCCCTTGTTTTGTCTCTTTATATTTCACAAATGAGTGTGGTCATCTAGTATTTATTTGTCCTCCTCCATATGTTTCAGTTCACTGAACATGATACAATCCAATTCCATTCAAGTTGCAATAAAGTGCTGATCTCATAATTTCTTTTTCCAGTATAATAAGTACTCCATTAAATTCCTATATTTTGTTAGTTTAAATATATCCTTTATTGTCTTGGAGTTATTGTAAATTATTTTAAATGCTCAGTTTTGATCAATGTGCTATTTTTAGTATCCTCAGTTTGATGTCTCTGTTAATCTTAGACCCTAAATATTGACTTATCGAATTTACTAGGTTTATATTTTAGCTCTGTAGCTTAATTGGTATTTTTATAGACAATAGTGTCCTCTGAAAATAAGGAAGATTATTTGTTCCTGACTAAGTTCTGTGTGTTTTAAATGATTTTTATTTGTAACACAGGCTAGAAATTCTGGTTTTAGCTTAAGTGAGAATTGATACCAAAATTAGAGTATGGCATTCCTTTTTTCCTCTATTAAAGATCATATTAGCAATTTTGATAGATACTTTTGATAAATTGAAAATTTTCTTCTATCTCCAGATCTTCCTTTTTAAATAGTGCAAACTGAATGGCATTATATTATTTACCTTTGTTCATTGATATATTGCTTGAGTTTTCCATTTTAATTTATCTTATAATTGTGATGATCTCAATTTTTGATCATTGATACTAACCTGTTGATTTTATATTAAGTTGATTAGGGGCACTTGTCTAAAGTACCTTCTTATTGTTTTTATACTTTGTATAGTTAGGTATGAGACATGATAACAAATAAGGTATAACTTATATACCTTATTTATGAATGTAGAGTGGTATTATTTTTTGAAAGATGTTGGGTAAACTGTTCCTAATTTTACATTAAATACTTCATATAGCACTGCAGTAATTATTTTACTGAAGATTACTATTTTGAGAATTTAAGAAGTTTGTCCATTTTTTTTCTAGGAAAAACAGTATAAGTTTTACTATGCTCTTTTTTAACTGAAGGGTTTGCATCTTGATCCCATTTCTTTCCTGTATTAGTGGTCTATTTTTTCTTTCTGTTAACATTCCTCGAGTTTTACCAAAGATACTAATTTCAGACAAAAGTGGACATTTCTGAAAAACAATATCTTTAAAATAATGACAGGATTTATTCAAGAGTGGATAAAATGCCAGAGGTAGTCAGTATGGTGGAATGTAGAGCCATTTGATAATGTACTGACTCCACTACACAAAAACACAATAAACACAAAGTAGTCCCACAGTAGAAATGTATGGAAATGAGTTCCAGGAGAATTTTCATAGTAGAATAGGATACCAAATTTTGGAACATATAAGAATTGTGAGCATAGACCTGGGAGGCATTTATGGATCAAAAGCACAGGACATAAGGCATGTAGCTTGGAATATGGAAGCAAAAGTGAAAACATGTCATCCAGACCTGCACAAATGAGACCCTATCTATAGTTTTCACAGTGCACCAGATGCAAAGAAAAAGCAGAGGAACTCACCAACATTAAAGGATAATTTAAAACTATCTTGGGATGGGCTCTTTGGACACGTGCTCTCTAATCTCCAATGATAAAGACTTAAGGTGCCAACTGGGGCCTAAAGGGGGAGTACAGAGGTATTGGCCTTGCATGTGGCTGACCAGGGTTTGATCCCAATCATTTCATATGGTTCCCTGAGCTCTGTCAGGATTATATCCTGAGTACAGATCGAGAAATAATTACCAAACATTGCTGTATATGCCCTGAAAATAGTGACAACTGTGTAGATGCTCCTTGAATTGAGAAAGGGAATAGAGGAGATTTACAATAAAGGAAAAGGAAATATACAAGAGAATATGAGAATACTTCAGCCAGAAGCCAATGAACTGAAAAGCACTGTAGATGGACCACAAAACACAATATGTAGGCTCAGCAGATTAATGGAAGCCAAGGAACAAATTAGTGTGCTGAGGTTAAACTACACCAAACCTCAATAATGAATTGAAGAAGAAAAAAAGGAGTATAGAGAAACATGGATCAATGAGACACCTTTAAGTGGAATTACTAGAGCATGATCAGAGTTCTACAAAAAGCGGCTAGATAAAATGGAGAATTATTGGTTAAAGAAAAAATCGCCAAGAATTTTTGCAGTCTGAAGATATAACATATAGCTAGATACTATTAGCTTTTACAAATTACCCCCACCAAAAAACCTCAATATAAGAACACTAAGGCACACTAATTAAAGTGGAAAATGACTAAAAGAGCATCACTATTTTTGCAAAGATAAATTAAACAAAAATTTTGCATATAAGGAATGCCCATAAAACTTTCAGGAATCTAAGAAATCTCCTAGATATACTAAAGTCATTATGATTAAAATAAAACTCACTGTATATATACCCAAAGAAACCCTAAAGACTCAAAGGGTATGACTCACCCAACATTTTGAATGTAATGAACATCAAAATTAGATATACTAAAATGAAAAAAATTAAAATAGAATATCCAGCTAGGTTAACATCACTCAAATTCAAAAGAATGATAATGATACAAAGCTTTACCTACAAATAATAGTTCAAGAACCTCATAGCCACTAAACCAGCTTGCTCTTTAAGAAGTACTAGAAATGGATAAAAGTGAAATGACTTATAAGTAATAAGATAACAACAACAAAAAAAGAAAAGGATCAGAGGAATAATGGAATCTTACATGACATATATGAATTTGAGTTGAATTTAAGAGGGAATACAGGTTCACTGCTTCAGACAAACTTCATGATAATCTCAATTGAAACAAGTTTAAAAGACCCAAAACAGAAGAAGCAAATAAAACCTGACTGCCACAAATAAACCAGATATCAAAGAACAGGGGAAGAATATAAAAGAAGGTGAAAGAAGCAAAGATAAGCATACCACATGATTAGAATTAATATTAAAATATGACAATAAGGTTCCTAATTTCAATTTTTTAAATGACGATGGCTTTAACACACAAATCCAAAGGCAGAGTGAGGGGATCCAGAGGACAGTATAATGAGTAAAGTGCTTGTCTTGTCCACAGTGATTTGGGTTCAATTATTGGCATCTTATATTATATGGCATGCCAAGTAATACCAAGACTATTCCATGATCTCAGAGCCAAGATTAAGCCCTGAACACTACCAGGTGTGGTCCCCAATCAAAAAGGTACAAAGAGGGAAGATGGAATGAAAAATTGAACCCAACCTACTACTGCTTACAAGAGCAGCACCTGAATTCTCCTGATGAACACAGACTCAAATAAAAAGACTAGAACACAATCATATTGACTAATAGTTGTAATAGATATAGGATAGTCATATTTATATCAGATAAAATATATTTAAAATAAAAAAGTATTGATTATAAGTATCAGTGACAGATATATAATGATGAAGGGATCAATATATCAAAAAGACTTATATTAATATATACATTAGATGGAGTATAAAATATATGTAGTAATTACTGATAGGCCTAAAAACAACAAAGTGGGGGACAGTTGCACTAGCATTACCAGGGTAAAGGAGAGAGATGTGGGATGCATGCTGGGAACAGGGGTGGAGGGAGGACATCACTGGTGGTGGGAATGCCCCTCACTCATTGTCGCTATGTGCCTTATATATTGCTGTGAAAGAATTGTAATTCACTTCAACCACAATAAAAATTAAAAGAAAACACACAACATAATATTAACAAAATAATTTAAACCAAGAAGATAGAAATTGTATCAAGTATCTTCTTAAACTACCGCGGTGAAATAAACTACAAAAAGAAAACTTGGAAAACCCCAAACACTTGGAAATTAATGAAGATACTAACAACTTGGGGCTGGAGTTGTGGTGCAACTGGTAAGGTGTTTGCCTTGCACGTGCTAGACTAGGACGGACCACGGTTGATCACTCGACGTCTCATATGGTCCCCCAAGCCAGAAGCGATTTCTGAGCGCATAACCAGGAGTATCCCCTGAGTGTCACCAGGTGTAGCCAAAAGGACAAAACAAACAAACAAATAAATAAGAAGATACTAACAACCAATGGCTGGATGAGGAAATAAAAGTCTAAAACAATTCCTGGGAACAAATCAAATTGAAAAATTAGCTACCTGAACATATATGGTACAGCAGATTCTAAGAAGACAATTCACAGCATTACAAGTATTCATTAGGAAACAAGAAATGACTGAAATAAATTCACCTCAGGTGAATAAGGAATAAGAAGAGAAGACCAAGGTAAGTAAAAGAAAGGAAATAATAAAAGTTCAGCAGAGATCAATGATACATAAACAAATAACAAAAACTACCAACTGTTCAATTTCAAAAGATATACAAAATTAATAATCTCTTGATTCCTTTAAAAAGAAAAAAACTAATAATAAGATCAGAAATGAAAGCAGAGAGCTGGAAGTTACAGCTCACCTCAGGAAGCTCACCACAAAGAGTGATGAGTTTAGTTAGAGAAATTACATTTTGAACTGTCCTAATAATGAGAATGTAAGAGGGAAATGGGAAGCCTGTCTAGAGTACAGGAGGGGTCAGGTGGGGAGGAGGGAGATTTGGGACATTGGTGATGGGAATGTTGCACTGGTGATGGGTGGTGTTCTTTACATGACTGAAACCCAAACACAATCATGTATGTAATCAAGGTGTTTAAATGAAATATATAAAAAAAGAAAAAAAAAGAAATGAAAGCAGGGTTCAAAATATTTTTTAAAAAATAAAGCAGGTTAGCCATAATAGTTAAATGAAAAGATAGAAATAAAAATATAGAAGTTATAATAGATAACAATTATACCAAGTATCACAGATGTTTATTGTGAATAGCTTTATATCACTAGATTGTATAGTTCAGATAAAACAAATAAAACTTTGGGATCCTGCAACCTATAAAGATTAGAAGTTGAAAACATGAAAACACTAATTAATAGAAAGATAACTGAAACTGTAAACAAAATCTCCCCTCAAACCAATGCTCATGTCTATGTGGGTTCACTAGTGAATTCTTTCAAGTCTTCAAAGAGGATCTACTTACTACCTTATTAAAGCTCTTCATAAAACTGAAGAAACAGAAATTTTTTAAAATAGTTTCCATGAGGCCATTACTGGCCTCATACAAAATGCAGGTACAGACACCACTAGTGCATTAAGAATTTGAGAAGATCCAATAAACATTAATTCTAAATACTCTCAACAAAAGGGAGACAGAGAAAACTTACCTCAATATAATAAAGGTCTGATGTCACAAAACCCAGCTAAAACAATACTATTACAAAGCTGAAAGCCATTTCTCTAAAACTATATGAAGATGATGATGTCACTCATCATTGTTATCTCACATAGTATCAGAAGTCCTTCTCAAAGCAATTAGGTAAAAAAAAAAGAAAAAATGGGATGTAAATGGGGAAAAATACAACGCTCAGGACATGGTAGTATACATTAAAATATAAAAATTCTACAAAAATACTTATAGAAGCCATAGACTATAGAGTTAAGTGGCATGCTACAAAATCAACACACAGAAATCTATTACATTTATATAATTAATAAATTATATAATTAATAAAGAAAGAAAAGTTAATTTCCCATTCATTAATGACCCCCAATAAAACCTCAAATAAGTGCATGGGAATCAACTTTTATTAAAATTTGGGGCAAACAATATTAAGTGAAAAGTATGTAATTATTAAAAATAGAAGGTATAAGGAAATTAAAACATATTTTTTATTAGTGGGTTGGAATCTATACTAAATAGCTAAAAAAGTGACAGATCTTTAAAAGCAAGAGTATATATTCCAGACTAATATCAACAAAATGATAATACCACCCAAAATACCTTATAGATTAAGTGCAACTCGTAAAAATTTCCCGAGAAATTCTTCAAGAACACAGAACAAATACTGTTAAAATGTGTATAGTAAGATCGAGTGATAGTACAGCAGGAAACATGCTTGCCTTGCACACATTAACCCAAGTTTGGTCCCCAGAAATGCCTATTTCCTGAGCACCACCAGGGGTAATCCTTGAGCAGAGAATCAGAATAAGTTGTAAGCACAGACAGAATAAATGGTCAAATGATCAAAGGGGCCGGTGAGATGGTGCTAGAGGTAAGGTGTCTGTCTTGCAAGCGCTAGCCAAGGAAGGACCGCGGTTTGATCCCCCGGCGTCCCATATGGTCCCCCCCCCCCAAACCAGGGGCAATTTCTGAGAGCTTAGCCAGGAGTAACCCCTGAGCATCAAAACGGGTGTGGCCCAAAAAACCAAAAAAAAAATGTATGGACAAGTAAATGATGACAAAAGGTCCAGATGCATTAGATGCATGAGTAGAGAGAGCAAAAGAGGCTTTTTTATGAAATAGTGCTGGGAAAATGTTATTCATGTAAAAATATATGGATTCATATCTAATAAAATACATAACATTTAATTCAAAATGGATCAAAAGTCTCCATATTATGCCTCAATCTTTAAAATACACAAGGAAAATTTATGCAAAACTGTTCATGTAATTGGCCTGAGAAGTATCTGCAATGAAATTATGCCAATGGCAAGAAAGAAACAAAAATAAGCAAATAAGACTACATTAAATTTAAAAGTTTCTGCAGAGTGAAGAAATTATAACATACATTAAAGAAACTATATTGTTTGGGAAAGACTATTTCCACACAATTATATGATATAGGATTAATATAAAATATATAAATAAAATACAACATTTAAGAACAAATTAATCCCTTCAAAAATATCCCCCCCTTTCAAATATGGGGAGAGGGATGAACATCGGTTTCTCCAAAAGTGACATACAGATTGAAAAACTGGCATATTAAAGTCTTCATAATTGCAAATTTCTTAATAAATACATATGAAAACACCAAGATATCAACTCATATTAGTGAGAATATATGACATCAAAGACTTCAGAAACACTGTTGTTGGAGACAAGGCAGAAAAGGAACTTTCATTCGCTATTGGTGAGAATGTTCTATTATAAAATAGTATGGTTATTTCCAAAATAATTAAAAATTGAGCTCTCATATCACCAATGATTCTATTCCTAAGCATCAATCCCCAAAACACAAAAAAATATTGTTTGAAAATGTATATAAACAACCTAATCATTGTCTAACTATTTCAAGTAAGTAATTTCAGGAAACAAGTACTCCCAAATTAATAAGTAAATTAAGAAATTGTGATACATATATACACAATGAAATGATACTCAGGTATACAATATGATGAAACTTAGGGACCCAAAAGCACAGTGTGGTAGGTTACTTGCCCTGTGCCAACTTTGATCCTGGCACCTAATCTAGTTCCCAAACACCAACAATATTGATTACTTAGTAAAAAGAAAAGAGTAATACCTGAGTATTGCCAGGTGTTGCACACAATTTTTATGGAATAAAAAAGATATTACATATTAGGATATGATGCAACTTCGATAGAATTGGACAATTCATGTCATGGGAACTGAGTTAGAAGGAAAAATACCGGATGTTCTCATGCATATGTGAAGTATATCAAGAACAAGTATATCAAGAACAAAGTAAACAGATCTTAGGAATCCCCCCCCCACTGAACTGACCTAAAATGTGGGAATGGTGCATGCCTTCGATGAGAAGAGACACACTCTGGTTACTGGCACTCTGGTGGTAAACATGGTATATTAACAGGGTAAGCATAAAACAATTTTTAAAATATAATAAAATTAAAATTAAATATATTATAGGTAGCATCATAAAAATTCCCAAATTAGTGTCTGGAGAGGGTACTTGCTTTGTATGTGTTCTATGTGGGCTTGATATCTGATAGCCCATTTGGTTTTCCATTCCTCATCAGTAATGTTCCTTGAGAGAAATTTTGGGTCTGAGCACAGCCAGACTATAAATTATATATATATATATTTATATATATATTTATATATATAAAGCTCAAAGAAGTCGAGAACGTGCAAGTTAATATTTAAGGCATGAAGATGCAGTTTAGTGGAGGTGCTCTATTGTACACACCTAGCAAATTTGATGACACTGAAATAACGGTTATATTTTTGGAAATCCTAGACCAAATGTAACGAGTATTCTCTTTAAACATTCTCTTAGCTGTCTGTCTCAAAATGGAAATTCAACAGATGGGACCTGATTATTGGGGAAGAGGAAATGGTAGAAGAAATTTATTTTGACCCAGTCTCTTGTTTGAAACCTCTGGGGATTTAAGGAAAAAGCAGATGCAAGATATGTCTTAGTTTTAATGCTAATGCTTTAGTACAGCAGGGACTTGTCCTACATTTACAGAGAACTCTAATTTATGAGAACTAGATCCCAGCATTTTGAAAGCAGATTTGAGACCTCTAAAGCTATTTCTTTACAGTTTTTCCACTTTTGGTTACAGTCTAACATATTGTCCTGATTCTCTTTTTATCTACCCATAGGTTATTCTAAATCCCTTGAAATCAGCATCTTCTATGTATATGATTATACCTCTCCACCCAGATCCCCACATACTTATCTAGTGCTTTTAGTGAAGTATGCATAATTAAAGAAATTAGTCATGTAATTTTCTGTTGTCTTTTATCATATTAAAATACTCAAATAGATCTTTTTTCTGATAAATTTTGGATTCTATAAAATAAAAAATGAAACAAAACATAAATTGGAAAAATTGAAATAAGATAAGGGAATTCTATAACATTTATGTAGCTCCTTATAATATAAAAATAGAGTATAAAGTAATCTATAGTAAATACTGTTTCAGTTTTGTTTATCTATACCTATGGTTAATAAAAACCATTATATTACTTTTTACCAAAAACATATTAAATAAAAGGTATGAAAAAGAAAATAAGGAAAATATACTGTTCAAAATATCTTCTCAGTCGCAGTTATGTGTTTTCATTACATTTCCTTCTTCTAGACATTAAAGTTCATAATCTTATCTCATAAATTGTAGTTTATTTGTATCAAGCTAACAGAATACCAGCTGAGAATGATAAGCGTGAGGGAGATTATAATATTCTTAAATGCTCAAATTCTCAGAAAAACTTGGCAATTCATGCAAGAGAAATAAGATCAATAGAATATTCCAAAGAGAAAAGTAAAAACCATGATTTATCACAGTCTATTTAGGTTTCCATTATTATATCTTTGAGTACAATGAGGCCTGATAATTCAAAAGCTTGTTTTGCATTTCACCAAATCATCACTGAGTATTTAACCTACAAAATGCAAAAATTCATGGCATTATTTTAGAAAATTATGTTAGAGGACATAGGGATAAGAGCTTCAATATGAATAAGATTCCTGTTTCTAAACAGCCTTAAAACCTAGTTGTGAAAGAATGTATACGTACAAAATTATTGTGAATCTACAAAAGAATGAGCATCTATGAAAATATTTTTAATTCCCAACCCCAGTAGTATATTCGGACTTTACAGTAAGGAGTGGGGCTAGAAGACATTTCTCTCTTCTCAAAAGGATAAATAACTCTTTTGAAAATCAACAAGTGCAAATCTTCTGTGAATATGAGAATGGCCAGGGAAAAGAAACTCTGTGTTGGAAGTATGGTGATAGTAATGGTGAGTTTCTCTGGAATGAAAAAGGAAAGTGCCCTGTTAATTTAAGGAACCAGACATCTGAGGACCAAAGGGAAACTATGATGATCATAAATGTTGCATTGAATTTTCATATCTGTTTATAATATTTGAGAAATGTAACTTGCACAATATTAACTTTTCTTTAACTATTGTTTTCTTGAGTGCGACATCTGTTTAAAATTGGACCATGTGCATGTTCAGATTTATAATGCTTATATTTGCATATTTTAAGTTAACAAAGTATAACAACTAGATCAACAACACAAATGAGAAGTTAACAGAAAGAACAGCTTGTTCTGTTATTCTAGAAGGACAAGTAGGACTTTGTAAAATAATTTTAATATGTTCAACCATTAAACCACATTAATCTTCAAAGAAGAGGAGAAAAGATGGGTTAAATTCAGGGGCATATTAAAATGAAAAAGAAAAGGAAATTAGTGACAATCACTAAATAATCTAAAAATGAGAAATCAATGACACCATATTCATAAATAAAATTCTGTCATTACTATTGAGCTTTTCTGGAAAAAAATCTCAATACACCCATTTTAGCACTCAGCCAATAAAGTGAACAGATGCTGCTAAATTGAATCTTCAATTTTCACCTTATTCCAATAGAAACTCACTCAAGTAGGAATTATGATGTCTATTGTAACA
Source organism: Suncus etruscus (assembly GCF_024139225.1). Taxonomy (NCBI): domain Eukaryota; kingdom Metazoa; phylum Chordata; class Mammalia; order Eulipotyphla; family Soricidae; genus Suncus; species Suncus etruscus. The sequence goes on from NC_064868.1 coordinate 32,177,065, forward strand.
CAGTTATTATATACTGGGAAACACAAGGTGCCCTTGGCAATCTGATGACTTTCTTGACTGTCCTTTGTCTCTGTACAGGCTACGAACTATTCTGCATAGTCTTTGAGGGTACTAGTCAGTTTGGAGAAGTGTTATAAAGATGAGGCACTAATAGCTGTAGATCAAATAGATTTCCTTATGAGTGATCAGAGTAATCAAAATTTCTACTTAGATGAAAACTAAAATAACAGTATATACCCTGCCTTCTTTTGAAAATGATAAGAAGTTAGCTCTCATAGGTCAAAGAGTAGCACATTCTTCCCACTATGCCTCTGCAGTCACTCTGAGTGAGGAAAACTCAACTTGATCCGACTAGTTGTTGGAAGAGAACTGAAGAGGTGAGTAGCTGTTTAACGTGCATCAAATAGACTCAGAGTTCAAAATGGGGAGCTGATATTCCAAACAATTGCCCATTTTATTTTTATTATACGTAAGCTACTTCACTGTACATTATACACCAAAGAGAATCTTTATTCCCTAGTGGAATAATCACTATTGACCATCTGTTATATACTAGATATTTTACATTTGTGTAATTCAAGAGTCACGACTTTACTAATTTTAGGGATTATTGTTCTCACTTTATAGGAATGAAAAACAATGGATTGGGAGTACCAGGCTTCAGAATCAGTTATACTTGTAGCTGACATATAAAATAACCTCTTACTACTTCAGTCTCACATAGAATTTAAGCTTCTTTTGTCTCAAATTCCTCATTCCTTTATAAAAGGATATATGCTATGTTTTGTTACAAAGGTGAAAACTATGTCACACTATTTCGCAGCTAACATTCATATGACTCATACATTTCATTACAAGTAAAATGTATCACTGGATGTTGTGGTTCAGATCTTATCATGTAAGTTAAGACTTTCCCACATGCTATTTCATCAACTCATCAAAGCAACTAGATGTGTTGGCAAATAGTTTCCTTATCTTTTGCAGGTGAGGAAACTAAAGCTCAGAGATATGGCATAGACTGGCCACAAGTCTTAACAATTCTAAGAGGCAGGACTGACATTAACTATATTCTGCTGTCATCACTAACCTTGTCAAAAAAGTACTAAAAGTGAAAACAACACAGTTTACATTTAATGAATCTAAGTTATTGTAGTCTGATGCCTCACATAATTTTAATCAACCCATTTGTTTCATACTCAATTTTGAGTAAGCTATGGGGCCAATTTTTATTTTCTTGGTGTGGATGACAGAAATTTAACTGGAGAGACTTTCACCACTTCTACATGCTGAATTTGGTCATTTCCAAGTTTCTAGGACATGTTACTTAATATCTCACAAGAATAATTTTCTGTGCTTATGTGGTGGTCTAGATTATAGACTATGTGTGGTGTTCTCAACCATTAATGAAAGTGTGTCAGGCACTACATACTTGGGTTCAGCCATATGGTACCGCTTGAGCCCCAGAGCACTGGCAACTACTAGGTTACTTTCACAGTGCTTGGGGGTCTTCTAGGAGTACAGACATCATATCCGGGGGTCATGCAGTGTTATGAATCCATAGAATGCAAGCCACGCATTCTTAACTACGAGTTATCTCCTGTCTCCTAAATTGTATATTTTTTAAGAATTATAGTTTTGAGAACTGATGGAGAGTTGAAATTTCAACAGGTTACATTTGTAAACTTAAGATACACATTCACTTAATTCTGTTTACATGAAAAACTATTTCAAAACGCTCCATTTGTGCTCGCATTTTGACGCTGCATTAAATCCATTTGGGGGGGGCAGGAACAGTACCACAGCGGGTAGAGTGTTTGCCTTGCATACTGTCAACCCAGGTTCAATCCTTGGCATCCCATATGGTCATCCAAACCTGCCAGGAGTGATTTCTGAGCACAGAGCCAGGAGTAATCCTCGAGAGCTGCCGGGTTTGCCCCAAAAGCCAAAAAAAAAATACATTTTGGGTGAAAGCTATTGGGCCACATACAGTAGTGTTCTAGTCTTTGTAGGGATCATTTCTGGCAGGGTTTAGGGAACCATATAGGATGTCAGGAATTGCATCTTCTTTTGCCATTTGAAAGAGTTCTATCCATTCTGGCCCCTCTATTTTCAGTCTTGTATAGTTAGTTTTATTGCTATTTTTTGTGCTCATTTTTCATTCCATTCTTACTTCATGGCAATCACTATGAAGAAGGTGCAGCCTTCACTATTTTGTATCTGCATCTAATGTAAAACATTTTTTCTAGCCCTCCTGATATGTAACCCCTGAACACAAACTAACTACTTCTCCATACGTACTCTATAATTGTCAACATTCTTTTGCATGAGTAACCATATCATATGGTCCAGTTATCATGAGCCCATGTCACACCCTGTGTCTGTTCAGTATTTTTCAGCTGTAGTAGCTATAATCTAGAGGCTTCTGTCTCTGAGTTAAACTCAAATTAACTCAGGCTGTCAAGCGATTGGTGTCCTAAAAATTCCTCTGAGTCAGAAGAACAAATATTTTGTATAAATAGAAAATCAGATAAAATAGGGTAGAGAGTTGATATAAATATCAGACCTGCTGTTAGAAGTTTCTTGAAGATGCAGTTACCTACATGGGATACATGGCCCATATAGGCATAAACGCATGGAAAGATGAGTATGTAAGTATGTGTGTATGAAAGAGAGTAACATATCAGTTTATGGAACAGAAAATTTGTGATGGGAAGGAAGGGACTCATACCCAAAATAAATGTTATTCATTTTCATTTGTTATGGCATAAATAATTTTGGCAAGATAATAATGTGCTGATATATTCTCAGAAAATGGCTATTTTTCATCAGTTTATATTATCTACTACTGACAAATCTTTTTCCTGGGGCCACCTGTTTCATCAAACAACACCAATAAACCTCTAAACTTCAATTGAATTTCCACTCTGTTCTTCTATGGTTAATATACATATACTTACATGTGTGGTATACAATTACACAATTTTGTATTTCTATTGCTCCATGTAATTTCCCAAATTTGAACAGTAACACATGTATAACTATAAGAATGTTTATAAAAAGCAGAAATGAATTAGATCAATTCAATATAATGGATAAATTTTGAGCAATTACTCTGTGCAATTTGTTATTGCAAAAGCCATAAGATTATTATTTCCCAGATGCAAATTATATGTGTACAACTGAGTACAAAATCACAGAAGGCCCCCCAAATAGAAACGTCTTCATGAGCATAGAAAATAGTCATATTAATTACAAATAATATCAACGATTCCAAGTAACATCCCTTTATGTGGGCGGGGGGGGGGAATGTTGGGATCACACCTAAATATGCTTAGTGGTTATTCCTAGCTCTATGCTCAGAAGTGGATAAATGTGGTCTCAGGGATTTGAACCCAGATTGGTGACAAGCAAGTTGTGATAACTTAAATGAGATGCCATGGATACTGCTCAGTGGTACAGCACCTGATGGGCACAATTGATGCCTTGGATTCTATTACTGGTACACTCAACAGCAAGAACAACAAAAAGATCAATTAACCTCAAGTTCTAAGTTTATCATACATTGAGTGACAAGAATGACTAGGCAATTTAATGTGATTATTAAGACTCCTATTAGTCAGAATTCGATGAGGAGAGCTTGAGACTCAATTCATGCACAAATGACATAAAGAGAAAGAGTTCAGAAGGAAAGTATGTGAGGAAATCAGCATAGAGGAAAGGAAAAACTTAGAATGAGATCAAAGTTAAAGATTGATTTGAACATGATGAGAGAAAATTATGTGGCTCAAATTGTACCACAAAACTGGTTCCTTATTGTGACAAAGGAGCTTCGCTTTTGTGCCTTCTATTATTGGCTTCAAGTTCCCATGGGATAAGAAAATTCTGGGCAATTTTCCAGAGAAAAAGGTTTTCATGAGCAACCAACTGTCCTGGCAGCAGAGGGATAAGCTATGTAAAGGTTATCTGGGGAGATTCTTTGACCCACTCTTGTTAGAAAAGAAAACACAGTGTGTTGAAATCTGTATACGTGCAAACATATTTCACATTTTCCTTAGTTTCACATTATTAAAGTTGGTGTGAATTAATGGTTCATTAGATCAAGACCCTAATACAGACTATTGGGCAAGATGTGAACAGGTGTACCAATATGTTCAAGGACTCAAATTAGAAATTTAAAAAATGAGTGATATTTAATAAAAACTTACTTACTGGAATGTAAGCTCCCAAAGAGCAAAAATGAAAATGGTTAAAGTTATTTTATTGGAGATATAAACAAAACATTGTTGATTTTTGCTATAAAATATTGAAATTATAGTATGTTGCCACTACCTACTATAAATTAAAGTAAGCAAAAGACAATATTAGGACCTTAGAAGGAGCTGGCTCAATTTAGAAAAACTCTTTCATTACTTTCATTCTTCATAGTTCCTTCCTCCTGAAGTCTATAAAGGGATTAGAAGCCCAGCTAAATTATAAAACATGGATTTTGGAAGATATCTTAGCAAGATAGAAAGAAGGGTTTTTGGCCCCTGATTCTAATCTTTGTAATCTAATAATAGTAATGCTTATAACTGGACCTCTTTCATGTGACACAGTAATAAATCTCTTATCACATGATTATTTTGGGGTTTCAGTTAAATGTATACAAATCTAATCCTAAGTGATGCAGACATTTGATCATAACCTAAATGGAAAATGTAGCATTGCCACTTTTTATGACCCCTTATATTTTCTTATAGGAGGAAAGGACAATGATAAAATATTCAGGCTATCAATTTTTAAACAAAATGTATACAAATATTATTACAATTAAACAAGACCAATCTTTATAAATTAATGCACAAATGTAGCACATTATCCTCACATAAGTGCAAATTAAATCGAAATGCTCTGTTGTAAGAAAGAAGTCTGCTTGCTTCAACATGAACAAAAGCCAATATAACTTTTACTGCTGCATTGTAAAGAAAGTAGTTTCTTTTTTAAGTGGCTCACTGTAAGGTATTCATTACTGCTAGGATAAAAACAGAATATTGAAGTCACATGCTGTAGACAGCTGAGATTTCAACTCAAGGTCAGCCCTGGATCTTTGGTCAGCCAAATAGTGTTTATTGCCAAATGGATGCCCATAGCCTAGATATAAGGAGACATGATCATGATAACATTTCATCCTTAAAATATACTTATCCTTAAAATATACTTCAAATACACAGCCTATAGCTCACTAAAATGGAAACAGAGTGAGGAGAGATGATGTGAGAAACAGTTGTGGAAAACTGGTATACAGCTCAGAGTTATGGAAAATATAATCAGTATGGAACCATAAAGATGGGAAGTCAGATGATAAATATGCACTCTCAAAGCATTTGAAAGTAGCTACTTGGATCAGCTGTTCAATGGGGGAGTTAATGTTGCTATCAGAGCAATTAGTGTTAAAACTGTTAAAGTTGCTACTGAAAGTTAATTTATGACTTCAGACGGCAAAGTTGACAGAAAAAGGAGGTTGCTGGTAGAAATGTTACCATGCGATTCCTACGTTGATATGTCTAATTTTGAATATTAATAAGAGGTACTAACTAAGGTGAAGATTCTAGAACAAATGTTTCAGTAGTCAAAAAAGCAAATCTGAATATTAAAATGATTACAATCTTAGAAATCTATTATTACCTAACAAAAGTATCACATTGTTATTCCTTCCTGTTGTTAATCATTCTGAAGGAGGTAAATCACCTGTTTAAACATCTAAATATGAAGTAATCAAACAAACACATTTCCTGGGCTAATTATCTTTATCACAAACTTTTTAAGGGAAAACAAACATGGTCCTCCTTATATAAATTTAATATTTGAATAACTTCCACAAACAATTTATTCCACTTACAAATTTTTACTTTGTGAGCAAAACTTCCTTATATTCTCAAACTACCAAAATCATTAATTACCATTAGAAAAAAAGGGCTTTGAATGCAGTGATTGGAAGCACACTATTTGTTTTATATTTTGGGGTTTTATGAAACTCATTCACTCCCATCATATTGAGCGTACAATGTATCATACTTTTATTACACCTGCCTCTCCATTTTCCTTTCTTTACCACACTGAATGTTTGGAAATTACCTTACTCTTTTCTATCATCACTCCACTTTCTGCGGTCATGTTATAGAAGCTTTCCAAGAAGAAAATTATGTTCCCAAAGTATGCACATATTTAGAAATATATAGCTTATTTGATCAATGAGAGGTAATCCTGGTCTTCAGCAGAGTGTTTTTGTTTGCTACCAAACAGTCTGATATGCATAACAAATTGGCAGAGAATGCATTAGAGACTAAGAATCACAGATAAGAGTTGTTATAAGAGATACTGGGTCAGATACTGTCACAGAAGTGCCAGAATTCAACTGTACTGGAACTAAAGTCATATTAATTTGAGGGTCATATTAACTCTTCACCTTTTAATCATAGAAGCTAGAAAATCTCTTTTTCTTAAGCCAGTTTTTTAGGTTTTGTCACAGAAAACTTAGTTATGCCCTACAAGTACATATATCTTATATATAATATATGCCATAGATCATATATAATTATATAACTATAAGCAAGAGATAGTAAAACCAAATTTTACTGATGTATGTAATTGACAAAATAAAATTGATTTAACTATGTAAACTTTTAGCAATTAAGTTTACATATAAAATTGAGGAAGTTGAATTGCATAATTGACTTTTTCTGTAATTTACTCACTGGCTCATTCAAATTATTTTGACAAACAAGTAAGTGAAGTTAAATTCAGTATGTCTGACTGGCCTCCAGATCAATCAATGTATGTCAATTTATTGTCAAGTTATTGTTAGGTAACTATAGGTCATCGGGGAAATTGCAGTTTAAAGAACCACTAATCAGAATAGGTAGATTTATTTTTAAGAAAATTATATTATTTAAATAAAAGTGCTAAGAAAGAGAAGCCTACTAACCCCATATTTCTTATGTATTAAATAGGAATAATAAAAGTTCTCTTGTAGATTTGTCCTAAGAATGTATACATAATATAGACTAAAAAGCTCTTTTTATTTTATGTGTTGTTAGTATCAGCAGAGATATTCCACTGACCAAAGTGATTCAAGAAATGTTGTTCCCTTTGGCATGAACATTAGTCCACAAATGTTTTAAGCATACTGTGTGAAAGTTGTTAGAAAAACTCTCAGCATTTTAGTTCCATTCAACCTGGTGAGATCCTGCTTATGACCGCCAACTCAATATTTTCTATACCTTCTCATATATTCCCTGTTATTTCTGTCCAGGAAAAGAAAGAAAGAAGTAAATGCCCATCTGGCAGAGTATTTCTCCACCTATATATGAAACAGAAATACCAGTCATTTCTAATGTGTATTCCCCAGATGCAATAATTATCCTCTATTTACAGCTAAACCGCTGATTACTGTGGAAAATATTGTTAGCAAACCATACCCAAAAATATATTGCTGTGGAAGGGATTTTTTTGTCAATCTCAAAACAAAACCCTAACCATAATTCCAAATAGAAGCCATATCTTTGATAGGTTTCTTAAAAAAGAGCTGTACTTATTTTTATTTTTTAAGAGATACTCCCTCTTTTGCATTAAAAATGTTTAAAATATTTACTTCTATTTCTGAAATTTAGGCAAACTTAAGGAAAAGTAAGTTAGGTATATATCAAGAACAGCAAGCTAAAAAAAGATCAGTTCCACATTGCAGCTAATGCTAAAGAATGAATATTTTCCCAATTTGTGAAAGCAAGCAATTATTCATAAACACATTTACAACTGCAATAATTAACTAATAGTCATGTGAGAAAGACATCTGTCGAGGGAAATATTCCCATGGAAAACTAAATTTTTGTGGGCCTGAAGTGTCACAAGAGTGGGTAGAGCATTTCCTTGCATGTGGTTCACTAGGGTTAAATTTTAAACATTCCAAATGGTCTCCAAGCATTGCCAGGAGCAAATCTTGAGTGCAGAGGCATGGGTAACTCCTGAGTACTGCTACCTGTAGCCTAAAAATCAAAAGAATAAATCACTTCATAAAGGTAACAATCAGCATTTAGGAACGAGTAAAATTTGAACCATCAACGCAAACCCAGTATTTTAATGTATATTATATTTGAAAGAAATTAAAAATAATGCTCTCTTCTGTAAAAGTGAATATAACGTAAGGTTGAAAAGAGGCATTTTGAATCCAATGACAGAATGCAATTTATCAAGAATAGAAGGCTTGTGCTACGGAGGAGAGAGTGAGAGAAAGAACGATAAAGACAGAAAGAAGTGAAAGGGCTGGTTGGAGAGACATTTTAGCATGTAGGAAGATTGCCTTGCATATGGCCAAAGTGTGTTCCATCCTTAGAATTTCATATGGTCCCCCGAATCTCACTAGCCAGTTCTGAGCCTAGAGCCAGGACTAACTCCTGAGCAATGCCAGGTGTGGCCCATAAAATACAGATATATGAAAAGTGAGAGAACTCTAAATGATAGGTAGGGCATATGCCTTGTATCTAGCATACCTGGGTTCCATCCATCACTAGCACCATTGAACACAACTGGCCCAAACACCACCACCCAAAGAAAGCACAATATGGACTGCATAGGAAATAATTGGCAGTCTAGTGGGTCCAGGGGTATGCTAACACTGAATCCTTAAATAATATAAAAATTTGCATTGTTGAGGTGGAGAAATAGAATGGAATAAGGCATTTGTCTGGCATGCAGAAGGATGGTGGTTCGAATCCCGGCATCCCATATGTTCCCCCGAGCCTGCCAGGAGTGATTTCTGAGCCTAGAGCCAGGAGTGACTCCAGGAAGGATATAATTATAATTATAATTATATTTATGTAAAATAACAGAAGGGGTCAAAGTATGCCTACTTGTAGGAATGGAACCAATTTTTATGTAAAAGCCTTAGATTCTCCTAAATAACATCCTAGTTAAAATAGTTTAAATAATATCAACACCCTTTGGTGCATATCACTTCACAACTGTCACAGAGTATTTATTTGAGGGGCCAGGAAGCAGATTTAGACTAGGGGAAACATTTCTCTCGTCCAGGTAATGTATGAGAATGAATGCCTGAGACGGCCTATAGTGGAGTTCACAACTAAGTGCAGCCCTTGTCTCACAGGTGCATGATTAACAGGGACCCTGAGCTGTTTGTGAAAACCCAGGAGAAAGAGTCAGTCCCCCAAACAGCATGCTTCTGACTGCCACTATAAAAAAAGGCTCAGTGTTTTGAAATTGGGGGTAAGCAATCAGCCAAAGTTCAGAACCTCCATGAGAGCATTTGCTGAGAGCACTGTGACCTCAGCATTGTCTTTGTGTTTCACTAGTCCCCCTTTTTGCTCGCCTCACCACCATGATCCTATGTTCTGTGATCCTGGACTCAGCCAATCACCAGTGACTTTCATCATTGTGCTGAAAGCTCTAGATTTCCAATTCCTTTGACAGAACTTCCCCTATTTTAACTTTCATGCCTCAGTTGATGCTAGACATTAAGGCCAAGGGTTTCCTTCTTATTACATTCTCTGATGTAGGAAAAATAATCTACACACATTGCAGCTGCTTCTTGTAAGGAAAAGAATGGGTTTAATTTGTAGATAAGATGTCCTACTCTTCGGGAAACCTAGAATTCATGGCCATTTCAATCTTGTACTGAAAAACAGAAACTAAAGTGAATGTTTTTGTAGTATAAAGAGTGGCAGTTAGAGCAATTGATGTGGCAAAGAGGAAAAAATAGACTACTGTATTTTGATAGTTGAAAGGAAGCTAGGAAAGTGAGATCTATAGTCTGATATTCAATGGTGTACGTTATTTTATCACAGTTCAGATCTGATTTGGAGCTAGTAATCCATCTTGGAATGCACTTGTTTTCCATTTTCATTGTGTTAGCACCACCTCAATGGTTTTGTGTCATTTCCTGGTGTAATATGTGTTTTAATGAAAAAGATTATTCTACATTACATCTTTCTGCTTATCATTATAATTTGTAAACTAAAGGGCATGTGTGTTATTATTTATTTATATTACAAGAACTGCTATCAAAATGATAATCTAAAGGACATGTTTTCCTTTTAAGAGTAATGTGTGGTTGTGAATTTGCATGAACTTTTATATATGAAATCAGAATTTGGAACATAAAGTGCAGTTTTTATAAAGTTAATAAGGAATCTAGGTCAAAGAAAGGCAAGGACAAATGTTCATTTACTGAACTGTTTTCTCTCTGAGAAGTCATCTGAAATAATTGCTTAGATTGTGTGAAATAATTATCTAAAATGCATTTGAATGTGTCCAATAAATGTAATCTCATGTGCCTACATTTAAAAGTGCTAAATAAAATAATACTAGAAAGACATTGATATTTTATGTCTTATTGTAGTTTTTATCCCCATAATTGCAACCCAAATTCAATATGGCAGATACAAATGCAAGGACTTATTTTAACAAAATCTTATTGTGCAGAAATTATTAGCCTGGTTCATAATTAAGTGTTTCATTAATGAGGGCACTGTTTGCTAAAAATAATCTATTGTCTTTCCTCTGAGCCAAAATTTTTAAATATAGTTTAATTCAAAGGAAGACATAACTAAAAAGGGCAGTCTATAAATTAATATGGTTGCTCTATCTTAACAAAACATCCTTTAATTTTTTTTGATTTTTTATTGTGGCCAAAGTGAATTACAAATCTTACACAGTGATATTTAAGGTACACAGTGACAATAAATGAGGGCCTTTCCATCACCAGTGTTGTCCTCCCTTCATCCCTGTTCCCAAGCATATATATATATATATATATATATATATATAGGGGCTGGAGAAATAGTACAGTGGGTAGGGCATTTCTCTTGCATTTGACAGATTTGACTTAAATACCCACTATCCCCATATGGCCCCTAAACACCAATCGGAGTATTTAAGTGGAGATCCAGGAAAATTACTGTACAATAGCAGATATAGTCCAAAAGACAAAAAAATTAAATACAGGTTAGTTACATCTATATCAAAATAATCTCTGGAGAAAAACTTTGAGCTGAGTTCAAAACTTGAATGCCACTTTATGGTTACATGACTTTGAGAAAGTTACTCATACTGTGTGTACTTTCTTTTTCTCAATCTCTAAAATGGGAATGACTTTAATCTCATGAAAATTAAATAAGGTATATTGAACACTTCCCTAGCATTCTGAGTCATTTATTACTAGTATATTTTCTCCTTAGCAATCTTGATCTTGTCTATAATTTCCATTCTCATCATCATTCCAAATATTTCTCTGTAGACCTAAATCTTTTGTAAGCGTTATTCCTTCATCCCTAAACCTGCATTACATACCAATCTGTATATTCCATTCACAATTCCAACTTAATGACTCAGGACAAACGACTCTCTTTCCTCTGCTTTCAATTGCTGATTCTATTCCTGCTTTCACGTACTGTATATTATCAACATTTTTCTCAATTATTTAGGATGTCTATGAATATGAGATATTTGATGAACTGATAAGAAATGGTAATAAGTTATTTTTACAATGTAATAACTTTGATTCTAGTTTTGGGATGAAATCTAGAAAGTCACAGGGTAAAAGCCTGCAATCACAATGCTAAAGGATTCAATTCTGACAATGGTGGTGGGTACAAGGCAGTGTTGGGAGCAAACCTGGACTTCATACTTGGGAAACATTCACAATGTGCTATACCCCCTCCACAAATTCTGCATTAAAAATATATGTAAGTCACAAATTGTGTATACAAAACTCTAAGTGAGAGGAAATTTAGGAATTTTAGTTAGAGAAAATTGAGTTGGAATAAACTGTAATTTTATTGTGTGAACAAGAGTGGAAGTACCAAGGTGATGCATATACAAATACAGCTATGAGATTATTGCATTTTAAGGACAGTAAAAATAATTCCACATAATATGTGGTATATAAATAGACAAAAATATGAGGTCAGATGCAAACTCTCAGACCCAATTATGAGATTTTAAAAATCTACTTAAATTCTGAGAGTGATTTTTTAAAAATATTTTTATTTTTGGGGGGAAGTATTTTAATAAATAGTTCCCAATTATAAACATTTTTGAAACCACGTTGCTAAAATAGTGATGCTTTGGACTTCTAGTGACCTAGTCTTTTTACATTTTCTTGGTTTAGAATATTTTAAAAACACACATATGCATACATTCATATCATTGATGTTCATATACACATATTAGTTTACCTAAAATAAAATAATTTAACATTGTTCATGAAGTTGTAAGAATTCTGAAAATGATACTGAAAAGATTCTGAAAATGAAACCTCACATATTGAAGACTTTTGTTTTGTTTTGGGGTTTTTTTTTGGAGGGGGTTAAACCTGGCAGCACTTAGGGGTTACTCCTGGCTCAGAAATTGCCCCTGGCAGGCACAGGGGACCATATGGGATTCTAGGATTCGAATCATCGTCCTTCTGCCTGAAAGGCAAACGCCTTACCTCCATGCTATCTCTCCGGCCCCTTACAGACTTTTTAATACCATACAATTCCATCATCTGTTGTGAAACCACAGGCTGTGAACCACATAAATTGTAGTTTGATCTTGGCATTTTACTGGTTTAAATCAGAACTAGAACATCATTTTGGTACATGTAAAGTAAGAACTTGAAAAAAAATTAGGAAATCTTTCCAGTTGTTAAATATGTTAATCCTTTTGCTCAAGATCTCAGGCTAGAATAGTGACATTGTAGACCAAATATCAGGGACTATTGAGCCATATCTATTTGGTTTTCACCCTGTATTACTTTTTTAATTTCCAGTCTTAACACATATTTCATTCTCTTCTTTTATTTAACCCGTCCAGTCCCCACCCATTCCCCCATTTTTGTCATCCCTGTTCAACTGGCTCAGGATTTATTCCTGGCTCTGCATCAAGATCATTCCAGGTAGAATTTGAGGAATCTTATGCTGTACTGGGATAAAACCCAGGTTGTGTGCTTACAAACTAAATTTACCTTGCACTCCATTTCCTTTGCTGACCACCTACTGTTTACTCTAAATCTGTTTGTTTGTTTTGCCTTTGCTGTTTTGAAGTTACAAACTGCAGATGTTTTGTGGCACAAAGGAATAATTTGCATTACAAGAACATTATTAGTCATTCTCATTATCTCAGTGGGGTGGGGGGGGAATGGATCCTGTAAAGCAAAAGCAAAATAAAATCCCAGCAGCAGAGGTGAAAGCAAGACTACTTTCATGGGATTCTAGTGGTTCAGAGAAAGAGGGGAGGAAGAGAGAGAGAGAGAGAGAGAGAGAGAGAGAGAGAGAGAGAGAGAGAGAGAGAGAGAGAGAGAGAGAGAGAGAGAGAGAAACTGATGCAAGACCATTTCCCAGAGAGAGAGAGAAAGAGGGGCTTATGCAAGACCATTTCAGAGAGAGAGAGAGGCTGATGCAAGACCATATCTCAGGAATCCTATTGGTTCAGAAGAAGAGGGGGGAGAGAGAGAGAAAGAGAGGGAGAGGATTTTTCCTCTTTCCCATATTCCATTCAGACGCCCATATTTTGTGGTCTTAAAGCTGTTTAAGGCCTCATTTCCATAAAAGGAGACTGTATTTGAAGTATTATAGTTTAATGAGGCTAAACTGTCCCTTTGACTAATCTAAGAGATTAGGAGACCTAGTTCAGGGTGAGAAATCCAATTGAAGAGGAAAGCACATGAGGGCTCTCTACATACCTAAGACAGCAGTGCCTCAGAAGAATGAACCCTGACCATTACCTGGAATTTGGATATTTAGTTTGCAGAACTGTCAGAAAACAAATTCTCTAAGTTACACAAACTACCACAGTACTTTTTTATGATGCCCTATTAATATAATAGTATAAAATCCTTCTTCTATTCCATTTTAAAAGCTTGTCCTTGAACTGATACAATTCCCATATTTCCCCACTGGGAAAAGAAAAAATATATAATTTATTTTTGCTACTTAAACAACAACAAAAGCAACAATAACAACAAAGGGACTGTAATCATCGTATTAGAATGAGCTCCCATCATAAGTCTTTAGTTATCATTTATTTATTCAGAAATAGTAATCTAAATAGTTGTATGTTTTAAGTCCTGTGTCTTATCCTAGGGACAGCAGAGAAAGGAAAGCATAACAGTAAGATGGCATTGCCATGATAATGATGACTCAAACAGCCCTAACAGCCCTCAGGGAATTTGGATTCTAGTCTGAAATTGTGTAAAGATGCAACATATAGAAATAATGATGGCAAATTTGGAAAAATATGACCATGGGAAAACGGAAATGGTACATCATCTTGTATGGAAGTGATTAGATTCTTCGGAGATGGAGTTAGGAAGTGATTTCTTGCCTGAAAATCAAGTTGTTAATAAAATTTTAGTAAGGAAAAAGGGTTAAAGGGGAGCTATTTAAAATTGTAGTGTGTGTTTGCCCCAAAGACTATCTGACTAATGGGACAAAAATAGTGGGAAAGGAATGGGAAGGTAGAGACAGAATCAGAAAGCTGTGTCCCTATAACATATACCCCATAACATAGAATATTGTACTTAACGTTCACGCGCATAGAAGATGCATACTATATGATAAACAAATCTTTCCAAGATACTTAGGAGCATTATTTTCATGGGCTTGACTTCTGCATTTCAGTGAAACTATTTTCTAATTTGTTACATTACTTTTAAACCTGGTTCCTGGAATAATTTATTTGAGTGAATAAAGTTTTCCTTTACTAATGTGTAACAATTGTATCTTTCAGTACAAAAAAATTCTTTTTTTGGGGGGGGGGCACACTCAGGGTTATTCCTGACTATATGATCAGAAATTGCTCCTGGCTTAGGGTCCATATGGGAAACGGGGGACGAACCATGGTCTGACCTAGGCTAGCGCAGTCTTGGCAAATGCCTTACCGCTTGTGCTACTGTTCTGGCCCCAGTACAGGAAATTATAAGAAAACTAGAGTTTACCCAATTTCTAATTTCTTTTATGATTCTAAATTTATTAAATATTTTAACAAGATGGCAAGTGAAATCACAGCAGGGAACTTTATTTCATCAAACAAAAATAATGCTTTAGATAAAAGTTGTAAATACCCTAATTAATGATCGTTAAAGTTGTTTTCCCTGTTTGAAGATACAATTTCCTATTCTGTACTTAACCAGGACAAATAAGCTATAGTCACCAATCCGTGTAGCTCAGGACAAGAATTTTAATATACAAGAAATATTATTATAGTTTATCTTGCATTCCAAATCCAGCTTCTGACCGAATTATGAATAATATCCTTGTTCCCAAGAAAATATTCAGTCACTCTATGGCAAAATATATGTATGCCCTGTGTTTTTATGAGAGCAACTGATATTTACACAATATACTTGAAGACATGACTAGATAGTAGTTCTACTTTTGTCTTTAAAATTATTCGATATAGATCTATTGACTACACAGTTGGAAATATTGCCTCCCCATGTCAGTTTTCTACCCCATTTATAAAAGTATTTAAATACTATAAACCTATATTTGCTGAAGATAGAAATAAGGGACCCAATGTGGATATTTTTTTTGCAACTGTTTTTCTTTTTCTCTTCTTTCCTCATTACATTGTCAAACTTGATTATTAAATCTTATCAATTATACATAAATATATTTTTACTTCATTCAAAATTGCCCATCCTAATACACTAGTAAGCCTCTTATTGTTAAACAATCACAATATTCTTACAATGTCTTTGAAATTAGAAACTGCAACTGCTTAGTTTTTGTATTCTATGTTGGATGGTCAGGCCTTTGACAGTTCTACTTCAGGTTAAAAGGACCCTAGATATTAACCATTTTATAGCTCTCCAGGGGATTCAAATATGCAGTCTAAAAATCATGACACAAGTCTGGAGTACTCAATCTGGAACATTAGCCACCACTTGAGATCTTGTTAAAATGCAAATTTTGGTTCTTTCTCAGATCTATTGAGAGTGAAACCCAACAATCTGAGTTTTGATCATCAAAAGTTGATTCCAATAGAGGCATAATTTTGGAAAGCCACTGCTCGAGACTATCTTATCAAATCTATTTTGAATGTGTAAGACTTAAATATGGGTTCAGTCATCTTTAAGCAGTAATTACTAAAATGTAATATTTGATTGCAAAAATTCCCTGCCTAAAACTTTAAGCTAGCTTCCAAACTTCTTAGCATAGCCCATAACTGCTTGAGAACTCTTCATAATATGACTCTTTTGCATATAATTAAGATCATGGTCTAATTAATATAGAATTTCTTAAATATATCACACATACTCATGTCCTTGGCCATGCTTTCCCCTGTCTTAATCTTCTTTCTTGCTAGACAATTTATCAAATTATCTTCCTCCCTTAAAAACTTAGGCCAACATATTTTAATCTATTTCAAAATGTTTTGAAACTCTTAGTTGTATGTGGCATAATATTTTCAAATATTCGATATTCTTTCAAGATTATTTCAAATTATTTCAATATGATTTCAGTATTATTTCAGCATCAGTTTCAGATAAAATAAATTTGGGGCAGGAGCAATAGTACAGTCGGTAGAGCATTTGCCTTGCAAGAAGCTATTCCACCTTCAATCCCCAGTACTCCATATGGTCCTCCAAGCCTTCTATAAGGGATTCCTGAATGCAAGGAAAAGGGAAACCACTGAGAAATGCTGAGTTGTAGCACCAAAAATAAAAACTTACAAAATTATAAAATAAATTTATGGGTAAATGATAAATAATGACTTGGTTAGTTTTGAATATTAATTAAATAACAACATAAAATTGGCTTCATGGTAATATTTTAAGATCTGTAAAAACATGAGTACATATCAATCAGACAATCTAGTAGAGATAATGTAATGTAATTATCTAATTATAATGGAAACAATATAGAATCACTTATCTCATTGTTTAAGTGGGAATAGTTAACTTCATAAGAGTCACATTTTATAAGAATTAAACTTCTATGAGAGCAGAAAGTACAATAGCAAAGCAGGTAGGGTGCTTGCCTTGCATAGTCAACCTAGGTTTAATCCCTGGCATCACATATGGGATGAGCCTGCCAGGAGTGATTTCTAAGTCATAGATAGGAATAATCACTTAGTATGGTTGGGTATGGCCCAAAAACCAAAAAAAATTCTAAGAAATGTTATTATCATTATCACTACCATTCATTATAAAATATCTATAAACAAAATATAGCTCAATGTTAAAATGTGATTTTTAGACATGCTGAATTATAACTTAAGCCCCCATAGTTTCTCATTAATAGTCTACATATTCAAGATTATACACCAATTTCCACAAATATGATTCCTATCAGAAAAAAGGCATGAAAATTTAATTTAAGAATGATGTAATTTTTATAACCTGGATTTTTAAATTTGTGATTCTTTATTACCTGTATATTAAGATTAAATAATTATTACAATAATAATAAATAAAATTAATTACAAGTTTTGTTTTATCTACTTATAATAGATATTTTCACTAAAAAAACCTAATCATGAAACTATCACCATAAATTGTCATGGATAAGATAATTAATCTATAGCATATATTTACTTGGTTGAAAATTTCCAAGTCATTAAAGATGGCCATGATGTCTCATAACACTCATTTTAATACATGTAATATGTTATTTGCACTAAAAATGTCCTAAAATAAAATGCATTAAAGAAAAAACACTATATTAATTTGCAGAAACTTTATTTTAAAATCAGGTCAATTCAACCACTACTTCAAGAAATTAATGTCATCACTCATACTTGCTTTGATAATAAAATGCCTGGGTGCACCAGCTATTAATTTCAAAACACAGGTATAGGATGTTAACACAATGTGCAAATACAGTTCATATTCATTTGTCAATAAAATATACTGCTTGTGCACAGATTCCAGTGAATATGAATAGACAGATTGACTTAGGAGAAGCTATTTTTGTTTTCTAAACTCCTTCCATTCCATATGGTTGAGTCATTTAATAGATATTTCTCACCTTGAGTTTGGGCATATGTGTACTGAGGCTCTATGCCTGAACACATAGTTACCCGGCAACTAGCTTTCCTTTTATAAATGAGCTCAGTTCCAGATTAAAACAGATGAAATATTTCCAATCGTTGGAGCCAGCTCACTGGCAGGAAAATGAGCTCAGGAAGACAGCTCTCTGAAACTGAATACTCCCTAGAATGGACATTCTGTTCTAAGTTCCCTTCAGGGAAACTCCAACAATAGCACAAGCAGAAGCAAACACTCTTTGAGGTACTCCATGCCAACCATTCACTTTCTTAGCAATCTCCTTGGACTCCAAGCCCCAGGCTTACAGCTCCCATGGCCACATCAGAAACAGCAGAACCAGCAGCACATGCTGTAGGAACAGCAGTCAGTCTCCCATGTGTACTATTCTGTGACTCTATCACTTCCTGGTAATATAACTTCATTGATACCTGAGCTTTTTACCCCTTCAAGTCATCACCACAAATCAGGCTTCTTTCCCAATTCTGATATTTGAGAGCGAGAAAAATATGTTAAAACACCCTATGTACATTTTTAAAATTCTGATTAGAGGAATTACCTAGACTAAGCAACAAATATTTTGGTCTGATATTTTTAACTTCTAGAATTTACTGAGGACTCTAAATAAAATAGTATACTAAAGATTAACTAAAGACTATACTAGTCACTGTATACTATTGCAAATGAAATATTTTTCTTGGACATAATCCCTTTAAAGTCTGAATGAGTGAATTCAAATACATAATTATTTGATAACTAAATAAAAGTCGAACAACCGCTGTGGCATTTATGGAATTCAATCATTCATTTATATGTCTACAAGCATTAGGCATAATGAACTCACAGACTTGCTTCTCAAAGGGTAAGACAGTGAGAAACAATGCGACTTTGTCCATAGGAGGTTTAAGTGAACTTAGAACATAGAAGAACATAGAAGGATACTGTATTCTCATAAAGGGTGTCACAAATTTTTGAATAATGTTCTATAGTAAACTAAAATAATAGATAGTAGTGGTTAATGGACTATAATTATGATAATAGTTAATGATGATAGTTTTTAAGAGAACATCTTGGAAAATAGAAATAAATCAGATGTACGACATTATATAACTTATGTATGGAACCAAAATGGTATGGCTTAAGAGAAATATTCATGATAGGGAATGAGCAAAAGGGGTGAGAGACTTGATCATGCTCAAAAAAAAATTGGGCAATGAAATATTGGATTTCACACAGCATCTAGAAGAAGATGCTTATCTAGAGGACAAAATGTGTTGTGTTTTAGGAACAAAAATTGGGAAGCTCTCTGAAAGATGCATTTGTTGAAGAACATATTGCTACAAGGAACTCACATATACTCTGAAAGTCTATCTTTTTAATTAAATCATTTTTATTGATGTTAAATATGTAGATGAAAAATGAACCACTATGGCAGAGGGCCTGCC
The DNA here is from genome assembly GCF_024139225.1 of Suncus etruscus. Taxonomy (NCBI): domain Eukaryota; kingdom Metazoa; phylum Chordata; class Mammalia; order Eulipotyphla; family Soricidae; genus Suncus; species Suncus etruscus. The sequence goes on from NC_064868.1 coordinate 32,196,532, forward strand.
AGTTCCCTTTCCAAGCTGTGTCAAACTGTGATTGACCTAGTGCTGTGTTTGCTGAGACAAATTCTCCTAGACAATTTTAGTCTCATTTGTCATCTCACCTCAAATATGTTTGGACTCTGGGGTAGCATGCTCTGCTGTTTCTGATCTCCCCAGATTTCCCTTTTCTGTCTCCCTGCCACAGACCTCCACACACTGATTCAAAACACTCTTGCTATCCAACGACCTAGTGTCTATTCCTTGCCATATTTTCTCTAATCTTACTATTCATCTCTACTTATTTGATCAAATGGATAATCAATGTTTGCTATGCTCAACTCAGAGCTGAATAAGGTTCAATAAACAGTAGTTAAATACTGGCTTGTTCTGGATTGCTAGGTTTTATTGGCATTCCATTGAAAACTCAAATAATTTCAGGCATTGTCTAACAGTATGGCTGTTGACAAGAATAACTTCTGCAATGTCAGTCTCTTTCTTTTCTTTTTCTTTTTTTTTGGGGGGGGGGCCACACCCAGCGGTGCTCAGAAGTTATTCCTGGCTATCTGATCAGAAATAGCTCCTGGCAGGCACGGGGGACAATATGGGACACCGGGATTCAAACCAACCACCTTAGGTCCTGGGTCGGCTTCTTGCAAGGCAAACGCTGCTGTGCTATCTCTCCGGCCCGTCATTCTCTTTCATACAGTCTTTTTTTAAATCATAAATAAAACAACCTGGGGTATAATATCATAATGTAGGACACTTAAAACAAGGCTTAAATCATGACAGTTTGGCCAATAAGTGATGCATTCTAATAATTTAGAATGAATTATGTTTTAGAGAATTAGCATTAAACAACCTTTGACTGTATCATAAAGTGATGGATTAATTAATCTAAAAATCCTATCTGTCATTAGTACTGGTGAGTATATACTAGCCTTTATGACATTGAGTAATATTAAATGTTTTAAATATATATTTATTTTTAAATATATTTAAACATTTTCATTTTGTGACTAGTAGTAAAGAGTTTCTAAAAATCATGCAAGATTATCTTTTATAAATTTTATCTCACCTCCTATAATGATAAAACCTTTGTAAACAATAGAGCCAGCCATGTACTAATAGAGAAATTATATGTATATTCCATAGATTTACTTAGATTTTATTAGTAATAACACTACAACCAGGACTCTGAATAGGTTCATTATTCTTGCTTGTATAGAATACCTTCTTATTCCTAATGTGTACAATCAATAATTGCTCCTGATCACTATAATTTTACTATGTAATATAGTACTTGTATCTAAGAGTAATAGGCAGTATGCACACAACTGAAATTATTTTTATTCAGCGTGATGCTGCTGAATTTCATGTGATATTGTATTAAGCATCAACAATTTATTACTTTTTATTGATGAGCTAAGTTTTATTATGTATGCACATTAGTTTTACAATCACCTACTTATTGATGGCCAATTTTTATTGTACATAGTTTCCTAGATATTGCCAAAGTGCCTGGCATGAGCATTCATTTACAAGTTTTTGTGTGAATACAAGTGTACCCTTATCCTAAGTGACCCAAGAGTAGAATAGCTTGACTGCATGACTGAATTATTAATTTCACATAAGTGACAATTTGTACCCTTTGATCAACACTGCCACTTTATCCTAAACCGGGTACCCACTGGACAACTCTCTTTTTCTATTATATGACCTTTAAAGATTCTGCATATGTAAAGCTGTGTAGTTTATTTTCTTTCTCTCTAACTTAAGGCTGTCCTATCCTTATGCAGTGTGGAATCTGTTAGATATAAAACATTTTCATACAAAATAATTTATTGTGTATTACAGAACTCTTTGGCCTTTCCTAAAGGGAATATTTGCAATTTTTCTTCGAATTCCCCTATTTCTCTAGTCCCCAGGACAAACTAATTAGTGAAGTTAATGTGTTTATTGCTTTATTTATCTACTACCAATCTGTCCCTACACTCAAAACTATATCAAAAGTTCTTTTAGATTATAAAGAAAGTATCTTCTCCAGGAGACAAATTGGATAAGAATAAAATACTGATCACAGGATATCATAGACAACACGTGAAAAGTGTGAAAAAGGAGTACAACTGTGCTAAAGAAAAAAAATGAAGGAAAGAAGAAAGCATGGGTTAAATACAGTAAAACAAAACAAAACCAAGAACAAAAAGTCTTTAGAATAAAATGAAGGAAATAAAACCAAATGTCATAAAATTAACTTTAATATTTTACATAGATTAGGCTTTCCAAGAACAATTTATTTTGTTTTAATATAAAATTTACATAAAATGTATTTTAATTTTTATTTTTAAACAGGTTCCTAAATGTAAATGTTCAACACTATAATGTGCAAAAACAAAAACAAAAAATAATAGAGCTCAAATTGTCTTATTCAAATATATTTCGATAATTGAAGAAAAATAGTGGGGAAAAGCAACCAAGATGTCTGGGTTCATGCAACATAACATATATCTTAAGCAATTACCCGCATACATACATATAAAATTAAGGCTGTTGCATAAAATGAAATTCCCTCCACTCTCTGACCCCAGCAGAAGTGATTTATAACTTCAAACGGGTGTTTTGTAGCTGAAAAAGAGAAGGTTTGAACTATACAAAAAGAAAATCATATGCCAAAGCCTTAAGCAGAAAAGAAAAAAAAGCCCTATTCAAAGAAAGAAAACCACAAAAATCCTAAGCTAGATAGGGAAAGCATTATGGAAGATGGAAGATGAGAGATTATGGGAGATGTGATCTGAGAGATTCTAGATCTTGTTTAATTTTGTGGCTTTCCAGCAGTCATTAGCAGCTAATGAGTGATTAAATGGGTTCAGATATTTTTAAAATTATATTTCTAGATGAACTATAGAGAACAGAAGGAATGGGGAAAAGGGACTACATAGAAACTAACAAACAAACAACAGCTATTGCACTCCTAGTTAGTAAAGGTAGATTGGACTGGGGTAGAGATTCTCAAACTCACTTTACCAAAAGCACACATTTCAGAAAATAGTAATTGGGGTTAGAGTGATAATGTACTACCAAGTGTCCAGGTAGGGCATTTTGCTTTGTACATGACTGACCTGAATTCAATCACCAGCATGGCATATGTTCCCCATGTACTGTCAGGAATGAACCTTGAGCAGAGTCAGGAGTAAACCCTGAATACTGCTCAGTAAATGAAACAAATCATCTGTATGACCCTAGAAAAAGGACTTATTTAAAAAAAAAACAGAAAGGGACTACTTCTTTCACAAGAGACTACTGCTCCCTTGGATCTTTCCATTACTTTGGGATTGAGGTTGTACCCCACACTTTGGGAAATACTAGGCAAGGGTGAGGGCAGTGAAAATAAAAAGAAGTAGATGAAACTCTTCTGGCAGAAAATCCTATAGTTACTAACAATACTTTAAACATTAGATAGAGAGCATGACCCGATGTCAATGACTCAATTGGTAACCAGCTTGTAAAATTAAATAGATGGTAGCAATATTACTCATTAAAAAAATACAAATTCTGTTTCATGGAGAGAGTAAAGATTTGTTTTGGGAACTGGAGTAGAGGTGACTTTGTTACATACAAATGACAGTTTAAATTACAGTTTTGGAATTTATTGGAAAAATATAAGCTAGAGGTATAATTTATTTATCTTCACATAGGTGTAATAAAGCTATAGGCATGGTGCAAAGATCAAGGAAAGGATTAGAGAGTGAGAAGACAATCATGCTACAATAAATCTTGAGAAATCCTGGTGTTTAAGGAGGAATAGAGAAAAAAACCCTGAAAAATATTATGAATATAAATACCCAATAGACTAAAATAAAACTAAAATAGTAAAATGCACAGAGAGCATATTAAAAAGAGAACATCTATTTCGTGTTGATTCCTATTTTTCCTCCATAATACAAATGACTGTGATTTATAACATTTAACTACTGGTATTAAAACATAAAGTAATGCTATACTAGTATGAAACACATTTCAAATTTTCTTTGACTGAAATAATAAAAACTGAATCTCTGAAATTGTATTTTAATAGAATCTATTATATAAAATCAATAAAATAGCCTTAGACAAGGAGAAAACACATTCTAAATAACAGTTATAATTTCTATCTTGATATTTAGAATAACTAATAATTGACTAAATACTGAACAATCTATACCATGAAGAATTTATTGGCAGGGGCTGGAGCTGTGGCGCAAGTAGTTAGGCATCTGCCTTGCCCACACTAGCCTAGGACTGGTCGATCACCCGGCGTCCCAGATAGTCCCCCAAGTCAGGAGCGATTTCTGAGCACATAGCCAGGAGTAGCCCCTGAGTGTCACCGGGTGTGGCCCCAAAAACACTCCCTCCAAAAAAGAATTGATTGACAGTTAAAGGTCTTTACTTCAAAATAGGTCATGACATTAGAGGGATTATTATTACTTCTACTTATTTCCTATTCTCACATATTTTGTATCTGGAACCATTCTGATTCATCATTATAGCAGACATTTTGTTTTTTAATGCCTAGATATGTATACATTCCTACTTGCTAATAAGATGACAATTTAAATACTTACAAAGCCAGGTAAAGTTTCACTTTTATTTCTCTTTACAGATAAGTGATCAAAATGTGATATTGTTGGACTAGGGATTTAGCTCAAGTGGTAGAACATGTAGCTGCAATGTGCGAGGTTCTGAGCTTGATCCCTATTATCACATGACCTCCAAGCACACTGAGTTCCCTACAGAGTTGACATTGTTGTTCAGAGTGTACAGTGCTTAATTGCCAAGGTGTCAGGGAGTCCAAAGTTTATCATGCACAGTCTGTTACTGATGCTCGAGTATTTTCATCTAGTCTATACAGTGAGCCTTAAATCCTGTAAAACACTATGAAACCTGGAGGGCAGATGAAGAATGTCTTTTCATCTAAGTAATAATATAATAAGAAATTTAAAAATGTATTTCAACTATTATTTTGATAAATACATTATATATTATCACTATCATGAAAATCCATGTTTTTGTCACAGAACTAAACCTTATTACATGTAGGCCATTTTCTGAGGTGTTTCTATGTGAGTGTATAACTGAAGTACAACTAGAAAGATACCAAGTCTCTAAAGAAGCTGAAGATAATTAGAAAAAATACAAAGATTGTTTTCTTTTTTTTCTCTGATTTTTAATTTTTTTTGGTTTTGCGGGCCACACCCGTTTGATGCTCAGGGGTTACTCCTGGCTAAACGCTCAGAAATCGCCCCTGGCTTGGGGGGACCATATGGGACGCCGGGGAATTGAACTGCAGTCGCGATCTTTCCTTGGCTAGCGCTTGCAAGGCAGACACCTTACCTCTAGCGCCACCTCGCCGGCCCCTTTCTCTGAATTTTTTAAGTTCACACAGAAAGAAAACAGAGAAGTAAGCCAGCAAAGCAAGGAATTTATTAGGGATATTTCTACAAACAACTCACTTCTAGATCTAGAAGATGAATAAAGAGTCAGGCATCTCAGTCTTCATCTAAATGCAAAGTTAGAGAATCTTTGAATAAACAAATGAAAGGTTTAATAATTTTTAAAAAAATATCTTCTTATATCCTCAGTATACAACATTTATTGATATATGATATTAATATTCCTAATTTTATGTTTTGCTCAATCCTCTTCAAAGCTCAGAAAAGGCCCTTTCTTTATCAGAATCTGAGAGGCTGATCAATAATGAACCTTGACAAGTTAGGCCAATTTTTCATTGTTGATAATCCTGATTCTGTAAAGGAAGCTTGAAGCAGCCATCAGGCAAGGACAGGAAAGTGGGCTAAACGTGGCCCTCAAAAACATTGGGGTCGTACAGGCATCCATGACAATTCTGGGAGTTTCCTGACTGCCCTGATCTCCCACCCCCCTTCACAATTGTGGGAAAATGCCAGATGTCATGTACTTCCTAAAGCAAATCAATCTACTGTACCTTTCTATTGTTTAAAATACTATATATAGCTTGTAAGCTCATGGCTCAGGGCTGGCAGTTTCTGGCTTATGCTGGATTCTAACACAGCCCCTGCATATGCTTGTAAGCAAATAAACCCCCTGTTTTTGCATGAGACTGTGGTCTTGGTGTCTTTGAATGGCGCATCATTCTCCAGGACTTAACAATTCCACCTCATTTTATTTTTTTATATCCTGACTTGCTAAATTAGAAATTTATTTGAGCTAAAGAAAAAGTTCAGTAAGACATTTTGCTTTGCATGCAGCTGGCCACATTTCATTACTGAGTTAAAATAATTCCTGAATCTTTCTGGGTATAACCCCAGAGGAAACACACACACACACATACACACACACACACACACACACACACACACACACACTACTATGAGCTACCTTTCTAACTTTAGGAATATTACACTGTGTATTCAGTAAACTCATCTGTTAATTATAAATGATTGTGCTACCCTTCTAGAATCCTAAAACTGCTGTAGGAATCTTATGAGTTACACATGGAACTCAACATTTAAGACAGACTTGATAAATGTTACATATTATTTTTGGATATAATCAAACATAGAACCTGGAATATTGAGCCAATTATTTAACTAAACCTATAGTAATTATTGCCAATTACTACTTATGTAGAGAAGGCCAAAGTCTTTACCTATGAATCAACTGCTCCTTCTAATGATTTTCTGTTAAGCTTTCTATATGCTCATTGTAAAGCCTATTTTAAAGGTTAATACTTCAAAAAAATTTCCACAATGATAAAATACAGAAGAAACAAATTATAGTTTATTTGTCCCTCACTTTATAATTCTTTTGACATATGATAATAGTTTTATTTTTATGCTTATATGTTGTATTTTTCTCTGAATTATAGAGTTGTAAGTTTATGAAAGAAAGAGATCAAAGGGGCCTGAGCGGTAACACATTGGTAGGGCATTTGCCTTGCACACGGCCGACCTGGGATGAACCCACGTTGGATTCCCAGCATTCCATAAGTTTCCCTGAGCCTGCCAGGGGCGATTTCTGAGTACAGAGCTAGGAGTAAGCCCTGAGGGCTGATGGTATGGCCCAAATACCGGAAAAAAAGAAAAGTGAGAACATAGCAGGGATTCCACAATATTAATTTAAAAGCAGCAAAAACCAAAGAGTAAAAATGTTGCTCAATAACATATTAATAAAATACTAATCTTACATCTCCCAAAGTAACTCATAATTATATGACACTGATCTGTAACTAAACATCAATTACTTAAGAACCTTCCATCTTTTCAATATAATCCTAATTTAATTGAAAAGAAATTATAATGTTTTCTCAGTATTAAAACTATTTTTCCAGAGCAGGAATAAGTATGATGCTTGCTTTGTTCATGAATGACAAAGGTTCAATCCTGGCACCACATAATGGTTTCCTCAGTTTACCAGGAAGTATCTCTGAACATAGAGCAGGAGTAAGCATTGAGCACCACCAGATGTGGCATCCACAAAATAATTTTAGAAGGCTTGCTCTTAAAGCCTGTTTTCTCCCTTGAACACATACCTTACTTGTCTGTGTCTCTGTTTTTTTTCCACACTAGAGAAGACCATCTTCTCTCTTGATACCTATTTTCACTCTTTCTCTTTCCTCCCATCATTTTTTTTTGTTAATTGGGCTACATATGTTGTTCCTGGATTTAAATCTAGGTTGGTTGTGTGCAAAGCAAATTGTCTACAGTATCTCTTTGGCCCTATCTCTATTCATGTCGTCTAAGCAAGTTTCATTCAATAAAAATTACCTTGATCCACTAAAAATTCCAGATTTAAAAATAATGAATTTTATCAATGGTTTTAGGAAATTTTAGGTATTTCCCCAATAAGCATCTATATTAACTAAAATAGAATTAAATAAAGTACAAACTTAGCTTGTCATATCTATGCAATTCTGTATTCTCTAAAGGATGATTTTTCAGATTGCTTAACAACTCTGACGGAGCAATTGAAATTCAGACTATGATAAATGTTTTACACTGAAAGCTCATTTCATTATCCAGTAGTCAGTTGAAATGGGGTTTCCAAAGAAAGTATTTTTAGGAAGCACAGAATACAGGAAAAAGCTGAATACATTATACAATTTAAATATTTATTGAAACTTTTCTACTAAGGCAACGTTTTGATGCTATCTCACAGAAATAGCAATAAGGGAGAAAAAATTAGGAGTAAATAGATTACAGAGTCTGTGGAAAGTAAGATCCTCATTTATAAAGTCATTAAACTAGAGATAGAAAGGAATACTCCTCTTCACAGAAATATTATTTGCTTAGGATTTTTGTCATTCTACCTAGACATTTCTTCATTGAGTTTTTGAAGTACTCTTGTAACTCTATTGAATTCCTGACCTCTATCTCTTCAAACACTATGATGTTTCTAGTTGGGCTCATCCATACTCTATGGCTCTGACATTAAGTCTACAATAGTGGCTTCCTTTCTCAGCTTCACATCCCTATCTAGACAGGACTCAGGACATCACTTCTCTCCCCACAATGTTGGTGTCCATTCTCCCAATCTTGCTCGCTCATCATTCCATCTCTCCCTCAAATATTTTTCCTGTAAATATGACTATTAGCCATCCAAATCTAAATGCCATGAAGGATACCATAGTCAATTTAACTACAATTACTACTGACTCACAAAATAAATATTGATTTTCATACTAAATATTGAATAAATTTACTTCTTTGTTGCCTGGAGACTATAAGATTAAAATTTCAGCTGAAAGCCTCCTTCTACCACTAGAACCGACTTGTACTTGGCAAAAGAATGACATTTTTTTCTAGACTGATACCAAGGAACACTCAGCCTTATACATGCGTGATTCACATTCTACCAATGAGTTACATACTGCATCAGCATGATACATCTTATGATACACATATATGTTTATAATACTCCTTAACCATAACACACTTAACAGGTCACTTTTATACCATAATATAAAGATCTTAAGATAAAGAAAAAATCTTTCTCAATACTTCTGGAAACTGAATGGGTGTTCACCTGCATTCTTCTTCCAAACTAAGCATTACATTCTAAAGAGTTAAGGAAAGCTGAAGTTCCTTTAGTTACACACCAAATCACAACTTCATATTATGCTCTTCCCTCTAATAGTGGATTTATCCCTTACTCATTTGTCCCAACTCGTTCTTTGTCATCTGAGAACAATTACCTTCTTTGCAACTCCATTCCAATGTCTCCTTAGTCTAGTATCATATACTGCTAAAACTGTTGATTTGAAGGCCAAGAGTAATAGTACAGTGAGTAGGGCATTTGCTTTGGATGTGGCCCTACCAGGGTTAATCTCCAGTACCCCATATGGTTCCCAGAGCCTTTCAGAAGTGATTCCTGAGTTTAGAACCAGGAGTAATCCCTCATTACCACTGGGCGTAGTTCCCACCTCTCCCCCCATAAAAACTAGTTGATTCAAGGTTATTCAAAATGCAATTTAATCACTGTGTGCATATATAATATATATTCTCTCCTATTTTATAATCTCAGCAAGTCCACATGTTTAGAATATTATATGAAAGTTCATAGCACAGTGCCTGTGGAAAAAAAATGACACTGAATAGATATTAGTTGCAAGAATAACTAACCCATCATTCCTTTTTTTAAACAATGGCCATCCGAAGCCACACATACAAAAAAACTGCATGGCATCACTTTTGATATTTTCTTTTCTGGGTCTACTTAGGGAGCAAATATGCATACAGACAGTTAAAGGACATGGAGAATTCCAGAAAATTGAGTGAAGGCATCTCTGTGACAACACTTGGTATACTGACATAACACTTGAGAGATGGGGTGTGTGCACCCAATCCTAAGGAATCCTTTGGCTCATCAGCAGCTGTTCACAGGGCTCCTGACCTGCCCTTCAGGCACTACTAAATAAGGATTCCCCAGCTGTCTGAGCTTCCAGTAAGTGCCTTCATTTAACCACCTACATGCCAACATTGCTTTTATCTGGTTACACTTGGCCTCTTCCCCTTTTCTTCTAAGTTATTTTTCAACACATGAAAGCCCTTGAGATGCAGCACATTCAAAGGCAATTATGCTGTTCCCTTTAGCACTACTATTTTTTCAACAGTTTCTCACCTTTAGTGATGACATTTTTGCTCACTAAATCACCAATTTTTGCCCAATAGTGCCATCTTCTATGTCAATAAAAACAAAAAAGAATGACTGAACCTATACAGGATAAACAAATTTGGTGGTTCTAATGTGGATTTCCCCCTTATTTATTTCTTTAGTTAGACTTCTCACAATTTTCAAGGCTAAAATCTGCATAAATCTGCACTTGTAAAGTCTTCCGCCTCCCGTGCTGACCTTTAAATCAGCTTTTAGTTCACTAAGGTAGTTTTGCAGCTGTAATCTGATAAAGCAGCAAACAAGTTGTGTGCAAATAAAGATGTGTGCCAAGAAATGAGTTAAACTCTACTGATGCTTATGTCCTTTTATAGTCCTGACTCTATAACAGTCTTAACCAAAAACAGAGTGGAAGAGAGGAAAAACAATTTAAAACAAAGCAAAGCAAAAGCTCAGCAGAGGGTAAAAGCATTCAAAAGTTATGACATTAAAATGATAATTATATTCAATTAAGGCTTGTCTTTTTTTGAACACCAACTATTTCATAAATGTAAAAAGAAAACATGTAAAAAATCGAAGATAATCCAACAAAAGACTACAAGCTATTTTGGTAATGACCATTAGATTAAGTGACAATTATACAAAGTAAAAGATTAATTCAAACATCCGATTTTTTAAGGTTGTTTAAAAATTCTGCTAATCTCACTAATAAACCCATTTATCAATCCATTAATTTATTACATGGGTAAATATTGGCTTTCATAATGTACTTCACTGTTCCTCCTATTCATTAAAATGGCCAATTTTCTACTAAATTAAATTAATTAAGATAAAATATAAAAGAGCCATGCTCCTTGCAGATTCCTTTGCCTGAATAGAAATAGCAGACTAACAAGCTTGACTTATACATCAGCTTTAGAAATAAACAAAGTCTAAGAAGTCAGTTTTATAGCATGGTTTCTTTAACATTTTTCTTTGCATTATGCAGAATTCAAATATTGATTGAACTACTTCTAGAAGACTCCTGTAAGAACAACAAAAGTAACAATAGGGGCAGTATTTTTAGTGTTAAGCAGAGAAATTACAGTTCTGTTCCAGCTGTAGTATAATTGTTGACCATCTCCTCATTTCCTTTGTGAACAATGGTGTGCACAATGAAAACCATACTGAAACATGTATGCAGAAGTCAAAAATACATTAAAGAATAATAGTAAGAAACTGATTTCTAAACTCAATGTGAATTGCTAGGAACCTTTCTTGGGGCTCAATATCTGGACATATTTACAGCAAAGTCACTGATAGGGGATTGCCTGAGGATTGTGGAAATAACTAAGAAATCCCAAGGTATTATGAATGAAAAGCATCAAGAAAATAGAAAGGTAAGGTCCTGAAAATAAATTATTTCTTAAAATGGTGACCTATGTAAAGGCCTGGGAAAGAGTCCCCTTGGTTTTGTTTATATGCATAAAGTAAAGCCAATTTCTTATGCTTGTTCTCATCTAGTTGCTGCCTATCACAATTATGGCTGAGAAACTTAATCTATACTCTTAATACACTGAAGTCACATATTTTTCTCTTTCCTATTCTGGGCAGTAACCTTGAATAATAAAGTTCATGGCATTGGGAATTAAAAGATTTTAGAATCTCTTTGGGAGCCGAGTGGTTTAAGCAAGGCACATTCAAATCATTATATGCTGTACTATATGGGGAAGACAAGCTTTTCATACTATCAAATTCAGGAAGCCAATAGACAAAAATGTTGGACTGTTCAATTTTTATTATAGCTCTAATATGAGAGATTCATAAAGAGCAGTTATTCCCCCTCTTAAAATATTAGAATCTCTAAAAACATGTTTGCTTTTTTTTAACATTATAAGGAGCTTGAAAGTTTTAGAAAGAAAAAATCTTGGGGAAGCTCTAGATGTGATATGAGTAGAAAATCTGCAAAAGAACTCCCAACTTGGCAAAAAAAAAATAACTACACTACACTGTTGTCAATTCAAACTTTCCATTTGTATTAAAATTAAACTTCAGAACTCCAAATAAGTGTTCTGAATATTATGTTGCCAGTATTACATCTAACTTGGCTCCAAGAAAGTTTAACAAAAAGATGTTATTAAATGAGAAAAAAAAAAAGGTGAAGACTGCAAGGTGTTTGTGTTTTTGAAGAACCGTCTGCTGCATGAATAGTCTCCAAAGAAAAATAATTTCACAAAATTCTACTTTGGAACTTGGTCACATTTAATAAAATGTCTTCTTATTTTCCACACTGAATCCCATGACCTTCCCTACAAAATGTTCCAATAGGAACCAGCTGCCTTGATAACAACACAAATCTCCTAGGACTATAGTAGGACTTTGTGAGAAAGAAAACCGTCGCCTTCCTGTGAATCCAATCAAAACCTGAATGTGCTGTATAAAAATAAACCAAGGTCATCATTATTTCTTCTCATTGTGATTTGGCTTGCCATCAAATTACATACCCTGTATATCTGAAATAACTGCACCGCCTCCATTAACTGAGTTTGACATCACTTTAATCAATGTATCTTTTCAGAATGAAAGGCAGAAATGTCAAATTCCTCCCATTATAAATTCTTTTAACTCTCTAATCTGCATTAAATAAAAGGCTGCCTTTGAGAAATAATATATGCCTTAAAGAAATATTGCTTGCATCAGATTTATTCTAAAATAGAATTGAATAGAATCAACAACAATGAGTCTTCACATTGAGGTGATTTCCATGAAACTTATTTTTTAATATATATATATATATATATATATATATATATATATTTGTTGGTTTAGGGGCCGAACCCACAAGAGCTCAGGGGTTAGGTTTGGCTGGTTCAGGGTCCAAATGGAATGAGAAGGAGAGAACCCGAGTAGGCCACTTGCAAGACATTGTACTCTCGGCCCAATTTTCATGAAACATCTCAAGCCTTGAGGCACTTTGTTTACTTTTGCTCATTTTAAAGTGCAACCCAAACTTATAATTACAATTTTTAAATCATTTTTTCTGGTTTTTCGGGCCACACCCGTTTGATTCTCAGGGTTTACTCCTGGCTAAGCGCTCAGACATTGCCCCTGGCTTGGGGGACCATATGGGACGCTGGGGGATCGAACCGCGGTCCTTCCTTGGCTAGCGCTTGCAAAGCAGACACCTTACCTCTTCCTGGTCCATTTTTAAATCATTTTTATAAGAGTTCCTTCCCTTCATATTCATAAGGGTTTAGTCCTTAAAATTTGGATTTGAATTTTTATGTTTTGATAGGTTTCACTGGACAAAGCACACATCCTAATGTCATCAATTACTTTAAAAAAAACTTTTTAAAAATGTGTATTTAAAACAAAAAATTAAAAGTCATAAACATAAAGTTATCTTAAAGTAAGAATAATTTACAATTATAGTTTCTTAAGAAAATTAGCACTCTGTGTTTTAATTATGTATCATGTTTTATATATAAATGTAGATTTTCAGGGGCCAGAGAGATAGCATGGAGGTAAGGCATTTGCCTTGCATGCATAAGGTCGGTGGTTCAAATCCTGGCATCCCATATGGTCCCCTGAGCTTGCCAGGAGCTATTTCTGAGTGTAGAGCCAGGAGTAACCCCTGAGCGCTGCTGAGTGTGACCCAAAAACAAAAAAACAAAACAAAACATGTAGATTTTCACACAAAAATAACATCTTTTCTTCTATTTACAATGGAATAAATATCAAATCAAATATGACTATCTTATTAAGTTAGAAAAATATCATAGTAGAAGGGGTTGAGAATAAAAGTCATGAAAAATCCTTTGTCTTAATATTGTGATAAAAATAAAAGGAAAGACAATAAAATAGAAATTTTTGAAAACCTGATTTCAAAATATTTTAATCTCTTCTATTAAATCACACAAGTATTTAAAAACAAGAATTTCTTTCATATGTAGCCAACAATTGAACTACAAGTATCCAAATGAATACTCTGGGACTAAAGTAAAAATAAAATATTCTCTCTGCCTGAATTATCATTTTGTATTTCAGTACTTTCTAGCAGCATTAGTGTCAAACAATATTAATTCCTTAAAATAATAAATTCTCAAAAAACATGTTACTGTGGTTTTGTTTGGTGTAACAACATCATAACATTGATTGTATATTCCATTATTCTATACATGTGAAAGATACAAAGCTTATTAAATTAAAATTTATACATTTTTAGATCAATAATCACATTTTCATGGGCTCACAAGCTATTAAAAACTGCAAATGAAATTCTGAAAGCTGATTTTATTAGACTGCTGGGTAATTTATATCACTATAAAACTGAGTGAAATTTATATTTGCAATGAATTATTTAAATAATTCTTTGCAATGTAATATTTGAGTAATTCTAAGGGTAGATAATGTTCTTTTTAATACAGGGATCTTTGTGAAAGGGTTGCTATTCTTGATTTAAAGAAGTAATCAAAAGGACTCAAGTTTTTCAAACTAAAGCAATTGATACCTATATTTAAATATCGATATTCAAATAGCAGTATATTGTCACCTAGTAAAAATTACCATGTAAAAGTACCCTGTGAATGTCTTCACTTTCTTTTTAAAAATTGTCCTGTCACATCCTGTCACATAACTATTACTTGTCTTAAAGTGTTTGATCATAAAGTCCTACAGCGCTGTTCCCATAATAATTCGCATTTTCAGATTATTTATTAGAATCAGATTCTAATTAATAATCCTAAATGTCATAGCCATTGAAAAATTCATGATGAAGAAGATGCTGTGTTTTTATTGTTGCATTGTTGCAGTTCAGAATTGCATTTTATTGTATTTATAACTTGTACACTAGCTCTGGCTTTAATTTTATAGGTGTGTGAATCAATGGATTCTATACTGCAGGCATATTATGAAGAACAAGTATGTTATTATCTATTTGTTGCGTTTACTTACTGGATATTTTCAACTAGAAAGCAATAGTGAATCCCACCAATGATCTTTATGAAATAAAGAAATTATGCTAAAAGTAATGTGAAATCAGGTAGTATTCAAATGTTTCATATTAATAAATACATGATGTTAGATATTTTTTAAAAATTTTGTCAGAAGCAAAACTTTTATCCTGAATCATGTTCTTGAGTTTAAAGAGGTAATTATTTGTAATTATTATTTATTATTAATTATAGGCATTGCTATCATGCTTATTCCAGAATAACCGTAACCCAGAAGTCAAATGACAGGAAAAAAAACTTCATCTCTTTGGAACACACTGTACAGCTCATACATTATACATACTATTTTTACTGCATGCCAGTGATTTTTAAATCTTTCATTAGTCATCATGACTTTCTTAGTACAACAAAAATAATTGTATTTTATATAAGTCAGACTAAAAAGTTTTATTGAAAAGTTATGTCATTAAAAAAAGAAAAGTTATGTCATTAACAGATATGAAAGAACATATGAACTTATTGTAAAATATGATTAGATGGCCTCAGGGGCTTCTGTTCTTTTCTCAAAGTAACTGGTCATTTACAGTGCATTTAGTAATATCTTTTAAAATAAATTTTGACATGCTATAGAAATAGTATTCAAAATATTTCATGCTATCTGATAAAGGAACTTTTAAACGTATTTGGCAATACTTACTCCAACTTCCATTTAACAAACTCAACTCTGTATTATATAATTATCCCCATGATATGCTAGATATAGCATATCAAAACTTTAGGCATCCATGCAATGCTTCTATAGAGCAATTAGTTCATTGAGGATAATGTCACATCCACTAACTCAGCTAGTAAGCATTACACAATTCCCAACTCTCCAATAATAAAGTAACTCAGATATACAAACTATTTTTTCAATTAAAATGGTTTGCTACGAAAGTTCAGGACTGTTGTGATAAAAAAAATTGATTATAGCTGCAAAGACAATTGTTCTAGTACTGCATCACTTCTACTGAAACATTTTCCAAGGAGAAACATGTACCTGGACATACATGTCAGTACATACACATTAAGGCTATTTCCTAGAGTACCATAATAAATTAAAATCAATGTGCCTAATCACTGAGCTTAACACAAACAAAGCTACGCCTTTGTTTTAAATACATAGATATTAGTAAATTTGTACTTACAACATTCCTCTACTTCTTCCCACCAGATCATTTGGGCAGATAAATGTATGTATCAAGGCAGTGATAAAAATCTTGGTAAATGTTCTCCCAACTTTTTTGATCCAGTGGTTGATTTAAAATTGAAGAAAAAAAAACAAATAACACCAGCAGTCTTAATAAAACACAATCAGGTCTTTTATGTCCTATTTGTTTTCCTGTGAAGTCAATTGCCTCCAAGATCTGAGCTCTGAAAGGGGAAAGTGAGTGATCCCAACACTGAGTGAGTCAACATAGTAACTGAAGCCAGGATTCTGTAAAGGCCTCTGGATATTTGACATTCCAGGACCTGCGCAGAAGCCAGTGACCCGCCTTTTCTCTCAAGTTGGTTTCCCATAATAGGACTGCCCATGGACACTACATATAAGGTTGTGCTTCCAGCATGGCAAGCCCTGTGAGTTCAAATAATGCTCAAGTGTGTCCTGAAGAATACCCAAACCAGAATAGCACAGTGGACTTAGTACTTAGTCTCAAAGAGTTTTAAGCATTAAATCTCTTCAGAACAAAACTATACCAATATTTTCTGTATCCTCCATGCTTATTTCTACATTAATAGAGCAGAAAAATTCTGAGAGAATAAACTTTCAAAAGCCTTTCCTCTTTTTTTCCCACTCTCAACACTAAAAATTTCACTCTACTGAACATAAAGAAATACCCTGAATAATATATGCATTCATTATGTATCCAATGCCTCCCAAACATAATTTCTACCCTGGGGATCCAATCAAAAGTCATGTATTGATGATGCCAACAGCCTCAATAAGAGCAGTAGCAGCAGCAGCAGAAAACAGCGGCTGGAGCTCTGAAGGTGAGCATGTGCAGGTCTCATGGGACAAGGTTTCTGTGAAAATAAAGAATACTCAGAACAGAACCAAGAAATTCTCCTCCTAAAATGTTAATATTCCAGCAGAGCTTATCATAAAACTTAATTTTTATTAATAAATTACTTTCTTCAAGGTCTCTGGTGTTCATTATTAAAACACCATTCTCTCAGAAATTGCCTTTATAAGCATTTATTTAATGTCTTTGGTTCAAATTTTCTGTACTGTCAAGTGAGGAGAGATGAAATATGTCATTAAAAAAAGTAAAATATTTCATTCAAGGGCTAGGAGATAGTAGAGCAGTTGGGGGTCAATCAATCCAGGACACTATTTGGTCCTCTGAGCTTTCCACTGGACAGACTGGGGGTCACTTAATACTAAGGAGGTGGCACATGTACATAATCTCCTCTTCACAAGCTTCCAGGGTGCACACTGAACCAGCCACGTTGGTTGACAATCACCTGGGCTTGCGGTGACTTGGGAGTCTTCACAAAATATAAACAAAAATAGAAGTGTCATTCAGGCTGTGTGAAAATCACTACTTTATAGTTCTTTTGTGTGTGTGTGTGTGTGTGTGTTTTGGTTTTTCGGGCCACACCCGTTCGATGCTCAGAGGTTACTCCTGGCTAAGCGCTCAGAAATTGCCCCTGGCTTGGGGGGACCATATGGGACGGTCCTTCCTTGGCTAGCGCTTGCAAGGCTTACCTCTAGCGCCACCTCGCCGGGCCCCTACTTTATAGTTCTATTTGTGCATTGGCACTCATTTGTTTTTAGGCAAAGCATTCAGTTGCTTGGTACAGAAAGAGAAACAGAAAAACTAGTATACTGATTCCAATTATGATGCTTTCCTTAAAAGGTAATGACATGTTTGATTTATTACCAGTAGGAGTGGAGGGAGTTGGGCCACACCTGGCTGTGTTCAGAATCTACTGCTGACTCTGTCTGTGCGTAAGGAACACACCTAGTTGTGTTTAGGGGACCATATGCAGAGCCAGGAATTGAACAAAACTTGTGGCATGTAGCACCTAACTTGATATTGTATCTTGAGGTATTGTGTATTTTAGAATATCACCATCATGATCATACTTCGACACTTTCCTAATAAATTTAATTCTAAATTAAGTAACTGCATTAAATTAATTACTATGTAAAATAGACTTAAATGCTTTTCTCAAAGGATTATTATTATTTCATCTTTTGTGTGTGTCTATGTAAATGTGCAACAAGTTCTTCAAACAAATATTTAATATTAAACAAATGTTTAATATGAACCCAGATTTGCATGTAAGAATCCATACTCTGTGCTATGGGATACAAAATCTTTTAGTTTATATCTTTATATTTTTTACCATAAGTAAAGTACAAGTCTATTTTTTGCCCAGGGCATCTATACAGTTTATCATGATTTTTAAAATGTTGTCAACAAAATAGCAACAGCAGTAGCAGTATGAACTTACTAGAAACACAAATACACATGAGACCTAAAAAAATACAAAACTCCAGAGGCGGATGTTTTTTATTACAGGCAATTTTAAAGAAACAAAAACAAACAAACAACATTGTCCTGGGAAACATTTAAAGTTTAACCATTAGTAGTGCTGAGTGACTTCAGGTACATTTGAATTGTACTCAATAGTTAGAATTTATTTGTGAATCTGAAATAAGTCCTGTGTTAATGTGGTAAATGCTGTAATTCAGTGAAGATTGTAAAGTCTTAATGGAAAGACAGGCTTAAAATAACTGAAAAGTGAAAGGTATGGGGCTGGAGTGATAGCACAGCGGTAGGGTGTTTGCTTGCACCCAGCAGTTCTAGGACTGAAGGTGGTTTGGATCCCAGCAGTCCATATGGTCTCCCGTGCCTGTCAGGAGTGATTTCTGAGCACAGAGCCAGGGTAACTTCTGAGTGCCACCAGATGTGACCCAAAAACCAAAAAGAAAAAAAAAGTGAAAGGTAAAATAAAATTTTAGTTGAATACAGAATTCTAGTACAGATTTTGTAACTATGCTTTGGTCCTTGGCATCCCATATGGTCCCCTTAGCCAGGAGTAATTTCTGAGCACAGAGCCAGAAGTAACCCCTAAGTGTCACTGAGTGTGCTCCCCCCCAAACGAAAAACAAATAAAAATAAAGCCAAAACAAAAGGACCAATGTCTGCTAAGTTAACAATATTAGTATTTTAGGCATAAAACATTTCAACACCAACCCTACCACCAGTGTCAACTCCCAACACCAGTTTTCCCATACTCTGTTATTCCCGAGCCCCTGTCTGCCATCTTGGCAAGAACAGCAAGAACATTACAAAGTTTGGTGATTGTAGCTTAGAGCTCATATTTGAGTGTTGTTATATCTGTGCTTTGAGCTTATAGCTACACCACTCTCCCATATCACCAATATAACAGATGCCCTTATCCCTGTTCCCCCATTATTTCTCTTTCTCAGCTACTTCCTTCCCACCTTGATTTCTTACCTTCTCTGTCTTTAAGTTATGGTGACCACTCTATATTTTTGATAAATATAATTCCAAATCAAACATGGTTATGACTGTTTATCATTTTTTATACTGAAGGTGTTTTTGGTCTCATGTCTGAGAACTCTTCAGTGAATCTTAACTTATGAATATTTTCTCTATAAGAAGCATTTTATAATAGTTTACATATGAATTTAAGAGACCTTTACTTTGTCAGGAGTGGAAAGCATATTTTGATTACATTTAAAACTTACATCAGCATATTTAAATTACTTTCCTTAGCCTACTGTTTTGTAATGCATGCTGAAAATATTTCTTGCTTATATTTTATCACTAAGTAGTAAACCTTTGCTCATGCAATGATTTGATTATTGACTGAAAATAGGAAAGCAAAATAGACTTGAATTTAACAAGGTATTGTTTCTTGGATATAATCGATTGGTAGAGAACATGTACTTTATGAGAACTGTATAAGAACATTCACTGGGTGTATAATCTGAGTTTTATATCTGGCACTCACTACACCTACATGCATAACTTTATGTAAATCTTATATAAGCCAAGAAGGGCCTGGGTCACTCTCCCAACTTATCTAATCATTTAACATAATTTAATAAGCATAGGATTATGATCTAAATAAGCTGAGACTTGGCTTCACACATACATTCTCAGTTTATGAACTTGGATTAATAATTTCTATGTCTTTTCTGTTTTGTCCCATACATATTGAAATATTTTATTTATTTATTTATCTATTTATTTACTTATCTATTTATTTATTTATTTATTTATTTGGTTTTTGGGCCACACTTGGTGACACTCAGTGGTTACTCCTGGCTGTGTGCACAGAAATCTCTCCTGGCCTGGGAGACCATAGGGGATGCTGAGGGATCGAACTACAATCTGTCCTAGGTCAGCTGTGTGCAAGGCAAATGCCCTACTGCTGTCCTACCGCTCTGGCCCCGAAATATTTTATTTTTGATAATGACATTTCTTATGGAAGATATTGCTAGTTATGCTCTAGATTGAGGCTTGAAAGATAAAGTAGGCATGACTAATGTAATTTTGAGTTTGTCCATATATTTACAGAAAGTTAATTGGCATTATTCTGGGAATAACTGACCCACCAGTCCATCAACACAATATGTATATCCATTAATACATATGGTTAGATACAGAATCATGTTCCTTTTAAAGCTACCAGTATGTACAACATTTAGATTATTCATTTTAATTGTTTATTTATTGTATTTATAAATAGAACCAACATCGCTATGTTGACCTTTTACCCTGAGACATTTCTGAAATCTACCTGAGAAATTTTGTAGAATTCCCAACTTTTAACATAGTCCATTTAACATTTGCATTAGGGAAAATATTAAGTTTTTTGTATAAATCTATGGATAAAAAATCTTTGGTTCAATTTGTATCATTGCTAAAGCTTCAACTACTATAATAAATGATAAAACTAAAAGCTGCATTTCCTTAAACCCATATTAAAATAAAGCATTAAAATTCTTGACCACCATTATGTTGCAAAGTTTTGCAGGTATGTTTAACATGTAGTATATATTATGTTTAAGTTTCCTAAGGGATTTTACATAAATGAGTGTTCATAATGGTCCAACTTTTGCCACATAATTCAGAAATGTATGTGACTTGTTAAGAATTTTTGTTTCTAGGTTTATGATGAAAACTGGGATGCCATTGTCATTTTTATTACTCTCTTTGTCAGATTTTGTTTTCTTTTCTCTTTACTAAATCAGGAATGGCATGCTTATTTTATTTACTGTTTTTTATTTTTTATAATAATAATAATTTTTATTTTGACCAAAGTGGATTACATATCTTCCACAGTAATATTTTAGGTACATATTGACATTGAATCAGGGGAATTCCCACTATCAAATTTGTCCTCCTTCCACCCCCATTCCCAGCATGCATCCCATATCCCCCTCCCTTACTCCCTGGGCTGCTAGTATAAGTGGTCTCCTCTGTGTCTAGCTTGTTGTAGATTGGGTATCAATTCTGTTGTCGTTGGCTTTGGATTTGGTGTTTAAGTCTGATCATTTTTTATTACTACTCAGTGATCATACAACTGTTTGGTCTTGGTACCTCCATTATTTTCTTCTCAAATTTGTGAGGCAGAACAAGATGGTACAAGTTATGTGGTTCTGTTGAAGGAAAGAAAAAAAGGAGGGGGGGGCAAAAATCAAACAAGTAAAAAATGGAGGAGTCCTGATAGAGGCTATAAATATCAATTTGAGAGAAGAAAGGGAAAAAGGAAGAGAAACACAACAACAATACAGAAAGAAAAATAAAACAAAATCCCAAAAAGCAGCACAGCAATGAAGACAACCACCACACAATAATCACGGTTCTGAAATAAAAACAAAACAAAGCTCACACACACACACACACACACACACACACACACACACACTATCAGAGTACTTCTTGCCTCATGAGATGCCTTGCTTTCTTTTTATGACATGACAGCTCTTTTCTTTAATCATGTGGAAAATGGCAAGCTACTTCCTTTTGGATTCCATGCTTTCTTATAATATCATATATTTTTAATTCGTTTATTCATTTAATATTGTCCTGTACACTGCATATGTTCCAAACCACTTTCAGAAATGTTTGCTTTATTATCAATAGCTCTAAGGTGTTTGTCTTGATGAGTGCTGGCATACATCTCTTTGGACTTAATCCTGTATGTTCATTCAGCTTTGTGAATCTGTAGGGTTTTGTCATTTGCCAAATTTCGTGATATTTTAGCCTTTATTTCTTTGAGCTGTTCTGCAACTCTGAGTCTTTTGTTGACTTCGGTGATATGCATCATAGATCTTTTATTATAATCCCACAGGTCATGGACGATCTGTTAATTTTTTCATGAGTTTCTGTTCTTGCTTGTGCAGAACTGATCATTTCTATTTGTCTACTTTTTTATTTTCAGACTTTGCCACTTCAAATATTTTTCTGAAATCATACACTGAAGTTATTTGGAACTGCTGTGTTTCTTTAGTCCTAATTTTCAGCTCTGTTCTATATGTCATTGACTTCCTCACATAACTTTCCATTTTTTATATAACATTTTAAACTGCTTATTGAACTAAAGTTTTAATTTCTTTAGAAGCACACCTGGAAGTGCCAAAGGGTTATTCCCAGCTCTGTGCCCATGAGTTACTACTAGCAGTACTAAAGGGGTCATGTGGTGCAGAAAAACTAACCTTGGGCTCCTATATGCAAAGCACACATTTAGCCTATTATCTTTCCAAGTCTGAAGAACTTTTTTTTATGAGTTCTTTAATATTCTTGGCAGACAGTTTTATCATCTGTGTCATTTTGCTGTAGGTGATTGTCTTTATCTTTTCCTATATGTTTTTAGTATTTTGCTTTTAGTTTCTCATATTTTGATGAGTGAATTTTTAAGGAAACTTGGAAAGTGTGCAATACTATAAAACTGGATCTTAAAGTCTTTGGCACTGGTATTTATAGAAGTTGGCATATGGGTCAGTTTAGTTATCTGTCACTACCTAGTTCTAAGTCCACGTCCCTTATTCAACCTATGTTGATGCCTGGGTCTAGTTATGTGTTTATGTGTGTATAATTTTCATTGATTTGACTTTATTATAACTGCCATTGAAATAGTAAATACATCTATGGTTAAGAACAATATTTTAATTGAAATATCTGAAACTATAGGTGATAAATTTCTAGAAATCATTTTGGGACCATATCTTTAAATCCAGAGTAACAATATCAAATACAAATAGATGGGTATATATAAAAATGAAAAGTTTCTGCACAGTAAATTATATACATGGGAAGATGTAAACTGAGTAGGAATGGATACATCCAAGAATGTATAATATTGTAAATAAAAAAGACACAATAAATCCCAGAAAAACCTCCAACGACTTGATTAAGATGTGTGTTTTTGTAAAGGTTTATTATTATTATTATTATTATTATTATTATTATTATTATTATTATTACTATTTTGGCTTTTGGGTCACACCCAGCAGAGCTCAGGGGTTACTCCTGGCTCTACGATCAGAAATCGCTCCTGGCAGGCTTAGGGGACCACATGGGATGCCAGGATTCAAACCACCGCCCTTCTGCATGCAAGGCTAATGCCGTACCTTCATGCTATCTCTCCGGCCCTGCCAGCTGCCCGCCCGTGCTGCTCAAGAAATTGCTTTTAGAGTTCCAGCATGTGCTTTTTTTTTTTTTTTTTGGTTTTTGGGCCACACCCGGCGGTGCTCAGGGGTTACTCCTGGCTGTCTGCTCAGAAATAGCTCCTGGCAGGCACGGGGGACCATATGGGACACCGGGATTCGAACCAACCACCTTTGGTCCTGAATCGGCTGCTTGCAAGGCAAACACCGCTGTGCTATCTCTCCGGGCCCACCGGCCCTAAGATGTGTTTTAATGATAAAATAATTTCACTCATCTGTGGGATATATGGAAAAATAAAAGACAGTGTAGGGATGATATTCAGAGACAATAGAGATGAAGATTAGGAGGATCAGCCTGTGATGAGAAGCTTGCCACAGAGTAGAGAGTGCAATTAGTGTCTACTATGAAAGGGACATGCCTGACACCCCTTCATTAACAGTAGTACAAACCACAGTGTTAATAAAGAGAAGAGATAGAAGTAAAATTCCTGCCCCAGAAGCAGGCGGGGATGGTGGGCAAGAGGAAAAAGGATATTATTGAGGATGACAGGGAAACTGGGGCCATTGGTGGTGAATGTTTCTGTATATACCATATGGGGGAAACATATGGGATGCTGGAAATCAAATTAAAATTTGTCTAGAATATGTCTAGGACCCTACTTGCAATTGTATTGCTCTGACCTTGTCAATGAAGATATTTAAAGATTTTAAATAAGATAATGACATTTTGAGTACAGTGGAAAAAAAATGATTGGATCACTACTTCATTTATACCAACTTTTCTCAACCTTGGGCCATATGGAACCTGAGAGAACCCAGGATGGAATTTGGTGGTCATAGATGACAACTGTTTAAATGGGTGTTATGGCAAGGGAATGGAGAAAGAACTGGTAGGAGAGGGAGAAACAGGGAAAAAACAAGGCTGGGAGAGTTCTTTCTTTTCAACAAAAGGTTGAGGTATATTGACTTATACTAGATATGATCTCATGATCTATGCTTTAGTCAATGTCCTGGCAGGATGAATTGAGAGTACTAAAAAGAAAATAGTTGTTTTAAATAAATATAGGCAGAGGTATAGGCTGATTTAAGAATGATAAGTTGTTTGGGTAAGAGGAAAAGTGAGATGCTGTTTCTGTCTGATGGACCAAGATGAGGAAATAATTCTGATGGAATAGTAATAGACAAAACCAGTTACTAATAGGACTTAAAAAGAGTGAGAGAATGTGGAAACTAAATATCTTAAATATTTCCTGATACCCTCTGATCTCCTTTTGATATCAAGCCTTTTGCTGATAAGAATAGAACAGGCATTGATAAAGATAAAAAAAGCTAAATTTCTTTCTTTCTTTCTTTCTTTCTTTCTTTCTTTCTTTCTTTCTTTCTTTCTTTCTTTCTTTCTTTCTTTCTTTCTTTCTTTCTTTCTTTCTTTCTTTCTTTCTTTCTTTCTTTCTTTCTTTCTCTCTCTCTCTCTCTCTCTCTCTTTCTTTCTTTCTTTCTTTCTTTCTTTCTTTCTTTCTCTCTCTCTCTTTCTTTCTTTCTTTCTTTCTTTCTTTTTTTTTTGGTTTTTGGGCCACACCCAGTGACACTCAGGGGTTACTCTTGGCTATCCGCTCAGAAATCACTCCTGGCTTGGGGGAGCACATGGGATGCCGAGAATCAAACCCAGGTCCCTCCTGGCTCAGCCACATGAAAGGCAAATGCCCTCCTGCTGCGCTGTTGCTCCAACCCAAACGAGCTAAATTTCTAATGGCAAAGTTTAGTTCAGATAATGTCATAAAATATATGTGGTACTAAGGAGTAGGCCAATGATACAGTAATTATCGGCCAATGAACAGTAATTAGCATGTATGCTCAGCCATAACATATTAGTCTTTGAAGTATACTTAGTAACACTATTATGCTCCATTGGCAAAGATAAATGAACCTTTGGCAATCTACTATTTTATTTTTCAATCTGAGATTACATGCCCATGAATTTCCTAGATGCTCTTTGATGCATTTTCTTACCCTTATATCTAACATCCAAGACCTAGACCAAAAAGAAATTTTCAAAGATATGATATTAATGCAAAAGCTATAGAATCAAAACTGAAAAAATAATAGGACTACATTGAACTAAGTTGCTTCTATATGGTAAAAAGAAATATGGGTTAAACTAAGAGACAGCTGAGTGGGAGAAAATGTTTGCACTAACTGAATGAATCAGATAAAGGGCTGATATCCAAGCTATTAAGTTACTCACAAAGATCAAGAAAAAAACCATTAAAATTGGGGAGAGATAATGAGAAGAAACTTTTTTTCAGAAAAACTGAGAAAGTTTTGAAAGGAGTGGGGAAGAGAGAAAATATATAACAATATAAACATGAATTGTTTACACTATAGATTAGGCAAACATAGAGGCGTCCACTCACTCTACTTATAGACAGACAGAGATATATTCATGGGTTGTAGTTGGAGGACTGACCCCTATAGGATGGATCAGAGCCCTTGAAAAATAATTTAATTAAAAATGACTTAATTAAAACAGATTTAAAGAATGGGCCTGCACATTGTTGGGGAAAGTTTTCCAACTTCTAGGCACTTCATCAATGGTGGAAGTGAATTTGCTAAATGAAGCTTTGGGGTTAGATTGTACCTGAAGCATTTTAGGAGAAACAATTTTCATGTCGAGAGTACTAAGCAATATGGTTGTGAGCACTAGAAGAGGGTCTACCCTATGTAGTATCATCTTCCATATGTTGTGCATCAAGGTTCCTTTCCTGAAAAGAACCTGAAAAGTTCCTGAAAAGTATGGGCATTATGATATAATAGTAACATAGCTTGAATTGAAAAAGAAAAAAAAATACAAGGAAAGATAGAAAGAGAAAAGGGATAATATAATTTGCAAAAACATACTCACTGAGTGGGACCTGTAACAAAAGTCTATGGTGCACAGTTACCTATTTCAGTGGCCTTTATGGTCATAAGCTTTCAGTCATAATAGAAGATATAATCAAAAGGAAATGGGTAAATTGGAGTATTTTGTAAAGACATTGTTATACTGAGCACTGTATATAGAGTCTAATATGATAGAGCACTGAATTGAGTAATTAGGGTGTTCAAGGTATATCTCCATGAACCTCTGTGGACAAAGAAGTTGGAGTCGTTTTATATATAATACAAGTAAGGTACTAAAACATACTGAGCACTGCAGTGGGCATCCCTGGCTCCCAATCGTATTCTGCACTTGATTCTGCGGATAAAAACATTAGAGCATTATTGTAGAATCACCTTTGGAGTGAGAGGTTGATTGAACACCTGTTCAATCTAAACAGCTGTTTCCTTTGTTGCAGGTTTCTTTGTAGTCTAAAAGAGAGTAAAGGCTTTGTGTAAGTGGCTGTGAGTATGTATGCGGTGGACTCCTAATCTGTATTGTAGATAACCAATGCCTATATTGTATATTGCTCCTCGTATATATTATCCCTCCTCCCGCCCCCGGATTCACCATCTTATAAAACTCCTTCTATCCTTTCACCCCCTCAATCCTAATCATTTATCTCTCCCTATTTAACCCTCTTTAGTCTCGGTTCTTAACTCCTTAGGAACCGAAACCGTCCTCTTGTCCCAGTAAGCTACCATCCTGGTCCCAAGCAAAAAGACACCCTTTCAGGCCCACATCTCTCATCCCTGCAAGAAATTGCAGCCACCACCCCTGCTGACTTATTCTATGTGGCCCTTTTTCTCCCACCCTCAATGTGGACTGTTGCATGCTACTGTATTCAGCTCCAGAGGGACACTACCTGATCCCTAACTGCTGCAAACCATTTCTCAGGCTCAATAAGACCATGGTTTGGAGAATCTTATCCCCCCCAAGACTATCTCAAAAGACTTAATAGGGAAATCTATATTTTCTTTGTATGTTTAATTCCTTAATAGTTATAGCTCTTAGTGTGTTTATTTTCAAATGTCAAGGTAGCCTCCTCCATACATTTTTATTTAAATCTCTCTCTCTCTTTTCTGGGCTTGTTTTGGTTCTGCTTAGTACAAAATTCTAGTAGAAAAGTCTTGCTTGAGATAAAAGCTCAGGTCAAAACCAGGGCAAAGAGGTTGTATGTATAGCTTGACATTTTTAACCCCAAATGTACCAACAATATAATATGGCATACTATCTTTTTGCATAGGCACACTAAAATGGGGGAAATCTTTGTTTGTTTGGTTGTTTTTGGGTCACACCCGGCAGCACTCAGGGGCTTCTCCTGGTTCTATGCTCAGAAATCACCCCCAGCAGACTCCGGGGACCAAATGGGACACCGGGGAAATCTTATATATAGAAACAAGTTCCTATCTAGTAGGTATAAGAACACATACATTTTATAATACAGGGGCGCCATCCTGAACATTTTCATGGGGACTTGACTTAGACCTCATGTGATCGGACATTGATCTTCCAGCCCCGAAACCTGGATCTCAACCTTAGATCTGGCACCGTTGCCTGCAGCACCACTAGAAGCAAATTCCCCTGGTGGAGCCCCTAATACTGCTGTGGCACCAGCTTTTGCCAGGATAGGTTCATAGACATCCTGACAAGAAGGAAACAGCAACAACTTGATCTAAGGGCAGGTTTCCCTACTTCACCACATAACAGTGAGAGTAAGTAGAAGACCCTTCATCCTGTGCAAAACCCAAAATCACTAATTATAGAAAAACTGACTACAATTGTCACTGAGCAGAATTCTTTCACCTATCAATCACTGTTGTACACAAAGTTTGTTAAAAAAGGAAAAAAAATGCATATTTATGAAAAATATAGATATGAAATATGTTACTTCTATGCGAATGAAAATGAAAATTCCAATCTAAAATACCCTCTCAAATAGATGAGTCAAATAAGGTAGCAGGATATAAGATAAGCATATATAAATCAATAATATTTATATGTACTAGGAATAAGTATATGAACATTACAATTAAAAAACATAGTAGCGTTTACTGTCTTACAAAGATGAAGTAGGTGTTAATCTAACAAAACATGTGCTAGATTTGTATTGTAAAAAAATTCTGTAAACTAGTAAAACTTTGGAAATCCTATTTAAGGAGAAACCCTCCTATAATCTGAGAACTCCTTTTCCTTTTCTAAAATAAAAGCTTCTATGAATTTAGCAAATGAAAGGATGAAAGTAAAGGAATGAAAAGTAATGGAAAACATAAAATACAGAAACATGTCCATAGACTATAGAATCCAATAGTAATTGCTAATTTAACCTGCATTATCATATAATTTTACCCAAACTCCAATCAGCAATCTACCGTTTTGTTGTTTTTTCTCATGTTTTGGTGGTATAATCAAGATCACTCTAAAATTTAAATATAGAGTGAACCTAGAATAAATAAATCAATCCTAAAAAGAATGATGTAGGAAGAATAGTCTCAAAGTTCTTTAAATATTTATCATAGGGTTATATTAATAAATATATTTGGTACTGTATATGGGACTGATAAAGATATGAAATCAATAAAACAGAGAATCCAGAAATAAATGCAAACAATGATAGTCCTTGGGTCTGTTTAAATATCAAAAACATTGCTTCATTTGCCTTTCCATAATAACTGATGAGTATTTTTCATAAATTTATTAGTTATCTACCTGTCTTCCTCAGAAGAGTCTTTTCATTTACTCTCTCCATATATAGATTGTTTTGTATATTTCTATTGTTATTGTTGATCTTTGTGACATATTGGATATCAATTCTTTATCTGGTGTAAATATTTTTCCCATTTAGTTACCTGTTGTTTAGTTTTAGCCCGTTATTTTGCTATGTGGAAATTCTTCATTTTAATGTAGTCCAATTTGTTTATTTAATTATTTTTTTCTCTGCAACTGGAATCATATACTTGAAGATCATTTGAGGTCCAATTATTTTGAGCACTCTTTCTATATTTTCCTCGATGTACTTTAAAGATTCTGGCATGATTTTAAGGTCTTTGAGTCAGCTTTTATGACTATAGTGTAAGATGTGAGACATGCTGCCAGGTCAAATTTTTACATGTGGCTCTCTAGGTTTTTAGCACAATTTGACAAAGAGGCTGTCTTTAGTCCATTTCATGGCCTCAAATTCTTTGTTGAAATTTAACTGTCCAGAGCATTGGTAATTTTTCATTAGGTAGTCAGAGAGGATAGAAAGTCTATTCTCATTTTAGTACCATTTTGTTTTTGATCAACATAGCTTGATATTCTCAAGTTAGCTAATAAAACACCACCTGCTTCTTAGTTTTCAGTATGACATTGGCTATTTGGAATTATTGTATGATTCCACACAAATTTTCTCATTTATTCTGACCCCAAAGTATGGGGAGGACAGAAAAGGAAAGAATTGAGGTGGGCAGTAAGAAGAGTTGGACAGAAAATTAAAGGAGGGCAGAACTCAAGAGCCTCAAGTACATTGGTGGTGCAAAAGAATAATATAAGCTTACCACAAAGAGTAGTGAATGCAGTTAGAGAAATAACTAAAGGAACAACTATCATTACAATGGTAGTGAGTGAGAGAAGTAGAATGCCTGTCTCAAAAACAGGCAGAGTGTGGGGGAGGAGTGAGATGGAGGGTATTGGTGGTGGGAAGGTTGCACTGGTGAAGGGAGTGTGTTCTTTTTTTTTTATAACTGAAACCCAACTACAAACATATTTGTAAGTATGGTACTTAAATAAATATATAAAGATAATAAACAAACAAAGAAACCACAGAGTCAACAACAATGAAAGCAGGATCTCAAAACCGTAACAACTGAACTTGAGAATTTGACTGTCAGAGACAGGCTAGAAGTTAGGGGATTTGGGGGGAACATGGAAACATTAGTGGTGGAAATTATGTTGGAACAGTATATGCATAAACTCAAATATTCATAAATTTTCAAGTCCCAACATCTTAATAAAAATTAAAAAATAACCAAAAACAACTCAGTTATGAAAGGTTTCAACAAAAGTTTTCAACAAAATGAGTGCAATTCTCAAGCCTAATATGCATTCATTAATTTAACTAATTCATAGTTTTAAATATGTAATATAAATAGAAATATTTTAGAAAGACACAAAAGAAAACTTTCATAATTTAGTATTGACTAAGTAAAGTTATTATGGCAGAAAATGAAAAGACAACCTTAAAAAAATCTGCAAACCACATATCTAATCATGGCATAGCATTTAAAAATTGAAACATATTTATAAGATATGAAAAAAACACAATAGAGTTTTTAAAAATTCAAATCAGAAGATAAACAAAGGGTATGGAGAGATATTTTATATTAGGAATAGTGAAGATGACCTGATCATAAAAATATGTTGAACTATTACTTAATCCAAATTAAAGCCACAGTGTATTATCTTTGTACATGCCAGAATGGCTAACTTAAATAATTCACAGAAACTGGGTTACTTATACATTTGTTGTTGGGAAAGTAAAAATGGCTATTTTGAAAAATAGTTTGGCAGCCTTAAGAAACCAAACATGTAAATGCTATACAGCTCAGAAACTGCATTTTGGTATATTAGTCCAAGAGCAATGAAAGTACATTTTCATTAAAAAATGTGGACATGAATGTTTATAAAATATGTGTTTGTAATATACAGAAACTAAAAACAAACCGGATGTTGTCCAATGGAGAATGATAAAAACAAACCACTGTACATTCATACTATAGCGTAATTTGGGGTTAGTCAATTTAGCATGCTCAGAGCCTCGTCTTATGGTGGGATGCTTCATGGGTAGGGTCTCTCGGTTATTAGGCCAAAGATTTTTCTTTTCTATTTCCTCAACTTTTGCTGCACCTATGCAAAACATAACAAAACAAAACCAAAAAAATAACAGCAACACAAAAACAAACAGATGAAAAACCCTAACATCCCCCTATTTCCTCTTTAGTTTTTTTCTTCTTTATCTTGTAAGTAGGGATTTGCACCTTTTGCATAAAACCTTGGGATATGGATTACTTGTTTTTATCTCATTTCTGCATTTTTTCTATAAATTTAGGAAGAAAGGAAAAAATAAATGATGGTGGCCAAGAGCCAAGTTGTCTCAGGTGCAGTGATGGAGAAAAAATAGGACAGAACTAAATATTCAAACCATAGTAAACAGAAACTAATTTCAAGAGACTCAAACTATAAAAATCTAAACATAAATGGACCTGTTATACTGGTAGGCCAGGGGGCAAAGAATGTTGGTAGAGGATGCACTCTGTGTTTATTGGTGGAGGAAGGTGGGTAATGGTAGTGAGAATGGCCCTGATTCACTATATATCTAAAATTTAACTATGAAGGACTTTGTAGGTAACAATGATATCAATAAAATACAATTTAAAAATTAATAATATTTTGTGTTCACAATAGCCTAGGATTGAATTTTTCACACTATGGCATTTTATGAATGAAATCTTATTATGGGACGCTTACAAAGAAATGAAAAAGCCTTAAAAATAATGACCATTCATAATTTGTTACAAAACTTTTACTGAACTTCAAAAGATAGCTATCCATTGAAGTCTAAAACTGGAAACCAATTAGGGAAAACACCAAAAAACATTTTTATGACCTTAAATGAAGCTTTAAAATATGGATCTATTTTAGAAGGTAAAAATAAAGGTTTGTAAAGATTTACATCTTGAGGGAATGGCGAGGTGGCGCTAGAGGTAAGGTGTCTGCCTTGCAAGCACTAGCCAAGGAAGGACCGCAGTTCGATCCCCCGGTGTCCCATATGGTCCCCCCAAGCCAGGGGCAATTTCTGAGCGCTTAGCCAGGAGTAACCCCTCAGCATCAAACGGGTGTGGCCCGAAAAAACAAAACAAAAAAAAAGATTTACATCTTGAAGTTATAAATTTTTTAAATGTCTAAAGTCCTGCATTTGGGCCAGAGCAATAGTACTGTAAGCATTGAAATTACCTTGCATATGGACAACCTGGATTTGATCTTCAGGTTCAATAATCTATTGATGGACATTTAAGATGTTTTCATACATGAGCTATTGTGAATTTTGCTTCTGTGAATATATGGGAGCATATGTACTTTCAATTGACTGTTTTCATGTACATGCATGAATATTTATAAATGATATTTCTGTTTCATATAGAATTTAAATTTTTAGTTTTCAAGGAATCTCCATTCCATTTTCCATATATTATCTTCCAATTTATATTCCTATCAATGATATTTGAGAGCTTTTCTCCACACTCTTGCTGATCCACAACTCATCCTTGAAGACAACATAAAATAATAACAATGAGTCAGAGACTGGCAAGTATACCTGACTTGATAAGGGCCCCAAGTTTTGACCTGCTACCATTAACCTAGGGAGTACTGCCAGGTGAGGCTCTTTTAATCCCCGACATTGACAGACATGAGCACAAAATGAATAAGCCTGTAAAGTTGTTCCAGGTATTGCTAGAAGAAGCCACTTGTCTCCCAAGCACAACTGGAAAACCAAATATGGTGAAAGAAATTTGTAATAAAAAGGGTATTGGTATAATTACAAACATATTAAATCCCACCTCAGTACCAATAGGATTCACAATTCCCTCAATAAAGCTAAAATATAGATAGCATATATGAAAATAAGGGAATAATTTTTAACTTATTAAGTAAATATAAGTGTGAAAGTTTTGTAGACACCAGTTGAATCGCTTGCTATAGGAATAGCGGTTAGTACAATATGATTAATAGGCTGCATGTCAACTTACTGAGTGTCAAGGTTTTATACTTTCATTTTTATTTTTGTCATTTTATGAATTTTTGAGCCACATGTGGTGATACTCAAGTCTTATCCTGGCAGGTTTGGGAGACCATATTGGGTACTGGGAATAGAACCCAGGTCAGCTGTGTGCAAGGCAAGTACCCTACTCCTGTACTATTGGTTTTTTCTCAATATAATTTTTATGATAACAAAATATTTCTTTTCATGTCGGTAAACTAGGTACATTTTTACAAATTGGAAAGTCTGTGGTAAGGGCTATAGTCACAATACAATCTGTTGATGTCTGTCGGATGAATTTTTCATTTCTCCTTCCTTCACCTTTGAACAGTGATTTTCACTGATATAAAATTCATTCTAGGTGGGGTTTTCCGTTCAACACTTTAAAGTTTCAATCTGCTCTCTTCTTTCTGCCATGGCCCATCTCATTCCCTTTGTTTTTGTTCTGCATTATATTTCTGAAGTCAGTGCCTATCAATTACATTTAATTATTTTCATTTTTCATTATTCTTCATTAGTTTTACCCAATGTAGTGCACAATTGATGGAGAAGGAATGTCTGAGGCATTTCTTTCCTCGTTGTCTTCTACCTTTTTGGACCAGATTTCTCTTAGTAGTAGATTTAATCTCTTAGTGTTAGGTTTAATTTGTAACATTCCTGTTACAAATAAATCCCTTATTTCCTTATGCATTATTTAATGCAGAGAATGTTTATTTCTTCTTAACTAGACTTGAATGGTGATATATCTTGGTGTGTGTGGATGTGTGTGTGGATGTGTGTGTGTGTGTGTGTGTGTGTGTGTGTGTGTGTGTGTGTAGAGAGAGAGAGATGTTGGGGTATGAGCTGTATACTTAGAGTTTAAATAATGTTGAAATCCTATGTTACTCTAACATAATAAAGAAAATCTTACTTGCTTTATTTGACCCTTTAATTTTGGGAAGGGCAGGGGTTCAGGCAAGAAGCAGTTTACTACTCATCTTATTATGCGGGGTATACAATAGCCCTTCTGTTTCCTTTTAACCTGCCCACACTCCTGACGGTAGTCTGTTTGCCATGTTTCATTGAGCCATCTGTATTGGATTTTACTTCTTACTACCACCGGGGTTGATACAGGGAAATAAGAGAAAATCAATAGCTTACACTTTGAAGTAATAATGTGAAGATGAATTTGAATGAAATTTGTTTTTACTTTAATAAAAATGTGTATCTGTGTGTGACAACAATCTCTACCTTTTTTGTGGCTGTTGCTTCGTGGATTAAGTGTAAAATACATATTAGAATTTGTGATTAAAGCTTGGCATCTAGGGGCCAGAGAGATAGCATGGAAGTAGGGTGTTTGCTTTGCATGCAAAAGGATGGTGGTTTGAATCCCGGCATCCCATATGGTCCTCTGAGCCTGCTAGGAGTGATTTCTGAGTGTAGAGCCAGGAATAACTCTGGAGTGCGGCCGGGTGTGACCCAAAAATAAGCAACAACAACAACAAAACAAAAAAAAAAAGCTTGGCAACTCCCACTGATTTTCTTATAGAATATTTCTGAAGAATAAGGACTGAAGCAGCATAGAATATCTTATCATTAAGACAAGGAATCATAGATTGATTCACTCAAAGACTATCTATTATCAATAATAAGCATCCTAAAGTTATGTATGTGAATGTTCATGTGGGTATGAGTAAATTATCCCTCATATACAGAGAATAGACTTAGCAAGGATGGGAGTATGTGCTAAAGACTTTACTTTTTTTTATGTTGCAGACAAAACAAACAGTAACAAGTTACCTAATTCTAAACTGGCTTATCTCCACTCACCTCCATCTTTGTGACCCTAAACTAGTCCATAAAGAAACATAGTTCCCCACCATACTAACCTGAAGAAACACTTTTAAATGAAAGTTAAGAAATACATGGGGCTGGTGAGGTGGCGCTAGAGGTAAGTTGTCTGCCTTGCAAGTGCTAACCAAGAAATGGACTGTGGTTCGATCTCCTGGCACCACATATGGTCCCCCCAAGCCAGGGGCGATTTCTGAGCATATAGCCAGGAGTAACCCCTGAGCAAGTAATGGGTGTGGCCCAAAAAAAACAAAAAAAAATACATGCTTTCACTAAGGTGAAATATTTTCCTGCATGGAGAGGAGTTAGATGGCCAAAACATTTTTCCTCATGTTAGTAACAATGAAAACTTTGTTTTAGCGATCAAGAGTTCCTTTGCCCCAAGGTTTAATATTGGCAAAGTTGTGTTAATGTTCTAAATTATATACTACATAATTGAATGAGTGAGAAAATGACTTAAACTATCACAATTTATGTAAATGACTGTCCTTAGGGTATTTAAATACTTAATAATTCATTCCTTGTTCTCTTTAAATTTAGCACACTTGATTTATTCTAATTAATTTGTTGTGTATTTTATGATATGGGGATTACTGGTTAAATTGGAATATAAGGAAGGACTAGTCTTTATTTTACAACATGTATCATAAAACTGTAGGCTAAAGAAGAGTAATTAAAAATGCAATGATGTGCGACTTTAATGTAATTAAAAGTCATTTTGCATTCATAAAAATTATAGGTTTATATCAATCCTTCTATAAACAATTATAATCATGGCGTTTAAAATTATTTCAACATATGATAGGGAAGAGACGGAAGTCAGGAAAGCAATCCCATTCACAATAGTGCCACACAAACTCAAATATCTTGGACTCAACTTGACCAAAGACGTGAAGGACCTACACGAAGAAAACTATAAAGCCCTGTTCCATGAAATAGAGAGGACAAACGGAAATGGAAACACATACCCTGCTCATGGATTGGCAGGACTAACTAATTAAAATGGCAATACTTCCCAAAGCATTATACAGATTTAATGCAGTCCCCTTAAAAATCCCCATGACATTCTTCAAAGAAGTGGATCAAACACTTATGAAGTTCATCTGGAACAATAAACACCCTCGAATAGCTAAAGCACTCCTAGGGAAAACGAAAATGGGAGGCATTACTTTCCCCAACTTTAAACTGTACTACAAAGCAATAGTTATCAAAACAGCATGGTATTGGAATAAACACGGACCCTCAGATCAGTGGAATAGGCTTGAGTTCTCAGAGAACATTCCCCAGACATACAATTACCTAATTTTTGACAAAGGAGCAAGAAATCCTAAATGGAGCAGGGAAAACCTCTTCAACAAGTGGTGCTGGCAGAACTGGTTAGCCACTTACAAAAAAGTGAACATAAACCCCCAATTAATATCATGTACGAAGGTAAAATCCAAATGTATTAAAGACCTTGATATCAGACCGGATACCATAAGGTATATAGAACAACACGTCGGTAAAACACTCCATGACATTGAGACTAAAGGCATCTTCAAGGAGAAAACTGCACTTTCCAAACAAGTGGAAGCAGAGATCAACAGATGGGAATACATTAAACTGAGAAGCTTCTGCACCTCAAAAGAAATAGTGCCCAGGATACAAGAGTCACCCAAGGAGTGGGAGAAACTATTCACCCAACACCCTTCAGATAAGGGGCTAATATCCAAAATATACAGGGCACTGACAGACTTTACAAGAAAAAAACCATCTAATCCCATCAAAAAATGGGGAGAAGAAATTAAGAGACACTTTGATAAAAAAAGTAATACAAATGGCCAAAAGGCACATGAAAAAATGCTCCTCCTCACTAATCATCAGGAAGATGCAAATCAAAACAACGATAAGATACCACTTCACACCACACAGATTGGCGCACATCACAAAGAATGAGAACAATCAGTGCTGGCGGGGATTTGGAGAGAAAGGAACTGCTTGTGGGAATGCTGTCTAGTATAGCCTCTATGGAAAGCCATATGGAGATTCCTTCAAAATCTGGAAATTGAGCTCCCATTCGACCCAGCTATTCCACTCCTAGGGATATACCCTAAGAACACAAGAATACAATACAGAAACCCCTTCCTCACCCTATATTTATTGCAGCACTATTCACAATAGCCAGGCTCTAAAAACAACCAAGATGCCCTTCAACAGACAATGGCTAAAGAAACTGTTACAGTGGTCCTCAAACTATGGCCTGCGGGCCACATATTGTATTTGTATCTGTTTTGTTTCTTCATTCAAATAAGATATATGCAGTGTGCATAAAGAATTCGTTCATAAGTTTTGTTTTTACTATAGTCAGACCCTCCAATGGTCTGAGGGACAGTGAACTGGCCCCCTGTTTAAAAAGTTTGAGGACCCCTGCGTGGTACATATACACAATGGGATATTATGCAGCTGTCAGGAGATATGAAGTTGTGAAATTTTCCTGTACATGAATGTGCATGGAGTCTATTATGCTGAATGAAATAAGTCAGAGGGAGAGAGAGAGACGCAGAATAGTCTCACTCATCTATGGGTTTTAAGAAAAATAAAAGTCATTTTTGTAACAATCCTCAGAGACAATGAGAGGAGGGCTGGAACACCAGCTCACTCCATGAAACTCACCACAAAGAGTGGTGAGTACAGCTATAGAAATAACTACACAGAGAACTACCATAATCATGTGAATGAATGAGGGAACTGAAAAGCCTGTCTAGAGTACAGGTGGGGGTGGGGTGGGATGGAGGGAAATTGGGGACATTGGTGGTGGGAATGTTGCACTGGTGAAGGGGGTGTTCATTACATGACTGAAACCTAATCACAATTATTTATGTAATCAATATATTCAAATAAAGAAGCAAGAAAAACAAAAAAATTATTTCAACATTGTACACATATATTATAGATTTGGTGATCATCATTTAAATTTTAAGAAGTGTTTTTCTTTCAATTTTATAAAATTTGGAAAACTTTACTATTTTAGTTTTAATTTTATGATCACTTGTGTTGTATAAAATAACAGCATTTAGCCATATAAAATATTAGAACATAATTTAATACCATTGTGAAGTATTGTTAGAGGTGAAAAGATGCCAATTCTCAGCAAATTGTTATATAAACTTAGTGCAATTCCTATTATGATACCAACAGAGTAGTCCTGCTTTTAAAGACAATCAAGTTGATATTAAATTTTATCTGGAAAATCATAGATTAAAATATCTAAAACAATCTTAAAGAATGGGCTAAGGATATCATAATGCTTCCTATATTCCTTCCTGTATCATTCCTTTAGTCAAAGTAGAAGGGAAATTGTGGAGAGATTTAGTTATCAATACAATGAAACAGAATGATACAATGTAATGAGGAGTCTAGAAATATACCCACATGAATATGCACAACTGAAATTTGAAGAGTTCTGAAAGCAATATAATAGAGGTTTGATAGTATTCTCAAGGAACGTCACAAAAGCAAATAGGGACACTCCTTAGTTAAAAAGAGTCAAGTCAAAAGTCTAAGCTACCTCAACTTTGTTAAGTATAGAGCAATATTTTACTTATCTTTTAGAAAAACATATAGTGAGATATTAATGATTAAACAGACATTTTAATATTTTATACATATAGAAAAGTCCATAAATAGGAATATCTATAAATGTAACTTAATAAATTTTTAAAAAGTTTTTCTGCATTGAGCCAGAGAGATAGCACAGAGGTAGGCCATTTGCCTGGCATGCAGCCAGTTCCGGAAGGACTTTGGTTCGGATCCTGGCATCCCATATGATCCCCGTGCCTGCCAGGAATTATTTTTGAGCGCAGAGCCAGTAGTAACCCCTGAAAATTACAGGGAGTGACCCCCCCCAAAAAAAAAGTTTTTCTGTATGAACTGAGGCATTTGTTAGAGATGAAATATATGCATATTAATTATATTTACAAGGACTAATATTTATAATAGCTACAGAACTCATAAAAGTATTAATTATCTTGGAATTGGGCAGAAGACCAATATATATTATAGTAAAGAACCAATGTGAAAATAAATACAATAAAAACAGGTTTACAAACACTAAGCAGCAGGATAATGAAATCAAAATCACTGTGAGAGAAAAATATAAGCATAACAGAATTGCTAAAATAAAAACAATATTGAGAATGCCAAATGCTGACATTACTTTGGAGAAACTAGATCATGCCTATATAACTGATAAATAGTATAGGCTATATTATATATTACTATACTATACTATACTATACTGTACTTTATACTATACTATAGTAGACTAGACTATATTACACTACACTACTATACTACTATACTATACGATACTATATGATATGATACTATACTGCTATACTATACTATACTATACTATACTATACTATACTATACTATACTATACTATACTATACTATACTATACTATACTATACTATACTATACTATACTATACTATACTATACTATACTATACTAGCCACTTTGAAAAACAGTTTGGCAGGTTTCTTCTTGTTTGTTTTTGTTTTGGGGCCATATGGGGTATCCCTCTTCCAATGCCCTAAATTTCTATTAAAATGTTAACCTCACCTGGATGCTCAGACCCATCTACACCTGGGAGGGGCCTGCAGTTTGGAATAAGAATAAAAGGTGCTTGCTTGGTGGAGGGGAAAGAAGCTGAACGGGAGAGAGAGAGCTCCTAAGAGAAAGAGACAAAATGTCAGAGGAAAGCAGAAGAGAAGAAGCTGCTTGGAATAAGAAGCATGTGGCAGATAGGGAGTTTGACTCTGAAGAAACTTTAACTGACTGCTTGTGATTATTTCTTAGCTACTGTGTCTTTAGACCCGTCCTCATAAAGGGGCTATGGGCACCTTGCCGAGGAAGACCTCACCCAGACATGTTGACATTAGACATTATATTTTATAATAAATCAACAGAGCCACACCCAGTGGCACTCAGGGGTTACTCCTGGCCCTGCACTAAGAAATTGCTCCTGGCAAGTGCGCTGGACCATATGGTTCAACCTAGGTTCGTCCCAGGTTGGGCACATGCAAGGCAAAAGCCCTACCACTGTGCTATCACTCCAGCCCCTTGGCAGGTTTATTTAAAGAAAACAACAATGAATGACAAATAAGATAGAAAACAATCATATGTTCCAGAAATTGTACTCCTGGGCATTTATCCCAGAGAAATGGAAACTTCCATCTACTCAAAAGCCTGCACATAACTGTTTATCGAAGATGTTTGTTGGAAATAGTTCCAAAATG
Source organism: Suncus etruscus (assembly GCF_024139225.1). Classification (NCBI taxonomy): domain Eukaryota; kingdom Metazoa; phylum Chordata; class Mammalia; order Eulipotyphla; family Soricidae; genus Suncus; species Suncus etruscus. Next base: position 32,237,079 of record NC_064868.1, read on the forward strand.
CAAACACTGAAAATGTTTCTCAACTGGAGAATGGTTTGATAAAATGTGGGGCATCAAAGTCAATAAATAAATCAGCAATATATACATATATACACATTGATATAAACATTCATACGTGCAAAAACTCAAGGGAATTATGATGAACAAAATAGCCATGAAGTAAAGAATATTGTTACAGATTAGAAACCAATATGGCGTCAAGATAGAAGTGATGCTCTTATGAAATAGAATCTGAGTAAATCTTTATGTTCAGGACATGACTCTACCTCTTGAAAGATGTACTATGCATATATGTTAAAATTACTTAGAACCACAAACAGAAACATATATAAATGTGAAAACTTTACATAAAATGATTCCACAGTACGAATGTTATTATCTCTTCATGATATTTAGTTGGGCACTGCACTGAAATCCATGATAATTGATTACATGTTATACAGTGTTTTACTTTCTATTTTAACAGCTGCTTTAATACTCTGATATCAAAATAAAATGTTTAATTAGAAATTCACAAGTCAGGCACACTCAATTTATCTCACAGCTGGCCTTGCTTCTTGGCATTGTGCTATTTAGTCTTCTGTGTGTCTGTATTAGGAAGGTGAACTAGACTGAAACTTTGGGGATAATTTAACTATTCCATGTATAGATTTCCTCAATTCTTACCTTTAGTGGGTTAAAAGGCGCCATTGGCTTAATATCAGCTTTTGGAAAGGCATGATCTTTTGAAACAATATAAGAATGCAATGGCCTTGATTGTTTTGTCCATCACCATTACCTAAAAGTCTTTGTACATGTACGTATACTGTGAACATGTTAGAGTTAATAGAACTAACATTTTCATTTTTGTTTGTTTTGAGCCACACTCAGAGGTGCACAGGATTTTCTCTTGCAATTGCACTCAGGAATCAATCCTGGTGGGCTCAAGAGAACCATATGCAAAGCCAGGATCAAACTCAGGTCAGCCAAAGGCAAGGCAAATGAACTATCTGCTCTACTATGTCTCCATTTCCAGAAGTCACATTTTCAATTATTAAGTGTAGATAGGTATGTGTGTGGATATCTTTGTGATAATAATTGTACCAGTTTATAGAATTTCAAAGATTAACACTGATAATGTATATAAAATAAAAAATGAAACACAGGGGAACTCATGTTAAGTGTTCATAATATTGGGAGGGATGTAGGTAAAAATATTAGGAGTGGTGTATATTTTGGTTTTAGAAGTCATAAAGTATGGGAAAACATGCTTTTTAGTAGAGAGGCAAAGAGCCAAAGCACTGACAGGATTCAATGCTTATCCATATGAATAAAATACTGGCCGCCCAGAAATTAAAACTGCTACTTGCTTGGGGGATCATATGGACTGCCGAGGATTGAACTCACATCTATCTGGGATCAGCTGCATGCAAGGCAAACACCCTACCACTGTGCTACCACTCTGGCCTACTAAATTATTTATTTATTTATTTATTTATTTATTTTAGTTTTGGGGCCATACCCAGCAGCAACAGGGGTTACAAACCCGGGTACATCTCAGGTCAGCAGCATGCAAAGCCAACATCCTACAGCTGTGCTATCACTCCGGCCCCAAGAGAAGGAGGTTTTGTTTTGGGGTTTGTATTTGGTTTTGGGCCACACACAGTGATGCTCAGAAGTTCTTCTGGCTCTTCAATCAGGAATCACACCTGGAAGTGCTCATCGGACCAGATGAGATGTGGCCAGCGATCAAAACACGATTGGCCTCATGCAAGGCGAGCACCCAAGCTGCAGAAATATCTTTCTGGCCCAAAGTTTTGCTCTTTACATTAATTCTGAAATCAGAGGTAGGTAGCTACATCTGTGAATTTGGTTTTTTCATGGCTGCTCTTACCACCTCTTCTTAGAAACCATTGTCCCCTGTTCACTGGTATCTTCTCTTCAACTAGAGCAACAGGATACATACTATAGAAATGATCCCTGAAAATATAGTCTTCAGAGCAACAGGACAGAGGCAATTCTGGGGTGCTGATGCTCCTGATCCACAATCTGGACCATGACACCAAGCTGAAACCCTTTCACCATGATCTTCATTTAGTTCTCTTGGGTGAAGTGATATTACTAGAAAGTTCTCTAGGGAAAGGATATACAACGGAATAGAAATGCTTTACCTTTGTGTTGTGCAACATATAGTCATTTAAGTGCTGTCTACAGTCATACCAGAGCACAGAATCAGGAGTAATCCCTAAGCATTACTGTATGGCCCTCCAATCAAACAAAATACCCCCTAAAAGCCAAATGACTTCAACTTATTTTGAAACCTGATCATACATCGGAATAGTGTACCTTTTTCAGACCCTCACAATAAAGTCTGAATGAAATCACATTGTTTTTATTCCCATGTCAAATCTTTGATGTTGGAATTGAAGGGAAAGACAATAGTTAGGAGGTCTTACCCTGCCAGGCAAATATGTGTATGGTATTGCTCAAAGTGTACTACTGATTAAAAACATATATTTTATTAAGTCAGATCCTGCTGGTTTATGATAAAAAGAAGGGATTTGAATAAAAGAATCAGTAATTTCTCAGTGTATTCAGGCACCTATCAAAAAAAAAACTTCAGAGTAGTCCAGTGTCAAGAGGTGATTTTAGACTTATTAACAAGAGTATCAAGGAGAGTTGAACAATAGAAAACAATTTATTCTTTCCTGTGCAATCTAATATCAGCATTTCCAAATACCTTTGAATATGTAGTTTGGTTATTTTTTTTACACAGATCCTTGTAAAAAAGCATATTACTGGGTTTTATCAACCAAATACAGAATATGTATATTACCTCCTGAATATGAACATAATGATATTTAGTTTTAGACAAGAATGAGTAAGTGTGTGTAAGAAAATAATAATATCTCACTGTTATCATTTTTAAATATTTTGAGATGTATAATGTGTTTTCATAAAAGCATAAATACATATTGCTTTATATTGACGCAGTTGTCAGTTACTATGATTCTTCCATTCTAAAATTCAGTACTAAAGTATAAATCATCATGTGAATCACTCACATACACACAAATACAAAAGCACAGTATGGTATGTATAATTAGCCTGCAGTGTTCTTTTAAACTAAATATAACAGTCACCAAAAGGTATTCATAGATTTTGAATTGATTTCAAATTAACCTGCCATCTATTTCCAAATGCATTTCCATTCCTGTAATAGGAAAATTGTCCCATGACAAAACTTTCAGCAGGAGCAAGTTCATTTCTTCTTGAGTTTATCATTTGCAAGCAGTATAGTGTATCACGTAAAGAGGAATATAAATTAAAAATTTCCTAAAAATTCATAGCCAAATGAAGTACAGACCCTTAAAATTTTATAAGTTAAACATACCATTTCTATTTTATTTGGAGAGGGGTTGGTTATAGCTTATTGTGCTAAGGGATTATACCTGGTGGTGCTCTGTGGGCCATATTAGAATCATGCACTGAACTAGTTTTGGCTGAGTCCAAGGCAAGCACCTTAATAAATGTACTAAAATATTTGGCCCTAAATATATTATTTTTAAATATCACTTTGGGGCTGGAGAGATAGCATGGATGTAGGGCGTTTTCCTTGCATGCAGAATGATGGTGGTTCGAATCCTGGCATCACATATGGTCCCCCGTGCCTGCCAGGAGCGATGTCTGCGCATAGAGCCAGGAGTAACCCCTGAACACTGCCGGGTGTGACCTACAAACCAAAAAACAAACCAAAAACAAAACAAAACAAAACAAAACAAAAAAAAACCCAAAAAACCCAACACTTATATAGGAGCCAGAGCGGTGGTACAAGCAGTAGGGCACTTGCCTTGTATGCACTAACCTAGGACGAAACTTGGTACGATCCCCCAGCTTCCCATATGGTCCCCCACGCCAGGAGAAATTTCTGAGGGCATACCAACGAGTAACCCCTGAGAGCATCTGATGTGCCCCCCAAATATCACTTATAATGTGTTTGTTTTGGGGGATTACACCCAGAGATGCTCAGGGGTCACACCTGTCTTTTCATTCTGTAATTAGCTCAGGTAATGCTTGAAGAATGATATGGATCACCAGAGATCGAATCTGGGTTGTCTGCATGCAAGACAAATGCCCTACCTGCTGTGCTTTATCTCTGGCCCTTTTTACTGAAATTAAACATTTTGCTACTGTTATAGTTTGATTTTTGGGTCAAATCCAGTAGTGCTGCAAACTTAATACTTTCTTTGCACTCAAAGAACAATCCTAGCAGCCTCAGGGGGTCAATTGGGATGCTTGGATATTGAACTCAGGTCAGCTACAGGCAAGGCAAGTGCCTTACCCACTATGATCCAAACCCATATACATTTTTCATCTGAAATAGCCATCCTTTCTGCTTTATTCTAGGTTACATGTTAGATTCTGGTACTGAAGATGCTGTAGATTAGATGTAGATGCTGTGTGTTTATGTGCATCTATATCTGCCTATAATATATTGCACAAGAGAACTCAGGGTTGTGTAGAGGGAATCTCATATTTCCAACTATATTAAACATTTTGTACATTTTAGATTCTCTTTGTGGTTTAACAAACTTTATCCTAGCATTATATATCAAGTTTCCTTTCCACTTTCATATAAGAAAAATGAAACATAGTGAATTGCAAAATTTGCCTAAAGATAAAACTAACGTTACTGAATGCTCTTATGCACAAATGTAAACCCTTGGCTTTTTTACTATCCCAATATTTATGAGGGTTTATAGCTGATGGTTTAGGCATCTGCTTGATTAAGATCTGGGTACAATTAATAAGATATATGCTACGTAGGTTTAGAAGACTTTCATTGATATTGAGAAGACTCTACAAACGTATTATATTCCTCACTGAAAAATGGCATTACTAGCATATGGATGCTTGCTTTAAATGCTAAATTTTATAGTCAGGGGGATAGTTCAGAGATAAAGAGATCACACATTGCATATAGGAGTCATGGCTTCTATGCCCAGTACCACATGGTCTCCCAAGCACCACCAGCAATGATCTCTGAACAACAAACTGAAGTTGTCTTTGAATATCTCTGAACACAAACAGTTGCAAGAACAACACAACCTGATGTTTTGGCATACACCAAGCCTACTCTACCAGCATCTAAAATTGAATAAAAACCTTAAGTGATTTTATTCACATTAAAGTTTTTAAAGTACTTATTTATATTATTTCTATTTTGCAGTTAAAGCAAGAATAAAATGTAACTACACATCATCATGAATACTTTGAACGAAAAAAGTAAAATCCCTTCATTTATTAAGTTACTACAACATTCTGTTGACTTCTACTCTTTAAACAGTCCTGGTCAGGTGTTGGTAAAAAAAATAATTAAGGAGAGAGAGATGGAACTGAACATATAGCACAGCGATAGAGCTTTTGCCTTGCACATGGTCAACCATGGGTGGACCCAGGCTCAATCCCTGGCATCCCATAAGGTCCCCGAGCCTGCCAGGAACGATTTCTGAGAGCAAAGCGAGGAGTAATCCCTGAGCAGAGCAAGGTGTGGCCCACAGCCCCCCCAAAAGAGAGATAAATTCTAGAGTATTATAAATAAATGATTATTAGCTTCTGTTTCTTCCTTCCTCTCTTTCTTCCTTCCTTCCTTCCTTCCTCTTTCTTTCTTTCTTTCTTTCTTTCTTTCTTTCTTTCTTTCTTTCTTTCTTTCTTTCTTTCTTTCTTTCTTTCTTTCTTTCTTTCTTTCTTTCTTTCTTTCTTTCTTTCTCTTCCTTTCTTTCCTTTCTTTCTTCCTTCCTTCCTAACTTTCTCTCTCTTTCTCTTTCTTTCTTTCTTTCTTTCTTTCCTTTCTTTCTTTCTTTTCTTTCTTTCTTTCTTTCTTTCTTTCTTTCTTTCTTTCTTTCTTTCTTTCTTTCTTTCTTTCTTTCTTTCTTTCTTTCTCTCTATCTTTCTTTCTTTCTTTCTTTCTCTCTCTCTTTCTTTACTCTTTCTCTCTTTCTTTCTCTCTTCCTTCCTTCCCTTCCTTCCCTTCCTTCCTTCCTTCCTTCCATCCTTCCTTCCTTCCTTCCTTCCTTCCTCCTTCCCTTCCTTCCTTCTTTCTATCTTTCTTTCTTTCTTTCTTTCATTCTTTCTTTCTTTCATTCTTTCTTTCTTTCTTTCTTTCTTCTCTCTTTCTTTTTTCCTTCCTTCCTTCCTTCCTTCCTTCCTTCCTTCCTTCCTTCCTTCCTTCCTTCCTTCCTTCCTTCCTTCCTTCCTTCCTTCCTTCCTTCTTTAATTTATTTATTTAGTTTTATTTTGGGCCACACCCAGAGACGCTCAGGGGTTACTCCTGCCTATGCGCTCAGAAATCGCTTCTGGCTTGGAGGACTATTTGGGACGTCCTGGGTCAGCCAAGTGCAAGGCAAAAGCCCTACTGCTGCAACATCACAGCGGTCCCTCTTTTATTTTTTAACTGAAATCCTTGGATAACTATGTCAATGAAAAGTTAGTTATATTAATATAGGCAGATGACACTAGTGAGTAAGAAATTTTACAAAATTATAATTTTACTGCTTTTGGGTCATTTTAGCTTATACAGAGTGCTAAACAGATATTCAGTGGGTAGAGCACTGGCCTTCCACACCACCCATCTGGGTTGAGCCCCAGAAATCCATATATATCCTTGAGTTCAGGAGTGATCCTTAAACACATAGACAGGAATAAGCATTGGGCATCACTGGTGCACCCCAAGCAAATTGCATACAGATAGTCATTAGATCATCATAATATATGAAATAAATAGCTGCATGCTACTAGCTACTTTCTTAAAACCACAAAAGCAACAGAGGCATGCTGTTTTAAAAAAAATCAGAGTTTAAGTTTTAATGTCAAAATAGAAAAATAATAAATGTAATACTCTGAGTTCAATTTAAGCTATTATTCCTGTGACTATCATTTCTATTAAAATGCTTCTTTTTTCCTGAAATGGTTAATTATGAGAGATTTTGTTCATAGTTTTACATTTTAGGTAGTATTTCAAATTTACTTCCTCTAGAGAGATTAATAAAATAAATTAGCATCTATCCTATTGACATGACTTTTATTATGCAAATGAGCTTACTACTATTGTAGAAATAAAATGAAATTATATAGTGCATTGGACCATATTTTAACTTGACCTGACATAATCTAAAGGAAGTTTCATATTATAAAACTTTACACATTGTTAAACTCTAGGGTCTTGAAATGATGCCAAAAATACTTTTAAAATCAATAACATGTTTTATGAATTATATTATATCATAAATGGTGGTTAACACAAATTTGTGTTATATTCTTTCTTCCACCATACACAAAAAGCATAATACTTATATATTTGTTTATTTTATGATTTTTGACAGTTATATTTTAAAGGTATTAATTCATACAAATAAATTATTTTTTGGCTGGGGAACTAGTAAACGATTTGAGGAACCTAACCAGGTTTTGATCCTGGGACTAGCGATTATAGTCAGTATATTGCTTGCCTTGAACACGACCAAACCAGGTTCTATCCATGGCATCCCATATGAGCCTATGAGACCCACCAAGGGAAATTTTTGAGTGCATAGCCAGGTATATTTCTTGAGCATTGCCATTTGTGACCCTAAAAGAAAACAAATGAAAAAAAAAAAGGGTTCTGTTCCCTATACCCTATTGCCAATCAGAGTATTGCATGAAGACCCCTGAACATGACCTGTTGTGTCCCTAGAGGTCTCCAAGGAAGGTTTGATGGATCACAGGTAGTGAAGGGCCTGAGCTGCACCTCATGCAACAGCTCTAGCAGTCCTCATAACTCCTTACTATTATATAAGAATAAACCTATTATAAATCTCATTATTTTCCCAGAATGAGATTTAAAAATCCTTTTGTAACTTTATCATTGTAAACATAAAATATATTTTAATAATGCTAGCTTGTTTAGGATAGTAGAATGTGAAAAATAACTAAAGAAAATGATCAAAAAATAAATTATTGAAAAAAATAAGTAGTAAATTAGAAAATTTATTTTTATTTTGGAAATGATGTGAATTTTCAAAAAATAGGGAAATACATAAATTTTCAAAAAGTGTTAAGACAAGCTGCATACTTTTATATTCATTTTATATTTAATATTATTTCTCAATATCCACTCATATTTTTATCATTTACTTATCAAATTATTAAAGGAAAATTATATCTGTTCAGAGTATATTCTATTAAAATTCCCTGTATGTCCTCTATATTATTGCTATGATGAATATTTTATGATGAAGTTCAAGAACTCATGTAATACTATAAAACTGATTTGCCAAAACAACTATTTAAATAGAATTCCATGTAAATTCTTGAATTTCAGTGGTATAGGCTACTTTGCATCATAGAAGCAATATTTATAATTTTCTAACATTCAAATTAGATGTAGGTAATTCCAAGAAATACAGAAAATTTTCAAAATCAGTATATTTTTGTAATTAAAAAATAATGTAGAGGTTTTTGAATGATTTATGTGGGGGCTGAAGATCATACAGCAGTAAGGTTCTTGTCTTGCATTGAGGTGACCTGGATTTGAATTCTAGCATCTCAGAGATTCCCCTGAGCACAAACAGGAGTGATTCTTGATTGCAGAGCAAGAAGTAGTCAATGAGTATTGCCAGCACCACAACAGTCCCCAAAACCAAGAAAAAAGATGATCTGTTTACTTTAGGAAGACCAATACCCCAAACTAGGTGTCCCTTATTTTGTAAGAAGAAAAAAAAATAAAATATGACAAAGCTATTTAATTCAAATAGAAATACAAAGAACAATAAGTAAATTTGATATGTTAATTTCTAAATTTATTATCATAATAATAGTAGAATGTTGGAGAGTAAGCATTCTAGACATATTAAGGCATGTGGCTGTATAAACTATATAAAGTATTTTCAATTACATATAATATTCTTTATAGAAAATTACTCATAATCTGAATATGTATGTACATGTGAATATAATAGAAAACACAATATATAAATATACATATAAATTATATTTAATATTGAGTTTTGGAAAATAAAATTGTTTTTGACCCGTTCATATACAGAGAGAGAGAAAGATAGTTTCCACCAAATATCAGTGTGAGGACCAAGGAAGTTGGGTAGACAGAATGGATACTATGGATTTCTGTGGATGGAATACTGGCACTTTAATATTTTTGTGTGATAATATCAGATATCTCCAAAACATAAAACTTTTAATCTTGTAAATAATTATTTACTTAAAAATGCACAGAAGTAATTGTGCTAACCCAAATTTTATTTTATTTTATATAAGCCTGCCAGAACAAAAACACCATATATGTTAAAGAAGACCAGATAACAACTTTTTTCCCAAATATATTACCTATAGAAACAAAACAGAACTAAAAAAATTATCACATTCAGGGCTGGAGTGCACAGAGGGTAAAGCAATCTTTTCATCAATGATCAGTTGTCTATTTTTGTCTCTGCCTCCCAGTTTTTTTTCTTAGTTTCTCAAACTTGCACAGGATAATAGATTAAACTGGTTTGTGGAGAGGCATTTGAAAAGTAGTGTTACTTTGGAAAGGTAAATATGATCTAATAAAGAGAAAATTTGCTTATATCTTCTTGTGATCATGACAAATTTAAAATAAAATTTGGATTCCACTCTAGAAACCTGATTTATAAACCTTTCATATAACGAGAATAAAAAAACTCCATGCAGATGGTCTGGAGACAGAAATGTTCTCATTAAAAAACAAATTCCATCATAGTGCTACAGGGTCAAATTGGAAAGATATTTCAAAAAGTGCAGCTCTTTACTTGGTAAACTATGTAGAACACTAGGCAACCGAATCTTATAATTACAGCTCTGGAATGGTAAACAAGACATTTAGGAAGACAGAGTGGTTTGGAAATTGTCATCTTGGCAAACTCTCACAATGTTGTGTAACACAGTGTTGCTAGAGGTCATGTGGGATTGATACTATCCATAGTAATACTTACCCATGTCAATTCTTTTAATTTAATTTAATTTTATTTTATTGAAACCATTGTGATTTACAAAGTCCCTCGTAGTTGGGTTTCAGGCATACAATGAATCAGGGCCAATCCTACCACCACTGTTGTTGTGTCCAAGTTTAAAGGGGAGATTGATTCATCAATTCGGTGACAGAAACTAGTTTGAGGCTGAGTGTCAATCAGCACAAGTGGTTATCCGTATCAGAAAAATAGACCTGGCCCCTGAAAACCCATTCCTGACTGCTAGCAGTAATCCATAGTATTATAAACATAAGGTACCCTGTGGACATGCCTAAACAGAGTAATTCAATGAGGGGGCTACTGTCTACTATCTTCCTTGCTGTTCATAGCTACCCAGACTCTGTCTCCTTTTAGGCCTAGAGTGTGCATTGTATCACCAAATGGGACCAAGCTTACCAGGCTTTCATCTACTCTCAAACATGCCTGTGCAACAATGAAATATTACTTCCTGCTTAGCATTCATGGCCCAGTCTCCACCCAGGGTGGCTTCAGTCTGTCACATATGTGATCTCAGAAAATTATAATGAAGTTCTGGTTTCTTCCTAGGTAAAATAAGGTTCACAGCCTTATTGAGCACCTATAGATATTCTCTGAACAACTCCCAGGTTCACATAAGTTTCTTGAAATTACTACCAGGCATTTACATCATCAAAATTTTGGTCACTCCCAAGCTCACTAAAACTTAGTGCTAAAGATCTTACTCATATCCATGTGTTGTGGAAATTTCCATCAAAAGCCAGTGAAAAATCAAGCCTTGGAAAGTGAAAAACATGAATCTATTATGACAGTGGATTCAGTCAGCTTCTCTTCCATACTAGATTCAGAACAAAGGTAAATGTAAAGGTTACAGAATATATGATAGGTTGGGAATATTTTTAGGCAACAAACAGGACCTTATATACATATGAGGAAACAAAACCCAACCTACATTTTAAGGAGATACAATCCAGTTTCACCGATACATATGGGCTCAAAGTAGAATGTTAGAAAATCACTAAACATGCAAATAGTAGCATTAAAAAAATCTCTAATAGCCCCTTTAGTCAGGAAAACATAAATTCACAAAGCATTAATAACATATTTCAAATGCTACACATATTATCATTTTTTTCATCTTTTTTATTTTGGTGTTTGGGCCATACACAAAAATATCCGGTGATGCTTGGGGTTACTCCTGGCTATGTGCTCAGAAGTCTCTCCTGGCTGAAGGGACCATATGGAATGTTGGGGATAGAACCCAGGTCCATCCTGGCTCAGCCATGTGCAAGGCAAATGCCCTACAGTTGTGCTATCACTCGGGCTCCCATGTTATTCTTACAAATTTTGTTAGTTGATGTAATTTATTCAAAGTGACAAACAGAAAATTCCATAATTAATTAGGAGTGGCTGGTTGTTTACCCAAACTCTTGATATACTAAATAACTTTTAATCATCATAAAAATCTTATTCATTTAGAATACTCTCTTCTTTTAATATACCAACTATATTGTAGTTAGTATAAATAAATCTAAGTCATGTTAACTTTATAAAATGTTGCATAGATTTTGTAACATATTCCCAATTTTTCAGACAAGTTTGTACATCCTATTGCATCAATACTCACAAGGTTTAATTACGTATATATTGCTTTATTTCCTATTACAGGGATTTTCTTGATGGAACTCATGCTTTTTTGCCGCACAGGATATTTCTTTATTTTTCGTTGCAATTTAGATGCTTTTCAAGTAGATTTGAAATGTTTATTATCGAATTAAAATATTGATAAACTGAAAATGATGACAAAATAAAAAATATCATTAATGAATCAAGTTAATCATCACCCTAAAATTTTAGAGAAAATATAAGGAGTATCAGATATATGACAATAGTTATAAGATTCTTTTCATCTGTCTCAGGCAAGAGCACTTTCTGAGGATTTTGCCTCAGATTCAGCCAAACTGGGCTTAATCCTCAGCATCCTATATGGTCCCCCCAAAGATCAACCAGGAATAATTCCTGAGCTCAGAGGTAAACATAAACCCTAAGCCCCACAGGTGTTGCCCAAAGACAAATAAACAAAAAAGAGAGTTCTTTCTGGACAGAAAGAAAACAGTTGAAAACTATCCTATACTATATATTTTATGGACTATCCTATGTGCATTCCTTTATAAATGAGGTTTAATTTGATCAGATGTGTGCCCATGTTAAATTGCTATGTACTAAGCACTATTTTTTAGTGGTTATATGGGACAAGGAAGAAAACTTCACAACATAAATCCATTTTTGTGCTATTAAAACCTTAATGGTATTTGAATAAAAGCTTAGATTTTAGGCTTTTTGTGGTGGGCACACCCAGTGACACTCAGGGATTACTCCCTGATCAGAAATTTGTTTGATCAGAAATCTCTCTTGGCTTGAGGGACCATATGAGACACTGGGAATTGAACCAGGTGTCCTGCACTGGCTGCATGCAAGATAAATGCCTTACCACTGTGCTATGGCACTGGACCCAAGAGCCTAGATTTTAAAGATTTTAAAATGTGGTCTAGCTGGTCCACATATTCAGTTAGTCTTCATGATTTTTATGTCCACAATAAGTGAAGATATTTATACATTTATAAGAAAATTATTATTGAATATTTTCATACTAATTATTTTCTATCTGTATATACAAGACTATGAACATATGAATATAGTACTGTATTTCTTTTACTTTTTATTTTGGGCAAAATCCAGTGGCAGTCAGGAGTTCCTGAACTCAAAAATCACTCTTGTTAGGCTCAGTGGATCATATGGAATGCCAGGGATCTAACCCAGATCAGCCCTGTGCAAGGGAAATTACTACCTGTTGTGCTATCATTCCAACCCCTAATATAGTATTTCTTTCTAGATATATTTCTTTGATTTTTTTTTTTTTTGGTTTTTGGGCCACACCCGGTAACGCTCAGGGGTTACTCCTGGCTATGCGCTCAGAAGTTGCTCCTGGCTTGGGGGACCATATGGGATGCCGGGGGATCGAACCGCGGTCCGTCCAAGGCTAGCGCAGGCAAGGCAGGCATCTTACCTCTTGCGCCACCGCCCGGCCCCTATTTCTTTGATTTTAAATGCATTGATATATTAGGTATAATTAAAAGACAAATATTATGTAGTAGCAGTAAAACATAGTATAACGATGGATATTCTTATCTAAAATCAGTTTTCAAGACCCATAGAAAGAAATTATGCTTGCATTTGATGTAATAATGCCCAACTCTCAAGGATAATTACAACTATCTAGAGATGTTTTTCTAGAAAAGTATGACTTAAAGAGATCATCTAAATAATAAAAACCTCCAAACAATTTCATTTTCTGCTAGATGCAAAAAGTTATAATATTTTTATTTTCTATTAATCATATGCTACTCATTCAGATTTAGATTCGGATTTAAGTTATAACTATTTTTAAGTATGAGTGCATATCTGTCATGTCTCTGAAGAAAATCATGTTTAAAATTTAGATTTGAGTAACAAGTTACTACTAAAAATTTCTGGTTTTGTCTGATCTGAATTAGCACATAAATTTGACAGTGACAAATGATTAAGTTTATATTAATCAACATTCTCTAGATATTGGTGTCAGAGCAATAGCACAGCAGTAGGGTGTTTGCCTTGCACGTGGCTGACCCAGGATGGACCTGGGTTCAATCTGTTGTCCCATATGGTCCCCCAAGCCAAGTGTGATTTCTGAGCACATAGCCAGGAGTAACCCTTGAGCATCATGGATATGGTCCCCCAAAACAAAACAAAACAAAAAACAAACAAAATTCTCTAGATTTTAATTGTTATATAGTAACTTTCTAAAATTAATATTATGATTGTGTAGGTCTTTAATATAAATTTTGCTTATTATAGTCTCTTCTTTAGTATTAACAAAAATAACATAGTTTAGCCATACACAAAGACTACACTTATATTATAAATATACCATTATATATATCTGTACATTGATAATTGAGAATAATAGGTTTTTTTTGTGATTTTGGGCCACACTGGTGGCACTCAGGGGTTACTCCTGGTTCTAAGCTCAGAAACTGCTCCTGGCATCCTGGCAGGATTGGAAACCATATGGGATGCAGGGGATCGAACCCAGGTCTGTCCTGGGTTGTCACATGCAAGGCAAACACCCTACACAGTGCTATCTCCCCAGCCTTGGGAAGATTAATATATTCTTAGACACCATTTTATGAAACAAACACAAGTTTAGATAATTTCAATATAACATAATGCACTTTTCTCTTTTTTGACTTCTCTTTATTTCATTTTTATTTATTTAAAATCATACCTTTATTCAAGCACCATGATTACAAACATGTTTCCAATTGTGTTTCAGTTATAAAAAATAACACTCCCCTTAACCAGTGCAAAATTCCCACCACCAATACCCCCATCTCCCTCCTCCCCCAACCCTGCCTGTACTTTTCTTATTTTTAAAAACTCTAGCCATTCTTTTGTTGCTATGATCAAGGGATTTCTGGAAATTGAGATGGGTAAAATTATTTGTTTCTGAGCAATACTCACTGCAGGACAGAGGTATTATTTGCACTTAATGTAAACACACTCTATTCCTTTTAATTAAAAAGAAATTAAAAAATCCACATTACATTTTTAACACCAAGAAATAACTTTCCTCATAATATGGTTGCCAACTATTAAAAAAATAAAACCCTTTTGTTTATAGAAATGGTCTTTGAACCAATTATTTTTAGCATCTTGCTACTTTCATTTAGAAAGGTCAAAGGAGTTCTTTGCTCCAACCAATGTGATTTTCCTAATAAGATCACCATGGTAAGTGATCCAAGAGAATTGTTTTGTATGCTAATGAGAAAAATAAACGGCATTATTTGATGAAACTGTTCTTTCAATGGCGGCTCATTCTGAGATTAATTTCTTCGTACTTTACTAATGCTATGTATACACAGTTAAATATATGATGTAGAATCCATTTTATTCAATTAGTATACTTTAATCTTTTACATTAATAGTTGACATACCACCATTCCATCTGTTAGTAATCATGATGATAAAATTGCCATAGTAAAATAGAAGCAAATCTAAGATACTAGAGAGCTATGTTCTCTTCAATTGCTCCTTCAGGATTGTTAGTTCAACACCACAGTTTACAATCATTATTATGCCAAGCTTCTTGCCCTCTTCCACATTTAGTTAGTGCCAATTCACTATTAGAGGAATGCATCCATTCTGGTAGGGACTGAGGATGAGGAAAACAGAATTAGCATATCATAAATATTCCACAACCTTAAAATCCCACTGACTTCAGCTGCATTGTTAGAGATTACCAGCAGCTCAGAGGATCAAAATATTTAATCCATAGAACAAGCCACAATATCTTTCAGGCGTAGTCATTCATGCTATAATTATTCTTATTGATAGTTTCTACAAGATTCTTAGGAGAACATTTTATTGTTTTCTTTTTTTAAGAAGCAGTGGAGAATTATATTAATGTTAAGGTAAATTATTTTTCTTTTCTTTTTTCATTATTTAAACATCTTGATTACAAATATGATTGTGATTAGGTTTCAGTCATGTAAAGAACACCCCCCTTCACCAGTGCAACATTCCCACCCCCAATGCCCCAAATCTCCCTCCATCCCACCCCACCCCCACCTGTACTCCAGACAGGCTTTCCAGTTCCCTCATACATTCACATGATTATGGTAGTTCTCTGTGTAGTTATTTCTATAACTGCACTCACCACTCATTATGGTGAGCTTTATGAAGTGAGCTGGAAGTTCCAGCCCTGCTATCATCGTCTCTAAGGATTGTTGCAAAAATTAATTTTATTTTTCTTAAAACCCATAGATGAGTGATACTATTCTTTGTCTCTCTCTCCCTCTGACTTGTTGTACTCAGCATGATAGACTCCATGTACATCCATGTATAGGAAAATTTCATGACTTCATCTCTCCTGACGGCTGCATAATATTCCATTGTGTATGTGTACCACAGTTTCTTTAGCCATTCGTCTTTTGAAGGGCATCTTGGTTGTTTCCAGAGCCTGGCTAGTGTGAATAGTGCTACAATAAATATAGGTGTGAGAAAGGGGTTTTTGTATTGTATTCTTGTGTTTCTAGGGTATATCCCTAGGAGTGGAATAGCTGGGTCGAATGGGAGCTCAGTTTACAGTTTTTGGAGAAATCTCCATATCGCTTTCCATAGAGGTTGGACTAGAAGACATTCCCACCAGCAGTGGATAAGAGTTCCTTACTCTCCACAACCCAGCCAGCACTGATTGTTCTCATTCTTTGTGATCTGTGCCAATCTCTGTGGTGTGAAATGGTATGTCATCGTTGTTTTGATTTCCATCTCCCTGATGATCAGTGATGAGGAGCATTTTTTCATGTGCATTTTGGCCATTTTTATTTCATTCTTTTTTTCGGGGGGGTGGGGACACCTGGCAGTGCTCAGGGATTACTCCTGGCTTGCTGGCACGGGGGACTATATGGGACACTGGAATTCGAACCAAACACCTAAGGTCCTGGATTGGCTGCTTGCAAGGCAAACACCACTGTGCTATCTCTCTGGGCCCTAGTATTTCTTTTTTTTTTATCAAAGGGTCTGTTCATTTCTTCTCCCCATTTTTTGATGGGATTAGATGTTTTTTTTTCTTGTAAATTTCTGTCAGTGCACTGCATATTGTGTATATTAGCCCCTTATCTGATGGGTATTGGGTGAATAGTTTCTCCCACATGGTGGGTGGCTCTTGTATCCTGGTCACTATTTCTTTTGAGGTGCAGAAGCTTCTCAGCTTAATGTATTCCCATCTGTTTATTTCTGCTTCCTCTTGTTTGGAAAGTGCAGTTTCCTCCTTGAAGATGCCTTTAGTCTCAATGTCGTGAAGAGTTTTACCTTTGTGTTGTTCTATATACCTTATGATATCAGGTCTGATATCTAGGTGTTTAATCAACTTGGATTTTACCTTCATACATGATGTTAACTGGGGGTCTAATTTCGCTTTTTTGCAAGTGGCTAATCAGTTCTGGCAGCACCACTTGTTGGAGAGGTTTTCCCTGCTCCACTTAGAATTTCTTGCTCTTTTGTCAAAAAGTAGGTGCTTGTATATCTGGGGGAACATTGTCTGAGAACTCAAGCCTATTCCACTGACCTGAGGGTCTGTGTTTATTCCAATACCATGCTGTGTTGATAACTATTGCTTTGTAGTACAGTTTAAAGTTGGGTAAAATAATGCCTCCCATTTTTTTCCCTAAAAGTGCTTTAGCTATTCGAGGATGTTTATTGTTCCAGATAAACTTCATAAGTGTTTGATCCACTTCTTTGAAGAATGTCATGGGTATCGTTAGAGGGATCGCATTAAATATATACAATGCTTTGGGAAGTATTGCCATTTTAATTATGTTAATCCTGCCAATCCATGAGCATGGTATGTGTTTCCATTTCCGTGTGTCCTCTTTTATTTCTTGGATCAGGGCTTTATAGTTTTCTTTGTATAGGTCCTTCATGTCTTTGGTCAAGTTGACTCCAAGATATTTGAGTTTGTGTGGCACTAATGTGAATGGAATTGCCTTCTTGATGTCCCTCTCTTCCCTATCATTATTGGTGTATAAAAGGCCATTGATTTCTATGTGTTAAATATGTAGCCTGCCACCTTACTATATGAGTCTATTGTTTCTAGAAGCTTTCTGGTAGAGTCTTTAGGGTTTTCTAAGTAGAGTATCATGTCATCTGCAAACAATGAGAGCTTGACTTCTTCCTTTCCTATCTGGATTCCCTTGATATCTTTTTCTTGCCTGATCGCTATAGCAAGCATTTCCAGTACTATGTTGAAGAGGAGTGGTGAGAGCGGACAGCCTTGTCTTGTACCAGAATTTAGAGGAAAGGATTTTAGTTTTTCTCCATTGAGGATAATGTTTGCCATTGCCTTGTGGTAGATAGCTCTAACTAGATTTAGAAAGGTTCCTTTTATTCACATTGCTGAGAGTTTTTATCAAGAATGGGTGTTGGACCTTATCAAATGTTTTTATGCATCTATTGATATGATCATGTGATTTTTATTTTTCTTCTTGTTGATGTTGTGTATGATGTTGATAGATGTTGATAGATTTACGGTTGTTAACCCATCCTTGCACTTCTGGGATGAAACCTACTTGGTCGTAGTGTATGATCTTCTTTATGATGCATTGGATCCTATTTGCCAGGATTTTGTTGAAGATATTTACATCTGCATTCATCATGGATATTGGTCTGTAATTTTCTTTTTTGGCAGCATCTCTGTCTGGTTTTGTTATCAAGGCAATATTGGCTTCATAAAAGTTGTTTGGGAGTGTTCCTGTCTTTTTAATTTCATGGAAGAGCTTGGCTAGGATTGGTAGTAGCTCCTCTTGAAAGGTTTGAAAGAATTCATTAGTAAATCCATCTGGGCCTGGGTGTTTCTTTTTGGGCAGCTGTTTGATTACAGTTTCAATTTCCTCAATAGTGATGGGGGTGTTTAGATATGCTACGTCCTCCTTACTTAACTGTGGAAGGTTATAAATGTCTAAGAATTTATACATTTCTTCTAGGTTCTCATGTTTAGAAGCATAAAGTTTCTCAAAGTAGTCTCTGATTACCCTTTGGATCTCTGCAATATCTGTCGTGAATTCCCCCTTTTCATTTCTTTTATTTTAAATATTTATTGTGATCAAAGTGCATTACAAATCTTTCACTGTGTCATTTATGGTACATAGTGACAATGAATGAGGGGCATTCCCACCACCAGTGCTGTCCTCCCTCCACCCCTGTTCCCAGTATGCATCCCATATCTCCCTCCTTTACACCCCAGAATGCTAGTGCAACTGGTCTCCAGTTACAGCTTGTTGTATATTGAGCATCCATCCACCATCATTGGAGATAAAAAGGATAAGAAAAAAAGGAGAAAAAAATTGGTGACAAATACCAAAAGAAGAAAGAAGAGAGAAAAAAAGATAAATGGAAGAAAAAATGGACCTAGCAAATAAAAATAAAAATAAATCTCTAAGTAATAACACAACAGTGAAAAAGAAAGAGAAAAGTGGAAGAAAAAAGAGAAGGAAAATAAAGTAAAATACTAACAGATCAAAACAAAACAAGCAAAAGTATGGGTGCTGGAGTGGCAGGGTTTGGCATTCCCCTAATTTTTTTTTTGCATAGGCACAGTAAGCATTGGGGAAGAAAGGGAATTCCCATGGCCTAAGAGATTCAGGGTTTCTCCATCCTTAAAGCATACCATCATGGGAGCAACCCCTGGCTCCATATATACTCATTATCCCATCCCAAAGGCTTTTATGTGATGCCAGGAAAGTTTCCTCTCAGTTGTGTGTGAGAAAATCAAGCCACTGTAGCTAGTGATCTTGGTATTTGCACGGGTTATAGGTCAAAGTCTAGGATAGAGTCTCTAGGTTCTAGAGGTTCCTATCCATCGTTGTTGTGTTCAGTCTCCTGTAACACTTGCTTCCTGTATTCATTCAGTCGAAACCTAGGATATTATGGATCCAAAGTTACTGCTCAGTCTCTGGTGTCCAAGTTGGACCTCTGCAATAAGACATCATGTTGTTGGGGCCGGGTAGGTGGCGCTGGAGGTAAGGTGTCTGCCTTGCAAGCGCTAGCCAAGGAAGGACCGCGGTTCGATCCCCCGCGTCCCATATGGTCCCCCCAAGCCAGGGGCGACTTCTGAGCACATAGCCAGGAGTAACCCCTGAGCGTCAAACGGGTGTGGCCCAAAAACCAAAAAAAAAAAAGACATCATGTTGTTGTTGTTGTATTTTATGTGCCCCTTTTCATTTCTAATATGGGTTATCAGGTCTCTCTCTTTCTTTGTGAGTTTTGCCAATGGTCTATCAATCTTCTAACCAACTTCTGTTTTTGTTGAAATTTTGGATTGTTTTTTGGGTTTCCACTTTGTTGATTTCTGCTCTCAGCTTTGTTATTTCCTTATGTCTCCTTATTTTTTGGGTTCTTTTGTTGAGCACTTTGTAATTCTATGAGCTGCATCAGTAAGCTATTCAGGTAGGCCCTTTCTTCCTTCCTGATGTGCACTTGCAAAGCTACAAATTTGCCTCTCAGGACCGCTTTTGCTGGGTCCCATAGATTCTGGCAGTTTGTATCTTCATTATCATTTGTTTCCAGAAAAGTTTTGATTTCCTCTTTGATTTCATATTGGACCTACTGGTTGTTTAGTAGCAGGCTGTTTAATTTAAAATTATTCAAGTTTTTCTTCTGTGTGCCTTTGTAGTTCACATCTAATTTCAGAGCCTTGTGGTCAGCAAAGGTAGCCTGCAAGATTTCTATCCTCTTGATTTTATGAAGGTATGTTTTATGTGTCAGCATGTAATCTATCCTGGAGAATGACCCATGTGCATTGGAGAAGAATGTTTATCCAGGTTTTTTGGGGTGGAGTGTCCTATATATATTGACTAGTCGTCTTTCTTCCATTACTCTTTTTAGGGCTAGTATGTTTTTGTTGGGTTTCAGTCTGGTTGACCTATCAAGTGCTGACAGGGCCGTGTTGAGGTCTCCCACAATGATTGTGTTATTATTGATGTCTTCTTTCAGATTTGTCAGTAATTGTATTAGATAATTTGCTGGTCTCTCATTAGGTGCATATATGTTTAATAGTCTGATTTCCTCCTGTTGCACATATCCCTTGATTAGCACATAGTGTCTTTGTCCCTTACAACTTTTCTGAGTATAAAGTTGGTGTCATCAGATATTAATATGGCCACTCCAGCTTTTTTAAGGGTATTCTTTGATTGGATGGTTTTCCTTCAGCCTTTGATTTTGAGTCTATATTTGTTCTGACTATTCAGGTGTGTTTCTTGTAGGCAGCAGAAGGTTGGATTCATCTTTTTGACCCATTTTGCCACTCTGTGTCTTTTAGTTGGTGAATTTAGTCCATTGACATTGAGGAAGATGATTATCATAAGATTTAATGTCATCTTTGTAGATAAGTTTGCTGTTTCGTTGGTCTCTATTGTCTTAAAGTAGACCTTTCAGTTTTTCCTTTAAGGCTGGATTTTTATCTGTGAAGTCTCTGAGCTGTTGTTTATCCATGAAGCTATGTATCCTTCCTTCAAACCTGAACGTGAGTTGGGCAGGGGGCAGTATTCTTGGTGAGGCATCCATTTCATTCAGTCCTGTCACAGTATCCCATCACTGTCTTCTGGCCTTAAGAGTTTCTTGTGACATGTCTGCTGTAAGTGTTAGGGTTGCTCCTTTGAATGTAATTTCCCTTTTTGATCTTGCTGCCTTCAGTGTTCTATCTCTATCTGTGGGATTTGTCATCGTAATGAGGATGTGTCTTGGGGTGTTTTTCTTTGGGTCTCTTTTAGCTGGTACTCTTCGGGCATGCAGGATTTGATTGCATGTAGTCTTTAACTCTGAGATATCTCTTTGATGATGACTTGACAGTTGATACTTCCTGGAAATCTCCTACCTGGGCCTCTGGGACTCCAATGATTCTTATGTTGTTTCTGTTGAGTTTATCAGAGACTTCTATTTTCATCTGTTCACATTCCTTGAGTACTTTTTTCCATTGCCTGATCGTTTGTCTTAATGTGCTTTTTCAATTTCTTCTGCTGTGTTGAGTTTTTCTGCATCTCATTTCCCAGCACACTGATTCTGTCCTCAACTGCTGTTACCCTGCTAGCGAGGCCATCCACTGAGGTTTTCCGTTGAGCTACCGTGTTTTCAGATCTGTTATTTCAGTTTGGAGTTTTCTGATTTCTGTCTTTGTGTTCTGTTCAGATTGATCTATGCTTTCTTTGAGGTCTACAAATATCTTCCATATTTCTATTCTAAACTCCTTATCCGAGAGGTTAATCAGATGGTTGGAATTTTTTAGGTCATCCATGCTATCGTCTTCTTTCTCTGTGCATGGTGTTTGCCTGCGAGGTTTCCCCATTGTCACGCTTGTAGTGTGATTTTTTTTTCTGTGTGTTGTGGTGGGGTTCATTAGTTAGAAAGAGTGCATGGCCACGAAGAAAGCAGGGTGGCCATGCTCTTATAATGTCTCTTGGGAGAGCTATTTTTCTGGGCCCTTTTCGGTCCACTCGCAAGAGGTTCAGGAGACAGGACAGTGGAAAAACACGCACAGGCAACCCTCACAGTTTCTTACAGTCGGGAACCAATGGGCAGACATAGATATTCCCAGCCTGAAGTCACAAACAGGGGACTTGCCTTTCTGCAGAATACTGTAGATAGCTAGTTTTCATGGTCAGACATATTTCCTTGGCATTCCAGCCCTTGAATGAGCCTCTGCGAGAGCTATTTTTCTGGGCCCTTTTTGGCCCACTCCCAAGAGGTTCAGGAGACAGGACAGTGGAAAAACATGCACAGGCAACACTCACAGTTTCTCCCGTTTTATTGTTTTCAACATAATTTGTTAGACTATAGTTTCTTAAAGTCTTTACAAATATTAGGGCTTAAAACCTTTACAAATGGGGCCGGAAATATAGCACAGTGTGTAGGGTGTTTGCTTTGCACCCGGCCAAATTGGGACCTTCCTGGATTTGATCCTGGCATCCCATATGTTCCTCTAAGCCTGCCAGGAGCATTGTCAGAGCAAAGAGACTGCTGTAACCCCTGAGTGCTGCTGGATGTGGCCCCAAACAAACAGACAAACAAAAAAACAAAAACAAACAAAAACCTTTACAAGGGCCAGAGCAATAGCACAGGGATAAGGTGTTTTCCTTGCAGGTGGCCAACACAGGATAGACCCAGATTCAATTTCTGGCATCCCATATGGTCCCCTGAGCCTGCCAAGAGGGATTACTGAGAGCAAAGCTAAGGATAACCCTTAAGTGCCACCAGGTATGACCCCCGCAAAACAAACAAACAAAAAGGAAACAACAAAATCCTTTGCAAATTCCCAATTTACTATTGTGTCACAAATATGGTTCAAACATATTTTATGACCTGTATAAAACACAATTTAAGATTCTAAAGTGAAAATTAATAGCATTATGACTAATTGAATTCTATATTGTGATAGTATGAACTGAGTAAATTTATTGTCATACTATCAACTTGTTCTAAAATAAGGACTATAATGTACAATATTTCAGTTATTTCATAGCTACAACTTCATTGAGGTAGTTCAGTTTGGAAATATACTATAAATGTTTAAAAACTGTAACCTTTTAGGGCTAGAGTTATAGTACAGTGGACAGGGCACTTATCTTGCACGTGGTCCACCATGGATGGATTTCCATCATCCCATATGGTCCTCTGAGTACCCTGAGAATCACCAGATGTGGTTCCAAAAATAAATAAATATAAATGGTCCTTGAGGACTTCTAGGAGTTATTTCAGAATACAGATCCCTGAGCATTGCTAAGTATGACCCAAATCAAACACAAAATATTTTCATGCCATCTCTGTAAATCTACCTGCATCAAATGGATCCATATTAACCAGCAATAAAAATTAGGCTTCCCAGTATTATTTGTATCACACATAAAAACAAATGACATTTGTAGTGTTTATATATCTATTGCTTACATGAACATTACCTTCCTATTTTTTTAGAATTTTAAGCATTTCCTAAACCAATTAGAGGGAGATTATAGAAATATTTCACTTATATTCTATATTGCTTTTCTGGTGAGATCATTGTCAAATAGAGGACCACAAATATCCTATAGATGACTTTATTTAGAGATTTATTTTATTTATTTTGAGATGTACTCAAAATACTTATATTGTTATGTCACAGAATATTCCAAGGCCCTCAGCAGCCATATTGTTATCATGTTCCTACAAGTAACCCCACTGACTATCTGCACATAAATAAATGATCATTTTCAATTGACAGTATGTTCTGAATTTAATTTTGCCATACAGTACACACTCAATTAAGACACATGCTAAGGCAGGGCTCTCCTGACTTTTGTAACTACTTATTAAATAGCCAAGATGTTGTAGGAGAAACAACTAACAAATTAGCAAACATCTATGTGGCTTTGAACAGTAGCCAGAATAATACCAGGTTGAATTAATTACCATATTCAGCATATGCTGCAGAGGAAAATAAAATACTGCTATTTTATGGACAGCTGTTGTTTAAGTATGTATGCTTGAATATACACACTTCCAAAGGAATTATTTAAATTTAAGAACAATTTGGGTAGGTTTATAAAACTGTTAAAGTTTACATAGCATTGAATGAATAAAAACCAAAGCAAAACTCTTCCCTTAAAACTTGTAAACAATACAAGAAGCAATTTAAATAGGCAGATAACCTTCTATATGAAATTTTATCACTATCACTGATAGAGAATTAATTCTACATAAAGTATTCCTTGAAAATTATCCCAAAATATTTTTTTTAGTTTATGGATAACATCTGGATGTGCACAGGGGTTACTCCTGGCTCTGTACTAAGGAACCATTCCTGACAGACTTGGGGGACCATAAGATATGCCAAGGAACAAACCTGGCTCAGCTGCATACAAGGCAAATGCCCTAACTGCTGTTGTAATCACTTTTACCCCATGAAAAAAATTAATAAAATTACTGAGATTCCCAATAACTAAGTAAAAGAAAAATAAATAAAGCAAGAATATATAGAAAAGGAACTAAACAACTTAATAGATAAAATATAATAAATATAAATATTGAAGATGAGAAAGTAAATTAGTCAAGAAATATTAAACAGGATCAAAAAAGAACTCTTATTCACTGCTGATGGGAATGCTGTCTGGTTTAAAACCTAAGGAAAACAGTATGGATAGTTCTCAGTAAACTCAGAATTGAGGTACCATATGACCCAGCAGTTCCCCATTTGGATATCTATACCCAGGACAGAAAAATATTAGTACAAAAGAATGTATGCATACATTGAAGCCATCAGTACAATAGTTAAGAGTTGAAATCAACTAAAATGCCTAACAACAGATCATGAAAATGTGGCACATATATTCAATAGAATACTACATAGCTCTACCAATGCAATCATGCAATTCATTGAAACATGGAGGAAAATAGGTGATATATTAAATGAAGTAAACCAGAATAGGAAGGGTAAATACAGGATGATATCACTTTTATGTGATATTTAGAAAAGCTGCATAAGGGAATACAATTGTTTAACCTTGAGTTGTCTAGAATACTTTGGGTCCAGAGCAGTGAGAAGAAGGAAAGAAATTGGATGGAGGAGGAAAAAGAGGGAAATAATGGAGACAAGGAACAAGGGGATTCAGGTGGAAGGATGGAAATATATATATATCTTACCCACAGTAACATATATCTTACAACAGTGAAATTTATATCTTACAACAGCGAAATAATGAGACTCAAATTTTAACAATCAAACATTAAAAAGGTGCCTTTAATAATGGCAGGCTAGATGGGATATATGGGATGGATTCTGGAAACATGGAAACATTGTTGGAGGAAGATTCGGATTTGTGGTGTTATTGGTGTTTTAACATTGTATGTCTAAATATCAACTAAGAATAACTCTGTAAATCACTGTTTTACAAATAAATTTAAATACACTAGTATAAGAAGATAAAAATGAAATAGAAGATTATGATGCACTCACAAAAATGAAAAGAAGCAAATACATTTTAAAATAAAAGAGTTAAAAAACATAAAAATACATAAGTATATGTAACCTTGCTAAAGAGGTAAATGAAGGCAGAATTTCAGAGAAGCAAAAACTAATAATTATATAAATTATATGCGGCCAGAATAATAGTACAGAAGGTAGGGCTCTTGCCTTGCATGCAGACAATCCAGGTTTGACTCATGGTATCCCATTAGTACCCTGAGTCATCCACGAGTGTTTCTTGAAAGCAGAACAAGGTGTAAGCCCTAAGCACATTCAGATGAGCCTGTCATAAAAATCCCAAGAAACAATATGCAAGAATGATAGCCAAGGGATCAGAGTGATAGTACAGCAGGTAGGGTACTTGCCTTGCATGCAGCTGACTCAGGTTCAATCCCTGGCATCCCATATAGTACTCTGTGCCTACTATGAGTGACACCTGAGTGCAGAGTCAAGAATAGTCCTTTAAATTACTGAATGAGGCCCTGGAAAATTATAGCTGAATATTTAAAGACTGACAACAGTGTTGAATTTAGAATGTACTATAAATTAGAAAAGGTAAAGTTATTCCAAGGTAAGTTGTAGTCAAATTGTAGAGTATCTTCCTAGCAAAATACAGATGATATCTAAGGGAATGATTATTATTAAATTTGCAAAAATGCTAATAATCCATCAATTTGTGGCTGAAAATAAAAAGAAATAATGACTTCAACTTAAAAATATGGAAAATGTACCAACTATTGTAACCTGATAAATAGTTCAGTAGGTAGGGCTCTTACTTTGCACTCAGCTAACCTGGGTTCAATCCCCAACATCCCATAGGCTCTCTGAAACCCACCTTCAGTGATTTTTGATCAAAGAACCAGTGTAATAAGCACTAAGGGCCAATAAATGCTGCTACACCAAACCCCATCCTATCAAAAAAAATTAGTTCACCAAGTCTTGAGAGAAAGTATAGTGGGTAAGATGTTTGTCTTGCATGCAGTTAACCAGGTTCAATCCCTGGCACCATAAATATTCCCCTAAACTTGATCAAGAGGCAGTGATACTTGAGCACATAGTCAGGGTAAAGCTCTGAGCACAACAAAGCACAAAATTTTACTCCCAAATATTTGATCAGAACAGATTTATAACCGCACAATCACTATGGTTCAGTTATTTTGGTTTACTCTAGGGTTGTAGTTTTAAAATAAGTGGAATAAAGACATCTACATTGTTTTTCACATGAATAATGTTTACCTTGTCGATTTTTAACATATAGATTTTAGCTGAGTTAAAGGGAATTTATGTACACCAACTGGTAGACATAAAAATGAATGAATTTTCAAATATATTAACATGGGAGGGCAGGAGCAAGTATCACCACACTATCATTACCACCAGCACACTGACAAAAGTAACACATAAAACATTTAAAAGCTTTACAACATTTTAATGCCAAATAAAGGCTAATTGAATATTTATACATGTTATAAATTTATTTTTAATTAGTATTTTATTTAAGCATCATGATTACAAACATGTTTGTAGTGGGTTTCAATTATAAAAAACACCCCCTTCACGAGTGCAATATTCCCACCACCAATGCTCCTCATCTACCTCTTGCCCACCCCACCCCATCTATCTTCAGGAAAGGAATTCTATTTCTCTCACTCACTACCATTGTCATGATAGTTGTCAGTGTAGTTATTTTTTTAACTGAACTCACAACTCTTTGTGGTAAGCTTCATATCTTGGGCCATTCCTTCCAGGCCTCATTTCTATTGTCTCTCGGTATTATTACAATAATGTCTCTTATTTTTCTTAAAATCCATAGATTAATGAGATTATTTTGTGTCTATCTCTCTCCCTCTGATCTATTTCACTCAGCAGAATAATTTCCATGAGGGGATGTGGGGAGAAAGGAACTCTCATTCATTGCTGGTGGGAATGCCATCTAGTCCAGCTTTAGGGACAAACAATATGGATATTCTTCAAAAACTGGAAATTGATTTCCCACATAATCTCCAGCTATACCACTCCTGAGAATATACCCTTGGAACACAAAAATACAATAAAAGTGCCTTCTGCACACCTATATTCATCACAGAGTTATTTACAATAGCCAGAGTCTGGAAACAACCCAGATGCCCGAAAACAGATGAGTGGCAAAACAAACTGTGGAATATACATTCATTCATATAATAGAATACTATACAGCCATTGGGAAAATGAAGTTATGAAATTTTCCTAAGAGTTTTACAACTTTTTTTTTGTTTTTTTGTGTCACACCCAGCAGCACTCAGGGGTTACTCCTGGCTCTGTGTTCAGAAATCGATCCTGTCAGGCACAGACTTATAAAGCAAATGCCCCACCGCTGTGCTATCTCCATGGCCTCGAGTTTTACAATATTTTAAAAATGTGTTAGATAGGGTGGGGAGGAGAACATAGGTACTTACATCCACTGATGCCTAGAAATGCATGAGGATTTTTAGTGAATAAGGGACATTGCAGAAGTTTTTAAAGAAATGATGACTAAATAGGCAACCAAGTTTCTTTCATCAAACAAGGACGCTGTACCTAGTTAATATCATATATTAACTCCACATATCATTGGTCTTTGAGACCGAGGAATACTCATGGATAAAGAATTTTATGTTTACATGAGCATCCAATTAAAAAGGGGTAAATTTTTTATTTAGGGTGTCTACATTTTTTGACATTTACCTTGATCCTTACTGTAACAGGTACAGATGAATTCAATTCACCTTGGGCTCAGACTGAGAACAGCTAAAAATTTTCCTGCTTTATTCAAAAGTTCAAAGATTTCATTATAGGAAAATATATTATGATACACTATAAAGTCTGACAAACTATTGCTTTTGACTTTTACTCTATCTGAATAAATCAACATATATTAACCCAAAGACTAATTATAGAATTACCCAAATGAAAATTCCAAGAATATATGTTAATATCTCATTTTATACTTAAGTCCAAATTCCAGTGAATTGACAAAAGTATTTGGTAATATATGATTAATTGTAAAGGACTCCAGAATATTAACAGACATATATAATTCCAATTTCTTTCAAAGTCTGAGATTATTAGATCTAAATTAATGAATCAAAATAATGAATTCATGAATCAAAAATCCCAGTCACCATTGACATATATTTCTCTTTTACTATCTTAAAAATGTCTCATAATTCTGGAAAGAGAAAGATAAACGAAGTAAGGTGCTTCAGAGTATACATGACTCGGGATCAGAAAATTGTTCAATATTTTTTACAATTTTGTATTTTTAAATGTATTTTAAATTAAAAATGGCTCTATCAACACATATACAGGTAATTCTCCTGATTATAATTTTATATATTCTAGGATATTTAAATAAAATAATTTCAAGTTCTAATATTTTATATTAATAATTTTTGGTTAGAACTCTTGAGCTATTATAATTTGATCAGCAATAAAAATTTCAGGCAACAAAAATATACAGAATAGGGACAGGAGAGATAACATGGAGATAGGGCATTTGCCTTGCATGCAGAATGTCATTGGTTCGAATCCTGGCATCCCATATGGTCCCCTGAGCCTGCCAGGAGCGATTTCTGAGCATAGAGCTAGGAGTAACCCGAGTGCTGCCGGGTGTGACCCAAGAACTAATATATCTATATATACATATATTTATATACACACACATAGAGTACAGGTCTTGTTTAAATAAAATTAGTGCTTTATAAAAACTGATTTATTTATTTATATATTTTTATATATGAATATTTTTGGTTTTACTGGTGATTCTACTTATTCTTGATAAACACCAAAACTGGACTAGTGACATCTAGAATAGTGACGTTTTACTGAAACATATATATATCAATTACACAGGTGAGGGATCCAAGATGACTTCTGTCAGCCATCTTTTATCAAAAAAACTTAGAACTCCACTGCTTTAAAGCAGCCTTTTTAAAAGACAGACATACATCCAACAAGCACACTAAAGTGCTCATCATCACTGATGGTTATGGAAATAAAAACCTAAACAACAATGAAATATAACTTCACACCAGTGAGAATAGCCTATATTGAAAAGAACAGAAACAATAAGTGTCAGCAAGAACTTTGCGATAGCCAAGTTATGTAAACAACCCAAATGTCCAGTAACAGATATTTGGATATAGAGTTAATATATCTCTTATTATATATACACACACACAAAAAAAGAGATACTACTCAGCTATAAAATGTGGAAAAAAAACTGGATGGTAGCATGTTATCTGCAACAAATCAGGAGAAAGACAATATCATATTATTTCACTCAGAAAGAAAGATAAAAGAAAATATCTAGTGAAAATTACCAATTAGATGCCAATGAGAGAACTTGTTTTCTAAGAGAGATGGGGAGTGGGTTGAATAGGACAATGGGACTGGTGATAGATTACTCGTACTTTAAGGGTGACTGTGATCTGCTAAGTACCCTAAAGCTTATAAACACACTTTAAAATTCAATATTATCTCAAAATCATGTAAAATATTAATATTTTAATAATGGTTTTTAGAAATATGTCACTATTAATTATGGCTTACCATTATACAGCATATCCTTCACACCTGCCTCTAACTTCTACGTTCAGTCATGTTCCAAGGCAACTTGCCAACATTTAGAGATTTCATCCCTTTGTTTCTTCCCATAATAAAAAAAAAAAAACCAAACAGCTACCAGAGACATAGATTTTTCTTTTGCTATCTCAAAAATGTCTCATTATGCAGACAAGAGAAAGATAGACAAAGGTGTTTCAGAATATATATGTTTATATACATATGTATTATATATATATATATATATATATGTAAGAATCTAAGAAGACTCTAAGAATCAATAAAGTACAAGTTACAGGTTAAAAATCCCCAATTTTTAAAAATGTTTTTGGTTGTTGGGCCACACCTGACGGTGTTCAGGGGTTACTCAGGGAGACCAAGTATTGAACCCGGGTCAGTTCTGGGTCGGCCGTGTGCGAGGCAAATTCCCTAATGTTGTGCTACCACTCCAGCTTCAAAAATTATGTATTTTTATTGTTTATTTTTGAAGCATACACTATGGTGCTCAGAGCATAAGCTGTTCCTGTGCTCAGGGATCACTATTGATCGGTATGGAAACATATGGGGTACCTGGGATTGAAAATAGATCATGGCCAGCACCTAATCCTTGAATTATTTCCCATGACCCTCCGTGCTTTGCTTCTAAAAGTGATTAAACCTATAGAAAATAATTAAATATAAACTATATAACTTTATTAAGTGTAACCTTAATCACCAAGGGTTAGAGATTTAGCAAAGGCTAAACAGAAGTTAATCTTGAAATAAGATGATCAGATCAACAAATATATTAATATTGACTAACAAACTGTGGGGATAACCAAGGTTTAGAGTTTATATTTGCATTTTTAGGTACTGATGAGAATGGCCCATAGTACCAACCATTCTGAGCATAAACAGGACAAAGATGTTTTTATGTAAGAAGTAGCTTGGAATGCCATATTATTACATACATATTCCTACTTTAGAAGAAAGCTCAACAGGTATAAAGGAGCAAAAAAATGTTAAACACAATAATAGGCAACATATTGCAGGCAAAATGTGTTGACCACATTAACTTTATTTGTCTGTTACATGTTTAACTGGGATGAATTCATGTCTAGAAATTATATGGGGTGATTAATGCAATATATGTATAATTGTTTTAGTAGTAAATTCCATTTTAATAATAATAAATGGTGAGTTTATACAGTTATCAGAGTCTGATAAGGTTTAAGTAATCAAATTTTATAAATATAATTATATATGGTTTATTGTAGCATTATTCAATCTCTTCATACCTACAAGCTAACATCTATTCAATATAATTGTCCATGAACTGGCAATCATACCCAAGGTCATCGACCAGTGTTTTTCAATCTTTCTACATCTTGAACTAAGATTCATGGACAAGTGTTTGTGCAATGTTGGTTTGTTGATATTTTCAAATTAAGACATTCTCAGTTTTTTTTAATCTGTTCTTTGGATGTAGAGCTATACTATTATCCTACATTTCCAGTATAACTGACTCTCTGATTCCTGTTCCCACATTACTTACCATCCTCATCTTTGTCTTCATCGTTTGAATTGATTCCTTTTCTATCCTTCCCCAACCTAAGCTCTGTGGTTAAGAGTGATATAGACATCACCCCTTTACTGCATTACATTTCCTCATTCAATTATTTGATATACCACAAATCAGTGATTTTTATCTTGTTTTAATCTTTCTTCTTCTGTTTTACTTCACTCAACATGCTATTTTCTGGTTCTAACCAGGATACAGTCTTAATTTTAATTTTTATTCCTTTTTTTCAGTCCACTCCCTGAGTGATAAAGGCTTACTCATGATTCTGTACTCAGGAATCACTTTTGATGAAATACAGGGGACCATATATAGTGCCACAGATTAAACCCAGGTCTGCTGCATGCCAGCAAGTGCTCATTCTTCTGTACAATCCAAGCTAAATAGTAGTATAACTTTAAGCTATAAATTTAAAAGGGCAACATTTTCTATTTCCCTCCTTGTAACTGTTCATTAATGATTATTTATAAATTTATAAATGATTATTCTTTGCTTTATCTAACATTGTACTTCCTTGCTTTTATTTTTTAAACACCATTAATACAATACTTGGAAAAATAATTATGATACAAACATTAAGAAACAGTATATGGTCAGTTTCAAAATAAAATTTCTCAGACAAGGTTTTGAAAGTTAAATTGGTAGGTCTAAATAAAGGAAGACTCAGAATTTATCTCAGAGCAAATATATAGCAAAGAAAAGAAAGTAATAACCTTACGCCAATCCACACATAAGCACAGTAGCCTAGAGTCATGAGGACTGAGGGTAGGACCATTATGCAGATTGTCTGCCTTGGTTCATTTGAATTGCTGCAAATGGGTCCTTTGGCTTCAGCTAATCCTTGGGACAATTACAATCAATCCTTCACAAGAGAGCGTAATGAAAGTGAGTATGAAACAGACATGAGCTATAGAATGGTGAAGCTCAGCTTTAAAATCTGAAACAAATACTCCAAACCACCCTTTTATATTAGTTCTCTACAAGAAAAATACTTAACAGTTTTTATGAATGTAAATGGAGGCTAAGTATAAGAGAAAGATCTGATATCAAGGTCTTTAATCCATTTGGATTTTACCTTCATACATGATGTTAACTGGGTTTCTATTTTCACTTTTTTGCAAGTGGCTAACCAGTTCTGCCAGCACCACTTGTTGAAGAGGTTTTCCCTGCTCCACTTAGGATTTCTTACTCCTTTGTCAAAAATTAGGTAATTTTATGTCTGGGAACATTGTCTGAAAACTCAAGTCTATTCCACTGATCTGAGGGTCTGTGTTTATTCCAATACCATGCTGTTTTTGATAACTATTGCTTTGTAGTACAGTTTAAAGTTGGGGAAAGTAATGCCTCCCATTTTCCTTTTCCCTAGGAGTGCTTTAGCTATTCGAGGGTGTTTATTGTTCCAGATGAACTTCATAAGTGTTTGATCCACTTCTTTGAAGAATGTCATGGGTATTTTTAAGGGGATCGCATTAAATCTGTATAATACTTTGGGGAGTATTGCCATTTTAATGATGTTAATCCTGCCAATCCAAGAGCAGGGTATGTGTTTCCATTTCCGTGTGTCCTCTCTTATTTCTTGGAACAGGGCTTTATAGTTTTCTTTATATAGGTCCTTCACGTCTTTGGTCAAGTTGACTCCAAGATATTTGAGTTTGTGTGGCACTAATGTGAATGGGATTGCCTTCTTGACTTCCCTCTCTTCGCTATCATTATTGGTGTATAAAAAGGTCATTGATTTCTGTGTGTTAATTTTGTAGCCTGCCACCTTGCTATATGAGTCTATTGTTTCTAGAAGCTTTTTGGTAGAGTCTTTAGGGTTTTCTAAGTAGAGTATCATGTCATCTGCAAACAATGAGAGCTTGACTTCTTCCTTTCCTATCTGGATTCCTTTGATATCTTTTTCTTGCCTGATCGCTATAGCAAGAACTTTCAGTACTATGTTGAAAAGGAGTGGTGAGATCGGACAGCCTTGTCTTGTACAAGAATTTAGAGGAAAGGATTTTAGTTTTTCTTCATTGAGGATAATATTTGCCATGGCTTGTGGTAGATGGCTTCAACCAGATTGAGAAAGGTTCCTTCCATTCCCATCTTGCTGAGAGTTTTGATCAAGAATGGGTGTTGCACCTTATCAAGTGCTTTCTCTGCGTCTATTGATATGATCATGTGATTTTTATTTTTCTTCTTGTTGATGTTGTATATGATGTCGATAGATTTACGGATGTTAAACTATCCTTGCATTCCTGGGATGAAACCTACTTGGTCGTAGTGTATACCCCATGACATTGAGACTAAAGGCATCTTCAAGGAGGAAACTGCACTTTCCAAACAAGTGGAAGCAGAGATCAACAGATGGGAATACATTAAGCTGAGAAGCTTCTGCACCTCAAAAGAAATAGTGCCCAGGACACAAGAGCCACCCACCGAGTGGGAGAAACTATTCACCCAACACCCATCAGATAAGGGGCTAATATCCAAAATATACAAGGCACTGACAGAACTTTATAAGAAAAAAAACATCTAATCCCCTCAAAAAATGGGAGAAGAAATGAACAGGTGCTTTGATAAAAAAGAAATACAAATTGCCAAAAGCACATGAAAAAATGCTCCTCGTCACTAATCATCAGGGTGATGTAAATCAAAACAATGATGAGGTACCACCTCACACCCCAGAGACTGGCACACATCACAAAGAATGAGAATAAGCAGTGTTGGCGGGGATGTGGAGCGAAAGGAACTCTTATCCACTGCTGGTGGGAATGCCATCTAGTCCAATCTCTATGGAAAACGATATGGAGATTCCTCCAAAATCTGGAAATTGAGCTCCCATTCGACCCAGCTATTCCACTCCTAGGGATATAGCCAAAGAATACAAGAATACAATACAAAACGCCCTTCCTCACACCTATATTTATTGCAGTACTATTTATAATAGCCAGGCTCTGGAAACAACCAAGATGCCCTTCAACAGACGAATGGTATATGTGGTACATATACACAATGGAATATTATGCAGCCGTCAGGAGAGATGACGTCATGAAATTTTCCTACACAGGGATGTACATGGAATCTATCATGCTGAGTGAAATAAATCAGAGGGAGAGAGAGAGAGACGCAGAATGGTCTCACTCATCTATGGGTTTTAAGAAAAATAAAAATCATTTTTGCAACAATCCTCAGCGACAATGAAAGGAAGGCTGGAACTTCAAGCTCACTTCATGAAGCTCACCACAAAGAGTGGTGAGTGCAGTTATAGAAATAACTACACAGAGAACTACCATAATCATGTGAATGAATGAGGGAACTGAAAAGCCTGTCTAGAGTACAAGTGGGGGTGGGGTGGGATGGAGGGAGTTTTGGGACATTGGTGATGGGAATGTTGCACTGGTGAAGGGGGTATTCTTTACATGACTGAAACCTAATCACAATCATATATGTAATCAAGATGTTTAAATTATGGAAAAATAAATAAAATAAATAAAAAAGAAATATAGGTGAAATATTATAAACAAAACAATATTAATGGGATCAGGTGAATAAATTATTAGTTTGAAGAGAAAGGATCAATGAGACTACCGCATTCCTTTATTATATAAATTACTGCCCAAGAATGGAACTTTTGGCTACATTATTCAACTTTATATATGCTGTAAAAATAGACCTTGCCCATGTAAATCTAAGTTAATTAATTATTATATAGTACACACTATATATAAAGGGTGCCATTTGTACTAATAATTTAATGCTAATTCTAATGACCTTAAAAATTTTCCCCAGGGCCTGAAGAGATAGCACAGTGGTGTTTGCCTTGCAAGCAGCCGACCCAGGACCTAAGGTCATTGGTTCGAATCCAGGTGTCCCATATGGTCCCCCGTGCCTGCCAGGGGCTATTTCTGAGCAGATAGACAGGAGTAACCCCTGAGAACTGCCGGGTGTGGCACAAGAACAAACAAAAAAAAGCTTTTTCCCAAACATAGTAAGTACTGTCTGTAAAGTTTCAATCAATATGAGGTAAATGTACATAGAGAATTACATAGAATGAATATATAACCAACTGGTTATAGTTTTAATATTTTTATAGTACACAGCTTGTTCATTTACATATACCCTTTTTATACTAAAGGATCAGAACCATTCTTAGTAAAAGCTTATTTTATTTTAGTAATTATTTTACATTTTGAGCCACTTCTGGTGGTGCTCAGGGGTTAATTATGACTCTGCATTCAGGAATTACTCCTGACACTGCACAGGGAAGCATATGAGATGCTGAGGAGCAAACCCAAGTTAGCTGCATGCAAGTCAAGTGCCCTACAAATTGTACTATATCTCCACCCCCAGATTTTATTTAATTATGATCTATCATTTATAAGTGTTGATCATTTCAACTTTAGCACATTGGAGTCTAAAATCTTAAACATCCTTATTAAAAACAACTTGTAAAAATACTAAGACAAGCAATGATTTGGCAAATCATAAATATTTCAGCACTATAAAATGCTATAAGAAAATATCTATCTCTTACATCTCTCAGTATAATTCCATTTGACAAAACAATGTAAAACATCATAAATTAATTTCATAATACAAGTCAGAAATTAAATGATGATCAGTCTAGTAGTAAATAAAGTTTAGGGTCTAAATGGAGAATGAAGAATGTATTGAGAGGACCTGAGAAAATATTGAGAGGATTGTTACTAATTGGAGGAATAATTTATTAACAGAGAATCCATGTATGTGGAAGAGTTAATTAGAAATACTTTGTGGCTAAAATTAATTGACTGGAAATTTTTATAATTCTTCCACATGCTAAAATACATAAAATCATAAAACTGAAGTCATAACTTTATTTGGAGTATTCTGAGGTCTTTGTCAAGAGCCTTTGTCAATATTCAAGGTTGAAATTGTACACAATATGGGGGTAAATGATGCAATTCTCTCCCTGGAGTGAAATTTTGACGTATAATAATGGCAGGAAAATGAGACACAATACAAGCAAATGATGCAGACTAAATTTAGAGGCGGAGTCATGCATAATATAGTTATATCTACATTGTTCTAGGATAGAGTTGAGACCATACATGTTAAATCATGTGTGAAAAAAATGAAAGGAAGAAATATTAAGTTTCTAAAGTGCGACAATGAAAGGTAATTATTTTATGATACCAACTGAAAATTTATCAGATACTTATACTGCTAAACCTAATGCAAAATGTCCTGATAAAGAAAACTCTATCTTTACTGGGAATATGGAGTTATTAATTAGATCAGTTTAAATTCTAAAGAAGTTAGACTAAACATGAATATAGGGTTGAAAATCTTAAAAAAGTGAACATTAGATTTTTAGGCATTAAACAATTACAAGAGAAAATCTGGAGATTTATCATAACTACTTGCAGAGGCTTTTAAACATTATAAAACCACCAAATAATTAAAAACAAGAATTTTAATCACCCTGAATGGTAATAATTGTCTTGCTACTCAATGTATCTCCAATACAATATGGTAACTAATACTCTCTAAATGTTCATTGAATTATTAATTTGTATCACATTCTAAACTGCTTAATAGTATGATTTTATGGTTTTATGCTTTATTTGTCTTTGTCCCTCCAAACTTTAATTACTATCCACAAGTGATAATAAGTGGTAAAGGCTTCAGCCGCCAGCTCAATCCATGTCCAGTCCACAGCAATGATCTGAACAACAATAAAATATCAAGCATTGGCCCAATTATGGCATATTTTATAATTGTAAAATAAAAGTACAAATATCATAATTATAACTCTGATTATAATTTCAGAAATGTGCATTTTATAAATAGAAAATGTAAGTTCTCTACGGAAGAATTTAAAATCATTCATGGAAAAGAAAACAGTGCTTCTAGATTCTAGAATAATTATCATTCAGCACTACCATCTTAATGACAAGATTTATATCCCATTGTTTTTGGTTTAAATGTCAATGCATGTACAGATAAACATGTGGATAAATAGGTTTCACTGGATCATGCTATGTAAAGGTCATAAGGAGCTTGCAAATACTGCTGCAGTTCTAACTAATCTATTTCTTGAATTCAAATAGCTATTTATTTATTACCTAGAATTTAAACTCGTGATAGTCTATGAATTCTATTTTTAATCATATTATTATTTAAACACCATGATCACAAATATGACTGTAGTTGGGTTTCAGTCACAAAAAGAACAGCTCCTCTTTACCAATGCAACATTCCCACCAACAATGCCCCCAATCTCCCTCCTTCCAAATCCCCTGTCTCTATTCGAGACAGGCATTCAACTTCTCTCACTCATTAACATTGTCATGGTAGTTGTTAACATATTATTTCTCTAACTGCACTCACCCCTCTTTGAGGTGAGCTTCATATTGTGAGCTGGTCCTTCTGGCCCTCATCTATGGGCATTATTACAATAATGTCTTATTTTTCTTAAAACCCATAGATAAGTATACTATTCTGTGTCTCTATCTCCCTCTGACTTATTTAACTCACATAATAGTTTCCAGGTTCATCCATGTATAGGAAAATTTCATGACCTAATCTCTCCTGAATGCTGCATAATATTTCATTGTGTATATGAACCACAATTTCTTTAGCCACTCATCTGTTAAGGGCATCTTGGTTGATTCCAGAGTTTGGCTATACTAAATAGTGCTGTGATGAATATAGGTGTGAGGAAGGATATTTTGTAGTGCATTTTTGTATCCCTAGGGTATAACTCTAAGAGTGATATAGCTATATCATATGGGAGCTCAATTTCCAGTTTGTTTATATAAGGGTGGACTAGATGGCATTTCCACTAGCATGAATGACAGTTCCTTTCTCCCCACATCCCTGCCAGAACTGATTGTTCTTGTTCTTTGTGATGTGTGCCAGTCTCTGTAGCATGAGATGATAACTCA
Source organism: Suncus etruscus (assembly GCF_024139225.1). NCBI lineage: Eukaryota > Metazoa > Chordata > Mammalia > Eulipotyphla > Soricidae > Suncus > Suncus etruscus. Next base: position 32,275,713 of record NC_064868.1, read on the forward strand.
TCATTGTTTTGATTTGCATCTCCCTGATAATTAGTGATGTGGAATCTTTTCTCATGTACCTTTTAGCCATTTTGTATTTCTTCTTTGAGCAATTGTTCATTTTTTCTCCCCATGTTTTGATGGGGTTAGATTTTTTTGTTAAGTTCTGTCAGTAACTGGTGTATCTAGATATTAGCCCCTTGTCTTACATTATTGGGTAAATAGATTATTCCATTCTGTGGTGGCTTTTTTATCCTAGGCATTCCCCAAAGCATTTTACAGATTTAATGCGATGTCCCTAAGGATACCCATGACATACTCCTGAAATTCTTTTGGAACAATAAACACTTACAAATAGCTAGAGCAACCCCTTGGAAAGGAGTATGGGAGGCATCACTTTTCTCCATTTTAAGTTGTATTACAAAAGCTGTAGTCATTAAAAGAGCATAGTATTTGGAATAAAGACAGACTCTCAGATCAGTGGAAAAGACTTGAGTATTCAGAAAATGTTCCTCAGACAATCAGTTAATCTTTAACAATGGGACAAGAAATGCAAAATGGAGCAAGGAAAGCCTCTTTAACAAGTAGTATTGGGGCAACTAGTCAGCCGCTTGTGAATTTAGACCTCCATCTATCTAACACTATGCACAAAGGTCAAATCCAAATGAATTAAAGACCTGGATATCAGACCCAAAACAATAAGATATATTAAACAACCCGTAAGTTAAAAACACTCCATGACATCTGGGCTAAAGGCATCTTCAAGACAGAAATAGTACTCTTCATACAAGTGAAAACAGAGATAAACAGATGGAACTATCTTAAGCTGAGAAGTTTCTGCACCTCAAAGGAAATAGTAAATAGGATTCTAAAAGTTTCACATTCCAGATTTTGAAGAGACCATATACAACCAATCCAGCCAGCAAATACTATATTTCAGTATGCTCTAGTCAACATCAGCTTTCTTATCAACAATGCACACCCTAACTGTTGTATCAACAAAACACTAAGGAGGTATTTTACAAATTCAGCAATACTTAATGTTAAGTGAATTAATATACATGCCTGCCTCTGTAAATATGAGAAGCAATTTGTTTGGCTTCCACATTTTATTCTGCTTTGAAGATCACTCTACTCACTTATTTCAACCAAAGCACTATAATAAGAAACATTGCCTCATAATATCACAGGACTGTCCATCAAATGTAGAAATTCTCAATCTTAACACCAATGCCAGGACATGAATCACTTTATGGTAATTCAGCGATTCTGTGTGAATTCACATTTTCAAATGTACATAAAAATACCGATCACAAACAAATTAGATAATTAGATAACTGAAGTTCATGTCACAATGATAAAGAATACCTTTGAAATCATCTAATGTAATCTAAGCATGAATGAAAACCCAGGCCGTATATGATTTGTTCAAGATCTTATAGGGAGCTGATGATAGAATTTAGTGAATTATTTTCTTGGGGCTGGAGCTGTGGCATGGAGCAGTAAGGCATCTGTCTGCCTTACCCGTGCTAACCAAGAAATGACTGTGGTTAGATCCCCCGGCATCCCATACGGTCCCCCAAGCCAGAAGCAATTTCTGAACACAGAGCCAGGAGTAACCCCTGAGAAGCACCGGGTGTGCCCCGCAAAATACACAAACAAACAAACAAAAAAAAAACTTAGTGAATTATTTTCTATTTATTCCTTCTCAAAACAGAGGTATTTTTATGTTTCATTTTATTCAGGTATTTGTTACAAATAAATTAGCTAGTTTTATAAAAAAAAGCTGAACAATTTTCCTGGTTTGTCTCTCTTGCTCCAATAACCAGATATAACAGTGTCTTAAGTGGCCTTAACGTGAGAGGATAAGCTAGACTACATGAATATGAGGTGCATCTTGGAAGTGTAAAGCCAAAAGATAAGGAGGGAAACAGATATTTAGCAAGTCTAAATTGTGCTAAATTATAGAATATTGTGTAAGAAATCTCATCATCAGAAAGGTCAAAATTAGTCAACTACATCTATGAATTTCTTATTTTTCTATACAAAAGTTCTGTGATTTGAGATTATCAGGAATAATGACATATCAATAATTATCAAACACTAAAATTTACTGTAAAAAATTTTGGCACCACCTGCCCCAATCTTGAACTTATTAAATACAAACTGTGTTTCTAAAACCACTACCGGGGCTGGAGTGAAAGCACAGATGATAGGGCATTTTCCTTACTTGTGGCTGACCCGGGACTGACCAGGGTTCTATCGCCAGTATGCCATATGGTACCCAGAGCCTTTCAGGAGAAATTTCTGAGTACAGAGCCAAAGGTAACCCCTGCATGCAGCCGGGTGTGGCCGAATTCCCCCCAAAACAACAAAACAAACACAACCATACCTGAGGTTCCAGACAAACTTGTACTATTTCACTGAATCTATTCATTCTTGGGATATTTTAGGGTTTTATAACTTTGTTAAAACTTGATTACAAGGATCCAAGACCCATACCTAGTGCTAGGGATTGAAATAGAGTCAGCTGTTTGCAAGACAAATGCCTTATACATTGTAATATCTTTGTTCCTCATTGCTATTTATTTTTCTTTTTATGTTCTTTATTTTTATAACCTCTTTAGTGGGGGTATGGTTGATATGAAGAAAGTTACTTAAGCTAAAAAAAAGGAGCCGAGGATTGTTGCATTAATAATAGCAAAGAATCCAGAGTTTAGGCTGACTGTTGCTGGTCACTGCTGGTCATATTTTAAGAGATAAATCCCAGAACTTTATAATAAGTAACTTCAACTCTCCACTCTCATATGCAAAAGAATTGGATCAAGGTTTGCTGTTTGTTTGATTTACTAACAAAATTCTAACCTCTTTATCTTGGTTATAAAATTAGTGTTAATAGAGTTTCCTATAAATATAGTGCATGTGGTATAGACTAATATATGTTATTCTTTTCTTCTATACCTGGCAGTCTTACTTCTGGCTCTGAATGGAAGAATCCTTCTTGTAGGCTCAAGGGGCCAAATGAGATGACAAGGATAAAAACCCTATTCTGCTGTGTGAAAAGGATCCTATGCATTGTACTATCTTCCCAGCTCATATATATTATTCTTATATGAATTAAATAGGCATTTAGATGCTTTAGAGCATTTATGAATATAAATATCTCAAATTATGCAGAAAAAATGTATATGGGTAACACCCAAACTTTGGAATTAGACAGCCTGAAATGAATTCTTTTTTATAATATGTTTATTTAAGCACCTTGACTACAAACATGTTTGTAGTTGATTTTCAGTTATAAAAAGAACATTCCCCCTTCACCAGTGCAAGCTTCCCTCCACCAATGTCTAACATCTTCCTCCCCACACCCTGCCTGTCTTTGAGATAGGCATTCTATTTCTCTCACTCACTACCATTGTCATGATAGTTGTTAGTGTAGTTATTTCTCTAACTGCATTCACTACTCTTTGTTTTAAGCTTCATAACGTGGGGAGGTCCTTCTAACTCTCATTTCTATTGTCTCTGGGTATTACTATAATAATGTTTTATTTTTCTTAAATCCCACAGATGAGTTAGATTATTCTGTGTCTATCTCTCTCCCCATGAACTATTTCACTTAGTATAATAGTGTTGATGTCCATCATTTATAGGAAAATTTTATGGCTTCATTTTTCCTGAGGTTAAGGGAGAAGATGCAGTCTGAGTGGTAAAGAAAAAACAATTGGCTCATTGTGTCAAACTTGTTCGCCACCCCTGGTATAGCTATACCATATGGGAGCTCAATTTCCAGTGTTTTTTGTTGTTTGTTTGTTTTTGCTTTAGGGCCACACCCAGTGATGCTAAGGTATTACTACTAGCTATGCACTCAGAAATCACTCCTGCTTGGGGGTCCATGTGGGACGCCAGGGGATCAACCTTGGTCTTTCCCAGTTTAGTGCATGCAAGGCATACTCCCTACTGCTTGTGCCATCGCTCCAGCCCAATTTCCAGTTTTTTGAGGCATCTCCATATTGTTTTCAATAAAGCTGGGCTAGACAGCATTTCCACCATCAGTGAGAGTTTTTTCTCCCCCCATCCCTGCCAGCACTGATAGTACCTATTGTGTGTGTGTGTGTGTGTGTGTGTGAGAGAGAGAGAGAGAGAGAGAGAGAGAGAGACAGATGTGCCAATCTCTGTGGCATGAGATGGTACCTTATTGTTGTTTTGATTTGCATCTCCCTGATGATTTATTAATTGGAACATTTTATGATGTGCCTTTTGGCCATTTGTATTACTTTTCTGAAGAAGTCTCTGTTCATTTCTTCTCTCCATATTTTGATGATGTTAGATGTTTTATTCTTGTTAAATTCTATCAGAACCTTATGTTAGATACTAGCCTCTTATCTGAAAAGTATTGGGTGAATAGTTTCTCCCATTGTACAGATGGTATTTGTATCCTAGTCACTATTTCCTTTGACTTGCGGCAGCTTCTCACATTCATATAGTCCAATCTGTTTATCTCCGCTTCCATTTGTTTGGACAATGACGTTTCCTCCTTGAAGATGACTCGAGGCTCAATGTCATGGAGTGTTTTACCTATGGGTCTTCTATATACTTTATGGTTCCAGGTCTGATACCAAAGTCTTTAATACATTTGGATTTGACCTTTGTACATGGTGTTAGATGGAAGTCCGAATTTGTTTTTTTGCATGTGGCTGATCAGCTGTCTGACACAACTTGCAGAAGAGGCTTTCCTTGCTCCATGCTCCATTTTGCATTTCTTGCCCTCTTATTAATTGATTTTATGTCCAGGGAACATTCTCTGAATACTCAAGTGTATTCCATTGATCTGAGGGTCTGTCTTTATTCCAATATCGTACTGTTTTGATGACTATTGCCTTGTAGTAAAATTTAAAGTTGGGTAAAGTGATGCCTTCCATCTTTTTCCTAAGTTGTTTTAGATATTTGTGAGTTCTTTTTTTTGGGGGGGGCACCCATTGATGCTCAGGAGTTACTCCTGACTATGCGCTCAGAAAGTGCTCCTGGCTTGGGGGTATCATATGGGATGCCAGGGGATCGAACCGAGGTCCGTCTTAGGCTAACACTTGCAGGCAGATGCCTTATCTCTAGTGCCGCTGCTTCGGCACCAGACATTTGTGACTTCTTAACTCTACCACTGACTAGCTAAGTCATATGAAAAATTTAGTTAAGCCCTTTTAGCTTAGTATTTCTCATCTGAAAAATGGAGGAAGTGTAGAGTTTTTGCAAAAAGTAACTTAATTAGTATTATGTATATTTGAGACCTATTTATGAAATATCAGCAGTTTATTTTATATTTAAAATAATTTATGTGCATGTACTCCCCTGGTCCTCAAGAGAGAACCAAAGTTGTCTCTGGAGGACAGGCTAATATTTTTCATAATTAAATGTCAATACTTACACACATATAACAAATTACAGACTAGGACAGATAGAGAGTTAGTTAGTGATGGCATTTTTGTATAAAAATGTTTCACAAAGGAAAGTCAGGTTGTATTGACTACAGAGTTTATATTTAGTGTTTGAATAAAATAAAAAATATTCTGTTTGTGAATGAAACAGAATGAAGTAAAAATGAAGCAAATAGTATCAAGAGTGTTACTATCCTAGAAAATTGGGAATATTATAAAGTTTCTATGTTTAAGAAAAATATATAACATGTACTCACATATACTCACTTATATGCATTCCATATATGCATGCTTACATATAATTTATTTTCAGCCAAGTAACAATATTAATACCATATTCATATGTATATGATGTAACTATACAATTAGGTGATTTATAAAAATTCATTGAAATCACAAATACAGGCTGCAAAAGTCAAGTCAATGTGAATATACACTTCTTAAAGTAGGATATGAAATATTTCATTTGGAAGAGAGAAAATTTGTGGTTTTTTGCTTTTATTTTAATATTTTAGTCACCACTTTTTTTTTTTTGGTTTTTGGGTCACACCTGGCGGCACTCAGGGGTTACTCCTGACTGTCTGCTCAGAAATAGCTCCTGGCAAGCTCGGGGGACCATATGGGACAACAGGATTCGAGCCAACCACCTAGGTCCTGGATCGGCTGCTTGCAAGGCAAATGCCGCTGTGCTATCTCTCCGGGCCCTTTAGTCACCACTTTTACACTAGTTTTCATACTGGGCTTTCAGTCATAAAATGTACACCACCCTTCACTAGTATGATCTTCCAACCACCAATGTTCCCCTTTTTTCCTCCCACACCTCAAGTCCTTGCCTGTCTCTCAGACAAGCATTCTGCCTCTCTCACTCAATCTTATTGTTATGATAGTTGTCACTGTGATTAGTGCTCTAGTTGCATACAACGTTCTTCATGTTATGAGCTGCTCCTCCAGTGTACTGTTCTATTGTCTCTGGATATTATGGACCTACTATATTTTATTTTTCTTTTATACCACAGGAGAGTGAGACTATTCTATATCTATCCCTCTCCTTTTGGACCAATTCATTCAGCATAATAATCTCCATGACCTTCCATGTATAGACAGATTTTATGGCTTCATTTTTCCTAATAGCTGCAAATTATTCCAATGTGTAAATATACCATGGTTTCTTTAGCCACTCATGTGTTGTTGGTCCTCTGGGTTGTTTCTAGATTCTAGCTATTATAAATAGATCTGGGATAAACATAGTTATGTAGAAGGCATTTTTGTATTGTGTTTTTTGTTTTCTAAGCTACATACCTAGGAATGGTATTGCTGATTCATATTGGAACTCAATTTTGAGCTTTTTGAGGAAGATCTATTTTGTTTTCTGAAAAGGTTGACTATACGACATTCCCACCAGCAGTGAATGAGACTTCCTTTCTTCCTGCATCCCCACTAGCAATGCTTGTTCTTGTTATTTATGATGTGTGTCAATAACCGTGGTGACATGATATCTTATTGTTGTTTTAATTTGCATTTCCCTGATGATTAATGATATGGAGCATTTTTTTCATTTGTGTTTTGGCCATTTGTATTTCTTCTTTGAGGAAATTCAAAGAATTTCAATTTTTGTTCTATTCATTTTCTCTGTTCATTTATTTTCCACATATTTTGATGCTGTTCAATGATTTTTTTTCTTTCTAAGTTCTGTTAGTACCTTGTATATTTTGTATATTAGCCCCTTATCAAATGGATTTGGGGTGAATAGTTTATCCCATTCTGTAGGTGGACTTCATATCCTAGTCACTGTTTTCTTTGCCTCTCAATTTAATGTAGTCTCACTTATCTCTGCTTCCATTGTTTGGACAGTGGTGTTTACACCTTGAAGGTGCCATTAGTCTTAATGTCATGGAGTGTTATCACTAACATTTTCTTCTATATACCCTATAGTTTCAGGTCTGATATTAAAGTTTTTATTCCATTTTGATTATATATTTGTGCATGGTGTTAGATAGACTTCTGAGTTTACTTTTTTGCATGTGGCTGACCAGTTGTCTCAACACCACTTGTTGAAGAAGTGTTTCTTGCTCCATTTTGTGCTTTTTGCTCCTTTATCAAATATTTGTTGATTGTATGTCTGGGGTCATTCTCTGAATACTCAGGTCTATTTTATTGATCTGTGGGTTCAAGGAATCCACATATGAAAAGAAATAGTTAATCTATCACTATTTGAAGATGACATGAAAGTATATTTAGAAAACCCTAAAGATTCAACCAAAAAGCTTCTAGAAACAATATATTTGTATAGCAATGTGGCTAAAAATTAACAAACAAAAATCAATGGTTTTCTTATATACAAATAAAAAAGAAAAGAAATATACATTAAAAAGCAATCCCATTAAAAATAATACCAAAGAAACTCAAATATTTTGGTGTAAACTAAACTAAAGAGGTGAAGGACTTGACTTATGCAAAAAAACTATATAACTCTGCTTCAAGAAATAAGGAGTATACAAGGAAATGGAGGCAAATATTCTGCTCATGGATTGGGATGATCAATATTGTTAAATTGTCAACACTCTCCAAAGCATGGCGCAGATTTAATTTAATCTCTCTAAGAATACCTATGACAGGGGCCGGAGTGATGGTGCAGTGATAGGGCATTTGCCTTGCAAGTGACTGACCCAGGATGAACTGTGGTCCTATCCCCCAATTTTCCATATGATCCCTCAAGTCAGGAGCAATTTCTGAGGGCATAGTCAGGAGTAACCCCTGAGCTTCCCTGGGTGTGCCCTCCCAAAAAAAGAATACCTATGACATTCTTCAAAGAAGGAATCAAACACTCCTGAAATTTATTTGAAAAAATAAAATGGCCACAAATTTCTAAAGCAACCTTTAAAAAAAAGAAGATGGGAGACATCAATTTTTCCAATTTTAAATTATATAGCAATAGTAATCAAAATGGAATGGTATTGGAATAAGGAGAGGGCATTTTTTAGCTATGAAATTTAAGAGATATGTCACTTTACCCCAAATTTAACAATTTTAAATTAAAATAGGCTATAGGGCAGGTTAGGGGAGTTATGGGATGCACTCTAGAAACATTGGTGGAGGGAAGTCAATACTAGTGATGGCATTGGTCCTGATTCATTGTATATCTGAATGCCGACTATGACAGATTTTGCGCATCACAATGGTTTCCATCAAATAAAACATTTCAGAAAGAGATATCTTTTATATAGCATTCAATTTGGAGTTTGAGAAATACTCAGAGGTTTAAGCACCTAACTTAAAGATGTGATGTTATAAATGTAATGCCTTGTGCGACGGCATATGATGAGTAATGTGCTTGCAGCTCTGCTATATGAGATCACTGGTGTCTAAGTAAGTTCTAGCCGCACTGCAGTAATGTTATGTGTATCACAAGAAAAGAATGAATTACACTGGTTAATACCACAGAACAAATAGATATATGTACCATGGGAAAAATGCATTCAGCTAGCAAGCACATGTGTCAACACCACCACAAAAGTTTGAATTCTGGTGAGTACCACAATCAAGTATGTATGATTATTGATAATTGTAAGAATATTAACAATGGGAACTGGGTATGTTTTACTTAAATAAATGTTACCTTAGAAAATTTATATTAGCTTTTCTAATTGGACAAAGTAATTTGATATGTCATATTTGATTTAAATACAGGCTTCAATGTGTGATGAAGTTTGCACCTCATGTTATAGTGAAGTAGAAAAAATAATGAAAGCAAGATAATTACTTTAAATATCTAAGTGAAACTGGGGGACCAGATAAGGTATGGTGCATACCTTGCACACAGCTGACCTGGTTTGAATATCAAGAATATGAAATCGTCTCCTCAAGCCAAAATTTGAGTGATTCCTGAGAGTAAAGGCAGGAATACACCCTGAATACTATAAGGTGAAGCTCAAAAACAAAAAAAATAAGACCAAAAATTCAGTGAAACTTAGTTTTAATTTTTTTCATTCTGTTTTCAGGTCCTCCCAATGCTCAATGCTTTAAAATATCATCTATTTTATACAATAATAGTGGGTCTCCCTATTTAACAAAATAAAATAGCAAGTCAAGGTCAGTATTTGATTTATTTTAACGTGTTTTAAATTTAATGAAAACATGAAGAAATTCTACTAAGCACAAATCTATGTTTTGATTATTTGAAATATAAAATATATCATTTTTCTCTCACTATATTTTTCATAAGTATAGATCTGATGTATATCAAGATGATTTATTTGGACATAATCTGTATTGCTTTCATTTAGTTTTATTTTATGTGAATTTGTAACTTTAATCAAATTTTGGTAATACTCTGTAATTATTTTTTAAAATATTCCTCTTTTCCCAGTTATTTTCTCCCTATCTGGGAATCCAATAATACAAATGGTGGATATTTTGTTACTTGTTTTGTTCCAAAGACTGCTAATAAATGATACTTGTTGAAGAATGACTACAGTTACCAGTTATTGAAAAGTTTCTACATCGGAAAGACAAGTTATGGAGCTACAAGATGAATAGCCTTAAAAGTGCATGTGTTTGACCAGTTGTCCTTAAATGTGGAGGTAGACTAAGTATCTATTGGAATAAAGACAATTTCTGAGCTAGCTGCTTGTTGTGGCTTTGACTTTCTTGTAATTTGGGGGAGGGGGTCAGCCATACCCAGTGACATTCAAGGGTTACTCCTGGCTCTGTGCTCAGAAATCGCTCCTGGCTTGGGGACCATGTGGGACGCCGGAGGATCTAATCATGGCCCATCCTAGGTTAGCGCACAAGGCGTGGTTACCGCTTGCGCCACCTCTCTGCGGCCCCTCTTGTCATTTTTGCCTACCCATTCTGGTATCTTCCTAAGAGGTAAGGGAGTCTTACGTCTATAGGTTTCCTTATCTAGGATACTGGTGACAAACTCCTCTAGACCACTGCAGACATAAAGCTTCTTGGATAGCAATTTGTTGTGAGAAACATTCTCTTCTCACTGCTTTTGCAGTATGTTTTCTATAGTACAAGATAGCCTCAGATTATTCAAACAAAGAGAATAACTGGAACTGACCACTTTTGTGAGCGTTTCAAAGATGAGTGTTTCTTACCATGGAGGACAGTGCCTGGGGTCTATAAGAAAAGTCAGAGTTCTGAGACTAGATGTTGTGATATAACATGGTTCCACTAATCAATTTGACTTGGTTTCTCTCTGTCTTAAACCACATTTCCTCAACTGATTACTCAGCACAACTCTTGTTCCTTATATCTTGTTAATTTTTCCTGGATCATCTAGTATTGTCAGGAGAACTCCTATAAAACCCAGGGAAGAATTTAGTTCACTGTCACTTTTTTATACATTTAGGCTGTGGAACATACCAGTTATTGATTAGCTTGTTCTATTGTATAAGATTACATAAAACAATTTGGTGCTAGGTACTTTTCTCCAAACCAGTCTTAAATTATTTTGTCTTATATTGACTACATTACAATGCTCTTCTTTGATTCTTGCTAATGTTATTTCTAGAGGTTGTTGTGTTTAGTAGGGAGAAAGAGGAAATAATTAAACCAATGTCATCTTACATGACACCTCAATTTTGAATGTGCTTTAGTGGTAGTTCATACAATAATAATTTTAATAATGTATACAACCCAAAGTAAAAGATGTTGTATGGTCCAATATGCATTCAATATATAGTGCTCATTACAAGATAGCTATTTACTGCTCAAGTCACACATAAATGGGAGCATCTGAAGATAAAAAGTAAAAATCATTTAGATATGTGATGACTTGAATAACTATATTTTTAAACAAAGCAAAAATGCTTCATTGAGGGAGCTTATCAAATGGAGAAAGTGATGGAGGAGAAGGATGAAGAAGGAGGAGGAATATGAGAAAAGGATCTAGGCGGGAGACCCAATCTATGGATGGCTCTCTATGGAATGTTTGCATTTAGTAGCCTTTTTTTTGTTTGGTTTTTGGGCCACACCCGGCGGTGCTCAGGTGTTACTCCTGGCTGTCTGCTCAGAAATAGCTCCTGGCAGGCACGGGGGACCATATGGGGCACCAGGATTCGAACCAGCCACCTTTGGTCCTGGATTGGCTGCTTGCAAGGCAAACGCCACTGTTTTATCTTTCCGGGCCCTAGTAGCCTTTTTTTTGCTGTTGAAGGCAAACCTGTTAGACAGTGTTCAAGGACATTTAAGTATGCGTTCAGAAGCAGGACTCCTAGTGCTTGTTGCTTAGGGAGGAGATGGTTATTATATATTTATATTGTATATGATATATAATATATTATATAATAAGTATATAATATATTATATTTACTATGATAAATATTTGTTTATTATATATTCTATATCAGTATTGATGTTATTTATCAAACTGAAAATGCTAGCAATAAAGATATTTTAATTCACTGAAACATGTTACATTTTAATGTGTAGATTAAATTTCCACTGGCTAATTTTATGAAGATATCTATCAAAACTCTGAACAAAAAATCGTTACTAGCATGAAATTGTTGAGGTGATTGTACTTTGTTCATCATACATAATTTTAGTTTGAAGAAGTTGGGAAGTTCAATATATAGCTAATAAATACCAAATAGTTTATATAAATGTGTGGTCAAGGTCAAGATTGGATATTCCTGAAGAACACAAAACCTTGAATTAAGCATATTTGGCTGATATAAGTTACATAAATTGTTATTTCAACAAGTGTAATTTTGCTAAAGATATAATAACCCACAGTACACAGTTATAAATATTTATGGGTTTTATTTTTCAAGTTTTCCTGATAAAATTTAGATAAAATGTTTATAGGCTATAGGTACAGAGATGGTAGGGTGCTTACCTTGCACATATTCAAACTGGATTTAATCTTTGGCATCCCACATCCTCTGAACATTGCCAAGAAATTATATATATATAAAAAACGATTAAACATCACGAGTTGCATACCCACAAAAGTGTTTTAAAAGTTTTAAGCTAGTTATAGCATGAATTAATTTTTGCTGAACCATGTCCATCTTTTATTACATTAGCTAACTTATTCTAATTTTTTATGATGGTATTCAGAAAGTCATAAATTTACTGCATTTTTATTCATTTTCATTTGCTATTTACTACTTTTTAAATTATGGCACACATTTTAAAGACATTTCCTCCCCCAACACCTACTCCCATCAACAAATCACATTTTGGTTTGTATGTAATTTGCGTTAACTCATGCCATTGTGTTAAGAAAATCAAAGGCAAAAGGCAAATGCTTAACACAGAACATAGCATATAAAAGTTCCCAATAGATTCTTCTTAAACATTTCACTAAGACAAGAAAAAGGTAAGTAAAAATAAAGCTATGAAGAAGGAACGTTTTTTCCTTACAAATCATAGTTTAAATTCAGTACAGGGTATAAGAAGACTGCATAAATGACTTCCTATTTCTTTGAAGTGTTTAATAAGGCCTTTTAAAACAGTACTTCATCACATCCTGCTCTTCAAAGCAACATTTGGGACTCTTTTTTTGGTTCCTAATAAGTGATACACAACACTATTTTTGCTTTGAATAAACACTAAAAAGTGGTGATTTTGATAAACTACTCATACATGTTGTTTTATAGTTAGACTACTAAAATTTCAAGCCCAAAATTTATAATGGTATATTTAAGTGCTTTTTATTAACATACAAAGCATTTTGTTTATAAAATAGAATTTATACAAAACCATTGAAAATAAACTAGTTTTTTTCTTTTCATTTCCTTATTAGAAAAGTTTTTGATAGATTAAAATTACTCCTGACTTTTAGCATGTAAATTCGGGAAGGTTCATTATCCATATACTTCTTATTTTAATACTAAATATTAATATAATCCCAATGCATAAGAAGAAATTATAGACTAGCTGAACAAATTTTAAAAAAAATTATTAAATCTGAAGAATTAAATAACAAACCTTAGCATGCCTTCAATTGTGGCTGGAGAGATAGTTCAGAAGTAAAGGCACATGCATTGCATATGGCCAACCTAGTTTTCATCCCCAGTAACTCATATGGTCCACTTAAAGCATCCAGGAGTAATCCCTGAGCACAGAGCTAAGAGTAAGCCCTAAGAACAGGCAGATGCAGCCCAAATTCAAAACAAAGATTTTTTCAAAATAGAGCAGAAAAAAGAGAGATTTGGGGGCATGGTTACCCAGTCTAGATTTCTCTAACTTTTCTAAAAATTTCCAATTTTCCCCCCACAAATACAGTTAAAGTTATCAGCGACACATGTGACAATTCTCCCACCAAAGTATGATTAGATCAGAATTATTGACATCTGTCTCAAATTTTGGAGTATTATACCTGTGGCACATAAAATGAGTATTTATGCACTCAACTGTCCACATAGTATAGAACAATGTGTCAACAACTCCTAGAGTCTGATTGCAGGATTTTTCCTTAGAGTTTACCATTAGATAGACCATTCCACAGAAACACACATAGCTTGAACACTGAATTGAATTTAATATGTGTTAATACATCTTGGGAGAAAGAAGCATTTTAATATTCATTTCATGGCTTGGAAATAAAATATAGTTCCTAAATAAAAGATAATACTACTTGAGATACTGAATTAAACAAGAAATTTTTTGTTTGATTTTTGTGCAACACCCTGTGATGCTCAGGGGTTACTCCTCTCTATGAGCTCAGAAATAGCTCCTGGCTTGGGGAACCATTTGGACGCCAGGGATTGAACTGAGGTCCGTTCTGGGACAGCTGTATGCAAGGTAAACACTCTACCACAGCACTATCGCTCTGGCCTTAAGCAAGAATATTTTTAAATTTTATGGCTGTAGATAAAGTTGATTCAAATAAGCCTGGGAACACTTTAATATTGTGTTTTGTATATAGTCCTGAAAAAAGTGAATAAAAACATTATTAAAATGGTCCTCTATATTTTACATTTATATGTGACCTTTTATTAAAAATACTTCTGTATGACTAGAATATTTATAATTTAAAAATAACATAAAATTAAAAATTGCTTTATCAATTAAAATAAATTATTGGATAGAAGAGAAGTTTGATTTGCAGGACTTACTATCTTTTGATAAATACAAAATAAAAATTTTAGAGAATGATTTTATTTCTTAAGCACACATTTATAAGAAATTACAATTCTGGAGCTTGAAAGATGGTACAGAGGATGATGGACTGTTCTTGCACATGGCTGAACCAATGGATGATCCATGGCATCCTATTTTTCCACTATAACCACCAGGAATTGGTCCCTGAGTACAGAGCCATGAGTTAACCATGGGCAACCAGGGGTGTTCACCCAAAACCAACCAACCAAAAAAAATCACAGTTCATAATATATCTTTAAAAGAGATATTTGAATATATTTTGAGGGTCACACTTAGTGGTGCTCAGGAGTTATTCTCGGCTCTACACACAGAAATTACTCCTAGCAGGCTTAGTGTTTAGTGTGTGAGCCTAGGTCAAAATATATGCTAGTGTTTGACCATCGTCTAAGGCAAAAGCCTTATCCATTGTACAGTCTATACTTCAGACTCAGGTGAAGATGTTTTTGAAGATAGGTGAGGCTTCTTTTTTCTTTTTTTTGTTTGTTTTTTTTTTACAGTTAAAAAGTTGTCGATCCTTGAGTTTTAGCGTACAATATTCCAACATCCATCAGTTCACCAGTATTCATTTCCTGTCTCCAATTTCTCCAGTTACTCTTCCTTCACCTACCTACCCACCCTGCCTCTATGGCAGACACATATACTCTCTTTTTCTCTCTGCCTTCTTCCCTCCCTCACTTTCTTTTTCCCTTATTCTCTCCTTCCCTCCTGTGACTTGCAAAAATGATATTGAAAGGGAATCTCAGACAATAATAGTACCTTTCCTGTTTTAACTGCACTTCCCAGAAATTATTACTATTGAATTGGGCCGTGGTATGAAAATAAAATAAGGCCTGTTTTCTATCTTCTCCACTTTACTGAGGTAAATTATATGCTAATGAGTTCAGTCCAAGTTTCTTATTTTTCCTTTCATTAAAAAATAGTGTAGTTTAACCATGCACAAGAGCCCTTTGTGTTTCTATTTTCATCGCAGCACTATTTACAACAGCCAAAATCTGGAAACAACCCAAGTGCCTGAGTGGCTAAAGATTGTGGTTACATCTACACAATGTAATACTATGCTAGGAATATAATATTATGTTAGGAAAAATGAAGTCATGCAATTTGCTTATACATGGATGGATATAGAGAATATTATGCTGAATGAGTTAAAGGGAAAAAGATAGACGTAGAATAATCTCACTCACTTGTGGAATATAAGAAAAGTAAAAGAGAGCATGGTAATAATATCCACAGTTTATAGAGATGAGTTCAGGAGGACCAGTTTAAGGCAGGAAGCTTGCAATAAAGGTCCACTAGGGCCCGGAGAGATAGCATAGCGGCGTTTGCCTTGCAAGCAGCCGATCCAGAACCAAAGGTGGTTGGTTCAAATCCCGGTGTCCCATATGGTCCCCCGTGCCTGCCAGGAGCTATTTCTGAGCAGAAAGCCAGGAGTAATCCCTGAGCACCACCCGGTGTGGCCCAATAATTTTGATTTTCCTGATTTTGATGAGCAAATATTTGTATTGATTTCATGTCTAAAATATGTGCCTCTTATGTTAAGGTACATCTTATAAAGTGAAAAATACAGTAAGTTATGACACTCAAATTATTTAATAAGAAATTCATTTTCCTGGGGCCGGGCGGTGGCGCTGGAGGTAAGGTGCCTGCCTTGCCTGCGCTAGCCTAGGACGGACCACGGTTCGATCCCCTGGCGTCCCATATGGTCCCCCAAGAAGCCAGGAGCAACTTCTGAGCGCATAGCCAGGAGTAACCCCTGAGCGTCACAGGGTGTGGCCCAAAAACCAAAAACCAAAAAAAAAAAAAAAAAAAAAAAAGAAATTCATTTTCCTAAACAAGAATAAAATGTAAAACATAAAGTTACAAAGATATTAAAAATAAGGGTCTGTTAGAAAAGGTTAGAATTAGATTACTCTTGGATATAAGAATTGAAGTAATAAGCCAAAAGAAGCTGAATTTTTTATTGGTGCTCAGTCATTTGTTTATTGACAATTGACTATGGAGTTCCAGCTAACCAAACCCATTAAACATTTTCTCTTATTTTTCTATGATACTATTCTATCTAACAAAATGCCTACCTGGAGTGCTAAATTCATATCATCTTAATATTATGTAAAATATACTTTCATACATAACCAGTATTTTCTTATTATAATTATTAATATCAATAGTTACAATATGTAAGCCACATATAAAAATGAAAAAGTATAGTATATAGGTAGAAATTTTAGACTTCTGGAGATCCATACAAAGAGAAAATTCTCAATTAATTATGCTAATTCTAAGTTTAGTTTAGGACCATAAAAGTTATTTATTTATATAAGCATTCCTTGAAATGGCAGTGCATACATTATTAGCTCAATTTGTTCTGAAATGTAACATAAGATCCAGGTTAAGCTGAGATGAATAACAACAAGTATTGTAAAACTTCGTAGGACTGAACAACAAAATCTTCTGTGGGATGTTAATGTCATAATTATTTATATTATTGAGAGTTTTGATAAGTCAAGGGTCTTTAGACTACTAAACAGTATTCTGTTGCTCACTGTGTGATAATAGTGTCTAAAAAGAGCTTGACTAAATTAATTATGAATTTTGTCTAACTATAGTGTTAAGTAGCATAATTTCTTACAGAAATCCTATAACTGACCTGAAAAACTCTTGTTTTCTCTAGGCCCTTTACATGGAAATAGAAAAGAGTGACCCCTTAAAAGTTTACATTTTATCATTAAGTCATAATAAATCCTTCAGTATTTCCAAATATAGTATAATTTATTTGTAAAATCTAATGACCCTTGTTATATTTCCCCACTTTAATAATATTGGATTCAAATTTTCTAAGCTCACAGGTAAGAATATCTTTGTTCCATAAATTTACTAGTTGTTTAATCAATGATAGCCCTTGATTATGCTCTTTATCATTAAATAATAACATGATTGGTCAAAATAAAGAGAAACAAGTTAAAAACCTTCCCTGTCTTCTCCCCTAAGTGTTCATAATTCAGAAATTCTTAGCACAAATGTCATTTCAGAAAGGTCATTCTTGAGATTTCCAAGTACTGACATAGTTAGTTGGAATCTGTTGTTTCATGTTTGTGGCATATGCCAACTATCTTGTATAGCACCTGGAGCCCCCAAAAGCTCAGTTCCTGAAAACAGAAATAAACATGACCTGCATATAAACAAAATTGCACGCGAAGATTCAAGGGGAAAAACCATGAGGCTTCTGAATGTGTGAACTGAAAGTAATAAAAAGGATGTCATTAGAATGCTTGTTTTCCATTTTGACCAACATTATTATTTTATCTCATAGCAAAATATATGTATTGTTCTTTATTTAAAAGCATCCTAGATGAAATTGCTGAAGGAAAAATAACTTTACATTGCAAGTGTAAATAAAATGTCTGGATTCCAGACTCTCATTTATTCCTTGAAAACAACTATTTTCATAGCCGGGTTATAAAAAATAATGTAAAATGTCCTTTCGCAGAAGAGCCAGGAGCCATGCTACAATAAATGGTCAGGATATAGAATGTGGATAGTACATTTTTTTCAAGTTAAGGAAAACGCAGATAAAATGTAATTGAAGGTCTCTAATTTTTATTGTTTCACACAGAGGATATAACTTTTATTCAAAGTTTTTGTTAAAGAGTATACTCTATGGTGATTTTAAGGTTCATTTACATACTTAAAAAGAAGTGTATTATAATATGTTAACAATATGGCCATTTTTGAAACAAATTCTCCATAAAGATTACACTTCAATAAGAGACTAAATTAGAATGGACTTGTAACAGAAGACATTTCAATATATATCAACGAAGACTCTTTCACTCGGAGAAGTCATTCAAACTGTTTCTTTAAATAAAACACACCAGATAGCTTTCTATTTCATAACAGAAAGAGTTTCTTTTCTATATTTTATGACAGTCGCTAAGAAACAATATTTCACATTAGGCAATTGTTTCATGGTATGACAGATTTGGGATGTCATCATTTCAAGAATGAGTCCTTGAAAAAACAAAACCAAAACAAAACCAAAAGCTGCTGACTTTTGGAGTCAGTGCCATTTTTCTGTGGAATGAGCAATGATTTAAGAGGAAATATATTTTACATCAGCCATGTGTATTTAGATACATATTGTACTACATAAGAACCACCCCAAATTTATCATGACCAAATTTGTAAAAAGTTGCATACCACCTATAATTTCCTTTCTTAAATATACCTTAACAATCTTTAAGAAACTCTCATTATAATTCCCTCCAAGAAGTGTGAACAGGGCCTTCTTTTTAGCCTTCCCTCAGCCTCCTGTGTTCCATTGTCATCACTGATCTTCTGCCCTTTGGGTCCAGCCAGCTTTGTGTCTGGGAGGGCATAGGTAACTTTACATCTTAATCCCTTCATCCAAACACAAAGGGGCTGTCTTTTTGGGTCTTTTCTTAACCTCCTTCCAGGGCCCAGTGCCATTGTTGTTCCTTGTCACCTGGGGACAGTCAGGCCTGTGTCTGCAGAAAAAGGGAAACTCCAGTCCTAATCACCTCCACCAAGCATGAGCAGGGCCTCCTTTTCAGTCTCCCTCAGCCTGCTTCCAGGTTCCAGTGCCATTATTGAAACCTCCCTCCTCATCAGCCCTCCTTTTCCCAAACTGAAGATTGGATCTAGAATTCTTTTTCTTAGAAACTATACAGCTCAATAATCACTTGAACAAATTAATAAAATATTATGCAATATTTTTATCATAGACAATCTTACAAGTTTAGAAAAATAAACTCTAAATAAGATATACCCCAAGCCACTTTTCATACAAGCAATTCAATAGATCATTTTTATGGGGAATATGAAGAGAAATCCCAGCAAATATCCAAGTTCAACCAAATGCCTGAACCAT
The DNA here is from genome assembly GCF_024139225.1 of Suncus etruscus. NCBI lineage: Eukaryota > Metazoa > Chordata > Mammalia > Eulipotyphla > Soricidae > Suncus > Suncus etruscus. The sequence goes on from NC_064868.1 coordinate 32,295,129, forward strand.
ATAGATAATGACCTAAAACCAGCACTTAATTGTTTAGCAATTGAAATCAAAGAGTCAATTGCCTGCAAAATTAAGAAATATGTAGATGACCAATTCAACCAACTCAAAAAAAAAACTCTTTCAGAAGGTGAATGAATCCATACAAATGAAACTAAGGGAACTAAAAAACATATTAGCAAGCCATAATAATAGAATTACACAGGTGGATAATCACATAGACAATTGAAGACAAATTGCAAACCAGCTGGGAAAAAGAAGTTAAAATGGCACTGAATCTCAAGAAAGCACTAAGAGACAAAGATGGTCACTACTTATTGATAAGTGGAACACTAGACTAAGAACTCTGATCACCATCTATAAACCAAATGTAGACTCGGCAATATATATAAGGCTTTTGCTCACAAACTTAGAGCAAGATATGGATGGAAACATAATAGTAGGAGATTTCAACATCCCATTATTGCGTGTAGACAGACCCACTAGGCAGAAGACTAGCAAAGACATGACTTCCCTAAATAAAAAGCTAGAAAATTAGGACTAATAAGTTTATATAGGACCTTTCATGCTCCAAAAGCAGAACACACATTCTTCTCAAGGGCACATGAAACTTTCTCCAGAATAGACCACATTCTAGGATACAAGTCTAACCTACATAAAATCACAAATATAAGAATAATATCAACCACCCTATCAGACCACAATGCCACAGAGATCAAGATTAACTGTAAAAAGAAGATGTGAAGAAAATCTAATGCTTGGCAACTAAACAACATGCAGGTCAACAACAGCTGGATCAAAGAGAAAATAAAAGAAGAAATAAAGAGATTACTTGAAACCAACGATAATGAAGAAACAAATTGCCAAAGTCTATGGAACACTGCAAAAGCAGTAATTAGGGGAAATCTCATAGCAATACAGGACAGCATTAGGAAAGAATAAAATGACAAAATTAACAACCCAAAGGGACAACTTAAATATCTGGAAAATTAACAGCAAAGGAACCCAAACACAATAAGAAGAAATAAAAACTAGGGTATAAATCAAAATTATAGAGCAAAAGAAAACAATACAAAGAATTATTGATACCAGGAGCTGGGATTTTTTAAAGAATAAATAAGATAGAGTCTTGCAAGACTCACCAGGAAAAAAAGGGAAATACTAAAATAAATAGGATCAGAAATGAAAGGGGAGAGATTACAATAGTACCCCCAATAAATCAAAGACACCATGAGAGCTTATTATGAACAATTGTACTCAGTTAAGCTAGATAACCTAGAAGAAATAAACAGATTTCTGGAAAAAATCCATCTCCTGACCCTTATTGAGGAGGAAGTGGAAAGCTTAAACAGGCCAATCACACATAAGGAAATTGAAAAAGTAATTAGGAAATTTCCCAAGAACAAAAGTCCAGAACCAGATGTGTTTACAGATAATTTTGTCAAGCATTCAGAGAATAGTCACTACCATTGATCCTTTGACTCTTCCAAACTATTGAAAAAATAGGAACCATTCATAATACCTTCTTTGAAGATAATATCACTCTCATTTCCCAAGCTGACAAAGATACCACCAAGAAACATACCTATAGATCAATCTCATTAATAAAGATGGATTCAAAAATTCTTAACAAAATCTTAGGAAAATGAATCCATCAATACATCAAAAAGATTATACATTATGACCAAGTGTGTTTCATCCCTAGGATTCAAGGATGGCTCAATATATGCAAATAATCAACATAATACACCACATTAATACAAAGAAAGGATAAAAACAAATCTTCATATCAATTGATGCAGAAAAAAACTTTCAACTAATTCCACAACTATTTATGATAAAAAAACTCAGAAAAAATAGGTCTGAATGAAACCTTCCTCAAGAAAATAACAGCTATCTATAAAAAACCCACAGCCTAGGAACATATATATCCTAGGAACAAAAAAATACAATACAAAAATCCCTTTCTCACACCTATATTCATTGCAGTGTTGTTTACAATAGCCAGACTCTAGAAACAGCCTAGATGCCCCTCAATAGATGAATGGTTAAAGAAACTATGGTACATATACACAATGGAATATTATGCAACCATAAGAAGAGATGAAGTCATGAAATTTTCCTATACATGGATGTATATGGAATCTATTATACTGAGTGAAATAAGTCAGAGAGAGAGATAAAAACAGAATGGTCTCACTCATCTATGGGTTTTAAGAAAAATGAAAAACATTTGTGTAATGATTCTCAGAGACAAAATAGAGGAGGACTGAAGGGTCCAGCTCCTGACATGAAGCTCACCACAGGGATCGTTTAGTACAGTCACAGAAATAATTACACTGAGAACTATCATAACAAAATGTGACTGAATGAGGGAAGTAGAAAGCCTGTCTAGAGTATAGGCCTGTGTGGGGTTGGGAAGAAGAACACTTGGGATATTTGTCATGGGAATGTTGCACTGGTGAAGGATTTTTGTGTGTATGTATATATAAAATCAAAAAATGAAAAGATAAGGCCTCCGAATTTTTCTTGTGTTCTTTACACTGACTGTATAGAAAGAGGAGGTACAGTAAATGTACCCCATTTACATCTCAACCCAGGCTCTTTGCCTGATTTGTATTGTGAATTGGGGGACAAAAAAACCCCACAGCTAACATTATTCTAAACAGTGAAAAATTGAAAACATTTCCACTAAGATCTGGCATGAGGCAGGAATTCCACTAACTCCAATCTTATTCAAGATAGTATTAGAAGTCCTAACAATAGGAATCAGATAAGATAAGGAAATCAAATGAATCCAAATTTGAAAAGAGGAAGTCACACCATTTCTATTTCAAGAAAACATGATGATATACATAGAAAACAACCGAGTCCCCAGAAAAGCTCCCAGAAACAGTAAACCAATACAGTAAAGTGGCTGGCTACAAAGTCAATACACAAAATACAGTTGCATTACTTTACAAATAACAAATCAGATGAGAACGAGATCAGAGTCAATCCCATTAAAAAAGGTACAAAATTATCAAGTAACTAGGAATCAGCCTAATAAGAGTGACAACAGAACTCTATCAAGAAAACTTGAAAATACTTCAGAATGAAATTGAAGAAGACCTAAAGAAATAGAGGAACATCTTTGCTCATGAATTGGAACAATTAATATCATCAAAATGACCATGTTTCCTAAACTACAATATAGATCTAATCCCTCTTCAAATTCAGACAAACTTCTTTAAGGACTTGAAACAATGAATTATAAAGTTTGTTTGGAACCATAAAAAACCTAGGATAACCAAATCTATACTGAAAGAGAAGAAACTTAGAGGCATCTCATATCACCTAATATGAAGCTCTACTAAAAATCCATAGTGATCAAAACAGCATGATATTGGGAAAAAAGATTTTAAGACCAATGGATCAGAATAGAATATCTAGTGACAAACCACCAAGCCTATGGTCAATTATATTTGATAAAAGAGCCACAAATATGGAATGGAACAAAGACAGTCTCTTCAGTGCTTCCTTGCTATAACAAGTTTTAATATCTTAATTTTATTATATCTATAATAATTCCTTGATCTTTTTGTCCACAATAGTACTTGGAGATATAGTTTGGTTGCCTGCAATGTTATATTAGACTCAGAAGACAGTGCTCATTAAGATAATCTTGACAAAAATTTTAATTTATTCTTTTAATACTTGATTATGCCTGCTAATATAATCTAATGTTTCTGTCCACAGATAACAATGGAATATTAAAGTGCATGCCAAAAACTCCTTCTACAGAGCTTATACATTGTTTGTGTTATTGCAATTTGTTTTCAATTTCAGATAGCTTACCATCCAGCTGTCTCAAACTCAATTTACCTGTAGGCCGCAGGAGGCAAATTTGGGGTGATCCTTGAGTGCAAAGTCAGTAGTAAGCCTTGAAAATTGGAGGTGTGTGAGCCAAACAAATAAAACAAAACAAAACAAAAAAAGATTCCTCTAGGGCAGGGCCACAAAATGTTGCACGGAGGGCCATTTGCGGCCCGTGAGCAGTGAGTTTGAGACCCCTCCTTGATTATACCATAAAGCTCATGATTTTAGTTTGCTTTTAGGAAAGGAACCTGGATGCTCAAGACCCTAGACCATTCTACATGGTGTAGTCTCCTCTTACAGGGCTCACTACCATATTGCTTATTTTTCTAGTCTTGAGAATTGTTTGTTTTTAAGAATGCTCTATACACAATCTAACTCATGAAGCCTTTCTTTAGTATAGTTTACCATCACCAATGATGATTGGACTAGAAAATGGAAAACCTTTACATCTATCTTACAGGCTTTGTATTTTTAAAGGCTCTGTATTGCCCTGACTTCAACATAAGATCTGTACAAAAAACAGATTTTCTAACTACAGAAACCTGACTGCAAAAACTGTGATTGTGATGACCACAGAGAAAGATATTGGGGTTAGACAACTTAGTATGCTTGGAGCCTGTAGTTGGTCATATGTCAGGATGCTTTATGGGTAAGTTCTTCGTGTTTTTAGGCCAAATATTTTCTCTTTTTATTTTTCCATATTTTACTGTAACTATGCAAAAAAGCAAACAAAAAACAAACAGATTAAAAACACCTCCCAGCACACACCATTTTTCATTATGGTATATTTTAATAATTTTATTGTGACCAAAGTGAATTACAAATCTTACACAGTAATATTTAAGGTACATAGTGACACTGAAATAGGGGCATTCCCTCCACTAGTGTTGTCCTCCCTCCAGCCCTAGTTCCAGCCTGCATCCCATATCCGCCTATATCCCCTCCCACACTGCTAGTCTAACTGGTCCCCTCTTTGTATAGCTTGTTGTAGATTGGGTATTGATTCTGTTGTTGTTGACTATGGGTTTGGTGTTTATGTCTGATCATTTTTTATTTCTATTCAATGTTCATATGCCTGTTTGGTCCTGATACCATCCAATTTTACCCCTCAATTTATGAGGCAGAACAAGATGATTTGAGTTATGTGGGTTTGTTTAAAAAATAAAATAAAAGAAAAAAAGAAAAAAAGAAAATAAAAAATGGGAGGAACCTGTTTATAGGTTATAAATATCAATTTAAAAGAAGAAAAGTAAAAAAGAAGAAAAACATAACAAAAACACAAAACAAAACAAAAACAAACACAAAAATCAAACAAAAATACGAAACAAACTACAAAAAAGCACCAACCACATCAACAAAGACAACAACCAAACAGTAACTACGAGAATGAAAAAAAAAAGAACAATGGAAGGAGGGCTGGTGCGGCAAGGTGGTCTTCTTCTTCTTCTTCTTCTTCTTCTTCTTCTTCTTCTTCTTCTTCTTCTTCTTCTTCTTCTTCTTCTTCTTCTTCTTCTCCACCTCCTCCTCCTCCTCCTTCTTTTTCTATAGTTTAATGGCTTAGAAACACAGCCTTTATAAAAATAATGCTGTGAATTCAATTTCTTTTTTTTTTTTGTTTTTTGGGCCACACCCGGCAGTGCTCAGGGGTTACTCCTGGCTGTCATCTCAGAAATAGCTCCTGGCAGGCACGGGGGACCATATGGGGCACCGGGATTTGAACCAACCACCTTTGGTCCTGGATCGGCTGCTTGCAAGGCAAAGGCCGCTGTGCTATCTCTCCAGGCCCGTGAATTCAATTCCTGATGCAATCACAGGTTAATGCATGATTCTAACAGCTGCAATGTGATACCTAGCACTATAAACAACCCAATGCCAAATTATAGCCAGCTGTGAGTGAATATCACAAGTAAACTAAAGATGTGTGATCTGTAAGTGATATGAAAGGATGTGAGAGCAAGTATATCTGTAAACTGTATATAGCTCTTGGAGAACACTAATATTTGCACTAGAGTGATCACAGTGCAATACAGCCAGAATGTGTGTTAGAACATTTAATAAGTACATGGGCAAGCACAATTACATAAGAGCATTCCTTAGTGAACACCACAGTAAGTCAAGTGTGTAAGCCATATCTATCCCCTCAACAACAGCAAAGGAAGAATGGAAGTAAAGATAAATATGATCAAATCCCTTCATTTGATTAAAATGCAACAGTGCCTCCTTATTTTTCTGGATAAAATAAAAAATGGTAAAGAAAACCCTACTTGATGGTGGAGCCAGACACACATCATCACACTGCACCAGGACCCACATTGCCTGAAAGACCAGAGCTGCCTAAGGCACATAAATGAATATGAGTTGACCCTACCCCTCAAGGGATGAAGCCCATTCCCCACAGGATGTAAATATATCAACATGGGGGCATACAGACCTGCCTGCTCTGACCTGATAATATTAAAAATGGTAAAGGGAACTGAACTGATGGCAAATCCCAGAAACAAATATCCTATGGCACCAGGAGCCACATTGCCCCAAAGGGTGGAGCCCGCTGAATGAACATCAACTGAGGTGCATTGACCCTGCCCATGAATGGTGGAGCCAGAGGATCACGGCTGTTGTGCTCCACTCCATGGCTGTGCACTTCTAGTCAATGAAGCAAGCACAATACATAGAAAACACTACATATGTTATAATGTGGGAAAAATGCAAGACTCTATCATGCTTAGAGAATGAAGATTGTAGCTCTGATGACCTAAAAAGTACCATCCACCTATTTCACCTCTCAGATAAGGATTTTTGAAAAGAAATATGGAGGATCCTCAGGGAACTCAAAGAAAGTGTGGGACAAAATAAACGAACCACAAATAAAAATAAGAGGATTTGAAAGCAGAAATGAGAAAATTCCAAACTGAAATAACAGGACTGAAAAGCTTGACAGGCCAAATGGAAACCTTGCTGGAAAGCCTCTCTAACAGAGTAACAGTGGTTGAGGACAAAAATCGGTAAGGTTCATAACAAGTCTATACAAAAGAGAATATTGGAAAGAGCCTTAAAATAAATAATCAAACAATGGAAAAATCCTCAGAGTGTAAAACAATGAAAATTATAAGTCTTTCATAAAATCAACAGAAACAACATAAGAATCATTGGAAACCAAGGCCCAGGAAGAAAATCACCATAGTCAACAGTCAAGGACATCATTGCAGGGAAACTCACAAAGTTAAATAAGAGTGCACACAACCAAATACGATGTGGTTGAAGAGTATCACCTAAAAGATAAACAAACAAACAAACAAAAACAAATCCTGTAGAGGCATGCTGCATACATGACTCTATTTATTAGAGAAGCACACATCAGACGTGGTTTTTGGCTTTCCTGGTGCAGTGCCTAATTTTCCTCCCAAGAAATATCTGCCAGAAGGCCCTTTGGAGAAGTCAATCATTGATCCTTTTGTGGATTACTGGCTATATTTCTGACATGACTGTGACATTACATTTTCTCTTTTCCTTTAATTTATTTTTTGTCTCCTTTTCTACTACAGAAATTCGGCCTTAGCTATCCTGCAGTCACAAAGAAATTTGAGTACCAAAGCCCGCCAAAAGCTCTCCACTGGCTAGTTTATTTGTAACTCTTACTTCGAGTATAACCTGGTGCCAGCAACTGGTTTTTCTGAGTCTAGCTCCATGATGGTAAACAATTATTTCCATCCCCCAAAATCCATTTTCCAGCCACTGCAAATACATTTCTTCCCAAACCTGTCTCTCTCCTCCTGTTTCTTGAAAAACCTGTTTTTTGATTACCCCAAAACATCTTCACCTCATGTTCCCCTTACCTCTAGCAGGGCTCTTTCTCACCTACATCAGGTAGTTATTTGATATTTAGATTCTAGGGTCTGGTACCATTGTGTTGTCTTTCCTATTGATCCTCTGCCCTTTGTTTTCCCTGAAGACAACTTGCATACCAGAGTTGTGTTTAAAATGTCATCTGTTGAAAAGTAAAATGGTCTCTTGTCTCATAGACGAGGGTCCCCATACAATGCATTTTGTATGGTCTCAATTATTTCATATTTCATATTTTTCCACCTTGTGTGCCCACTCTCTCTCTTCCAGTGAGGTTTTATGACCCCACTAAGGTTTTGCTTAGGGACGCAAGATGTCTGCAGCAAAAGCCCACAACACATTCTAGTAAAAATGTCAAATCCCACAAATAGGGAAAGAATACTGAAAGCAGCAAGGTCAAAGTAGCACCCTTAAGATTATAGCAAACTTGTAATAAGAAACCCTTGAGGCCCAAAGGCAGTGGTGGAAATAGTGACAAAACTCAAAGAAATTGTTGTTTGCAAAGAGTAATTTCCCTAGCCAGACCCACATTCACGTATGAAGGAAATATACATAGCATCTTGGATACACAAAAGCTCAGAAACTTTATAGATGCAATACCAGCCTTAAAAGACTAACTGAACACCAAAGAAAGAGTAAATGAACATACAAGGAGTCTATAGTTAATCCCATGACAGTATACTTCAAGGGTGGAGAAACCCTGTATCTCTAGGCCAAGGGAATTTTCTTTTAAATGTCCCCAATATTTACTGTGCCTATGCAGGGGAAAAAAAGCACAAAATAATCTTATTTATTTATTTATTTATTTATCTATCTATTTGTTTTTCTAACATCTTTGTTTTGGTGTAGATATTGAAGTTGATGTCTCCAATTTTATTTTATTTTATTTCTTTTTGAGCTCTGACATGTTTTTATTTCAAGACCAAGACTATTATGTGGTTCTTGTCTTTATTGCTGTAGTGCTGACTAGATATATTGTTTGATATTACTTTTTGTATTGTTGTGGTTTTTCAATTCCTTGTTTCCTATTCTCTCTCAAACTGAGGTTGAGTCCCTAGAAGGACTCTGCCCATTTTGGCTTATTTGTATTGCTTTTCTTTTCTTCAAACAAAACCGCATAACTTGAACTATCTAGTTCTGCCTCTCAAATAGAGGGGGGAATAAGGGAGAGTACCAGGACCAAACAGATATATGATCACTAAGTAGTAAGCTACACACAGAGGGAACCACATATTCTAGCAGCACAGGGGGTGAGGGTGGAGGATATGGGATGCAAGTTGGGAACGGGGGTGGAGGGATGACAAATTTGGTGATGGGATTCCCCTTGATTCAATGTTAATATGTACCTAAAATATTACTGTGAAAGATATGTAAGCCAATATGGTCAAAATAAAAATAAAAAAAACTAGCTGAAAGATCTACTTAAAGACAAGGGAGATCAATAGACAAAAAAAAAACTCCTGCAGAAAGATGACAACAAATTCCATGAAAATTATATCTCTCGATGTCAATTGACTAAATATCTTAGTTAAGAGAAACAGAGGAGCACAATGTATCAAAGAGCTAAATCCAATATCCTGCTGTCTAAGAGAAACACATCTGAATTGTTCGAACAAAGGCAGCCTCAAAATCGAAGGTTGGAGGACAAACGTCCAATCAAATAGCTACATTAAAATCAGAGAAGTGGTTAAATGGCCATAATTATATCAGATGACCCTGAATTTAGCCTTAAAATTTATAAGGGATAGAGATGAATATTTCTTAATAATAAAGGGAGAAACAGGAACACTCAATGCACCCAATGATGGAATAGCAAAATATTTAAAACAATTGTTGACAAATCTGTCAAAAGACATAATGGTAACACAATAATAGTGGGAGACCTCAACTTCAACCTGTCAACTCCTTGAGAGTTCAATCAGGCTTAAATATAAGAAAAATATACTAGCTCTGAAAGGAGAAATGGAAGAAAGTGGCCTAGTTTATATATGTATATATACATACATACATATATATATATATATATGGCTCTTCATCCCCTCAAAAATGTATACATATACTTCTCCAATGTTCCTGGGACATTCTCCAGAATAGACCACATGCTGGCTCATAGAACATACCTTTGTTAAATGAAGAGGATATAAATTATACAAACTAACTTAATGAGATTATAATACAGTGAAATTAGAAGTGAATTACAAACAGGTACAGACGATAAATTTTATCACATGTAAATTAAACAGCCTAGTGAACACTCATTGGTGAAAGATAAGATAAAAAATCATAGAGGAAATCAAATATTCTTAGAAACAAACGAAAACAAAGACAAAATTATCAGAATGTATGGGACATAGCAAAAATGGTATGAAGAAAATTTATAGCTTTGAAAGCAGGCGTTAGGAAAAAAGAAGGGGATTACATATATAACCCATGAAACAACTAATAAAATTTGACCATGATTAACAATATGAACAAAATTAGGCAGGCTAGTCAAAACAATAAAGCTTAGAACAGGAATTAATGAATTAAAAATTCAGAAAACAATGTAAAAGTTAACGAAAGTAAGATTTGCTTCTTTGAAAAAAATAAACAAAACCAACAGACCACTAGCAAAACTCACAAAGAAAGATAGATGTAATAAACTGTATTAGAAATTGAAAGGGGGAGATCACTACAGATACTACAATGATTTAAAGGTTTATCAGAAACTACTTTGAGAAGCTCTATACGATAAAACAAGAAAACCTGAAAGAAATGGATAAATTCTTGTACTCATATAACCTCCTATCATTGAACCAATTTGGTTTAGCATATATAATCAGACCCATCACTATTAAAAAATTAAAATGGTGATAAAATTCTTTTCTAAAAAGGAAAGCCCATGTCCAGATGCATTCACTAATGATTTTTCCCCAAATCTTTTTAGGGGATGTACCTCCAATCCTTTTCAAGCTCTTACAGGAAATTGAAAAATTAGAAACAATCCCAAATAATTTCTATGAATCTAACATAATCCTGATACCAAAAGCAGAACAGAGATGACACATAAAAAGCTACAGACTAATATCCTTGATAAATAGATGCAAAGATTCTTAACAAAATCCTAGCAAATTGGATCCAACACCTCATCAAGAAGGTCATACACGATGACCAAGTAGGTTTCATTCTAGGAATGCAAGGATGGTTTAATATATACAAGTCAATCGACTCAATCAATAGAATACACCATATCAACAAAAACATATTATTATATCAATAAATTCATACAGAGCATTTGATAATGTTTAATGTCCATTCATAATAATAACATTAACAAGGTGGGAATGGAAGGAACTTCTCAATATAGACAAGACCATTTACCACAAGCTCATGGCATATTTATTCAATGGAGATAAACGGAAAAGCTTTCATCTAAAATCTGTTACAAAATAAGGCTGCCCCTCTCGCAGTTTCTATTAAACATAGTAATGGAAGTAGTTGCACTAGCAATTAGGCAAGTATAACATATCAGGTACATCTAGATAGGATAGGAAGAAGTCAAGTTCTTACTCTTTGCAGATGGCTTGTTACTATATTTAGAAACCCTCAAGAATCTTACAAAAAGCTTCTAAAACAATACATAATTACAAAGCACTGCTTAAAAAATAAAAGAGGGCACAAGAAAATCCACTGTCCATGTATTGGGAGGACTAACATAATTAAAATGGCAATACTCCTCAAAGCATTGTGCAGATTTAATTCAATCCCTTTAAGAATATCCATTACACTCTTCAAAGAAGTGGATCAAACAATGCTGAAGTTCATTAGGAAGAACAGAAACCCACAAATTGATAAAACAAATATTAGGAAAAAGAAGAGGGGAGGCATAACCCTCCCCAACTTTAAAGGTTATTTCAAAGCAATGGTCATTAAAATAGCATCATATTAAAATAAGTACAGACCCTCATATTGATGCAATAGACTAGAGTGTATTCATGGAATGCTTCCCAGATATACAATCAATCTTTGAAAAGGGGGCAAAAACACAAAATGAAGCAAGGAAAGCCTCTTAAACAAGTGGTCTCAGGACAACCATTCAAACACATGAAAAAATAACCTTAGACATCCATCTGACACTGTGCTAAATGCAAATAAAAATATATTAAATACCTTAATATCAGACCTGAAACCATAAGTTATACAGATAAAACCATAGGCAAAACACTCCATGTCTCTGAGACTAAAGGCTTTTTCAAGGGGGAAATACCACTGTCAAAACATCTGGATGCAAAGATTAACAAATGTTTCTACATTAAACGAAGAACTTCTGCACCTCAAAAGAAATAATGAGTAGAATACAAAGACCACCCATAGAATGGAGAAACTATAAAGCCAATTCTCACCATATAAGATGTTAATATCTAAGATATATAAGGTACCAACAGAACTCACCATGAAATAAAATATGTAGAGAAATATGAATGGACATTGCTTCAAAGAAGAAATAGAAATGTCCAAAAGGCACATGAAAAATGTTCCACATCATTAATCATCAGGCAGATGCAAACCAAAGTTCTCATATTTATTGCTGGTCGGAATGCCAAACGTCTAGCAATTCTGAAAATCAATGTGGATATTCCTCAAAAACTTGGAAATTGAACTCCCAGATGATACAGCAATACCACTTTTAGGGATATACCCAAGGAAAACAAAAACACAATAAAAAATTCCTTCTGCATACCTATGTCCATTGCAGCTCTATTTACAATAGCCAGAATCTGGAAACAACCCAGAGGCAAAACAACAGATGAATGGCTAAAGAAACTGTGGTACATATACACTATGGAATTCTACATAGCTGTTAGGAAAGATGAAGTTATGAATTTGCCTTTATGTGGATGGATATGGAGATTATTTTGCTGTGATATAAGCCAGAGGGAGAAAGATAGACACATAATAGTTTCAGTAATCTGTGTGATTTAAGAAAAATAAAAGACAGTATTGCATACTCTATCCTAGGCATAGCCCTAGGATCTGTGCAAAAACAAAGACCACCAATTACAGAAGACTGATTACAAACACAGTAATGGAACAAAACTTATAGAACCGTAAAGATTCTGTCGTAGACTTCATCCTATCATCACCTGTGCAAATAGGAAAATAGGATCGCTAGTTAAAGAGGCCTGATTCTATTATCCACAACTGGGCAGAAAGTTTCATGGCACCATAAAAAGAACTTGGTGTGTTAAAATGAGCATGTACAGAGTCTAGTTTTTCCCATGATAGTATACTTCAAGGACAGAGAAACTCTGTATCTATTAGGCCAAGGGATTCCCTTTCTATGCAAAAAAAAAAAAAAAAAAGAAGCACAAAAACTTGCCACACCAGCCCTCCTTCCTTTTTCTCTTTTTTTCCTTTTTTTCATTTAATTTTTGCTCTCGTGGTTATTGGTTATTGTATTTGTTGCTGTGGTGCTTTTTTGTATTTGTTGGTTTTGTTTCTTATTTCTGTTTCTTTGTTTTGTTTGTTGTTTGTTTATGTTATGTTTATCTTCTTTTTCCCCTCTCTTCTTTTAAATTAATAATTATAACCTCTAGAAGAACTCTTCCCGGTTTGATTTTTTTGTCTTTTATTTTAAAACAGAACAACTTAACTTGAATCATCTTGTTCTGCCTCATAAATTGAGGGAAAAATGGATGGTATCAGGACCAATCAGTTGTATGAACATTGAGTAGAAATAAAACATGATCAGATTTAAATACCAAACCCAGAATCATCAACAGAATCAATACCCAATCTACAACAAGCTATACACAGAGGGGACCAGTTACACTAGCAGTCCAGGGTGCAAAAAAGAAGATATGGGATGCATGCTGGGAACAGGAGTGGAGAGAGGACAACATTGGTGGAGAGAATATCCCTGATTCACTATGTACCTTAAATATTACTGTGAAAGATTTGTAATTCACATTAGTCACAATAAAATTAATTTAAAAGAAGACAGTATGGCAATAATAACCACAGACAATAAACATGAGGACTAAAAGGACCAGCCCTTTATATGAAGCTTATCACAAAGAGTGGAGAGCACAATAAGAGAAATAACTACACTAACAACTATTCTAACAATAACATTGAGTGTCAGAAATAGAATTTCTTTCTCAAAGGCAGGCAGGTGGTGTGGATGAGGGAAATGTGGGACATTGGTGGGGGAGATTGCTCTGGAGAAGGGGGGCATTTATTTTCTGTTTGAAACCCAACTATGAGCATGTTAGTAATCATGGTGCTTAAAAATATTATTATTAAAAATAAATTAAATTAAAGAAGTAAAAATGGCAAACACATTACATAGGGAATTTTATGAAACAATCTTTGTTTATTTCCCAAGATGGATGAAAATCTTCTCATCTCTTCAAACTCTATTAGTACTATCCTTTAGTCTCAAATGCATTTTTTTTCATACTTGGTCATTAGTAGATGCCTGTTTTATAAACCCCCCAAAAAACAACTCCTATATCTATCTTTAAATAAAGTAAACTATGATGGGCTTAATGATCACTCTATATCTCTAAAAGAGTTCATCACCATCAAAATTATTCTATAGGTAATCATCGTCATTCATTGATGAAGCATGTGTTTTTCTACATAATTTCCATGTGTTTTATTTATATGATAAAAAATAGTAATTTTAAATGGTGTGTTTTATCGTACATTAAAAATACAATATTTCCTTCATTCTGAAAGAGAAACACACATATTCTTAAAACAAACATTGCCCCTTTCAACCAAATAATTTCTCTAATAAGTAGTATAAATTTAGTGCACTTTTTTCATTAATTTTTACATATGTCTTTCTAATCTCACTTATATTGTTCATGAGTTTGTATTTTCCCAAATGAAATAATTTTAAATTACTATAATAATTGGATTTGGGGCTTGAGAGATAGCACAGTGGTTGTGCATTTGCTTTGCATGCAGCCAATCCAGAATGGACAGTGGTTTGAATCCCAGCATCCCATATGGTCCCCTGAGCCTGCCAGGAGGGATTTCTGAGTGCAGAGCCAGGAGTAATGCCTGAGCACTGCAGGGTGTGACCCAAAAACCAAACCAAACCAAACCAAAACAAACTGGATTAAAAAAAATACCTAATGTTTAATAAAAGAAAATATTTTTGTAATCTATTTTCAAAATTCTTAAGTAGCTCATAGACTCTTGGTACATTCATATGTAAAATATTTCAATATTTGTATTTTAAAGTTTTCATGGCTTATATTTCCTATAACTGACATAATTATTTTTACTTTTATTAGGAAATATTTGTGACGTAACTAAACTGTGTAAACAACTATACGATTTTAGGTGTAGGCTCATTTTAATTTAATTTCTATTGCCTGCTTACTTTCTAATAACTTCTAATAATTTACATATTTTATTTAATTTTTTCAAGTTTTTCACACTTTAATCCTTCTGTCCTAATTCACTTATTTTAATATCTATCATGTTTACAACATTAATGAAATTTTGTTAGTTCCCTCTTTGATGCTGTTTTATTGAAAATGATGGCCAAATTTAAAATTATTTTAAAACAATATTTTAGACAAAACCTTTGTTGAAAGGAAACATATTAACTTCATGAACATTAGAAGAGCTACTCGGGGCTGGCGAGGTGGCGCTAGAGGTAAGGTGTCTGCCTTGCAAAGGCTAGCCAAGGAAGGACCGCGGTTGGATTCCCGGCGTCCCATATGGTCCCCCCACACCAGGGGCATTTTCTGAGCGCATAGCCAGGAGTAACCCCTGAGCATCAAATGAGTGTGACCCAAAAAACCAAAAAAAAAGTACATTTTAGAAGAGCTATCCATGAGTGGTGGACTAATATTTACTGATAATAGCTATTTGAGAAGCATAATAAACTTAATTTTATGTCAAGTCTATTCTAACTACATTCTGAAAGCCAATCATAATATTCCATTATATATCAGACACAAATTATTTACATACAATAACAATGTTTAGCTTATAAACTCATTCTTCTATTAATGTTACTTTCAAATTAATAAGTAGTATAGAATTAATAACATGACAATAACATAGATGTCATGGTTTCTTACTAAAAACTTCTAAAACACATTCGATTTAAATTACATTGCATAATGTTTTTCTTTTTTGTAAAAACTAGAACAATATTATTAGGTGTATATATAAATATTGTTTATATCCTATCAAAATACCTAGACAATGAAAACAAAATACATGAGTATAAGCTTATTTTGAATGCAAATTTTATGTTATTATCCTATATTGGTTACTCACATCATATTAGTTTAAAAATAGTAAACTAGTTTTTACAATTTTTTTACAAGTGAGGTCATACATTTTGATGTTTGTTAGCCTTTTAATTTTTGATTGTCATTGTGCATTATACTCATACATTTTTGTACTGGACATATATTATATTTATTCTTTAACTGAACCAAGAGATAAAGGGAATACTTATTTTAATAATTGTTTTAATGTTGTGTTTTCAATCTAAATTTTGAATGCTTACCACTCTAAAATGCTTACCAATCTAAATTTTGAATGCTACTTTTATAGGCTATTTTTGTATATCAATGGATATTTTTTAGGACAATATATGAAAGCTTATAAAATTTGCGTGGTCAGTTATACAATTCTGTCAATATTCGTTTACTGCCCACTTAAGTTTTGGACAGATAAAATTCAATATTGACTATAATGAAAATTCTTGTGCTTTTTATTTATAGTTTCTTATTGCTATCTTTTTTGTCTTTTTTGTTTACATATGCTTTAAAACCTTGCAATCATTTTGTGTAAGGCATTCTTCTATTTGTAACTAATAATCACCTCCATAATTTTTCAGATAATTTAAGAAATAATAAATTCTAATGCATTTTCCTCCATGATTTTTGGTATCTTTTCTACTATGGTTCTGGAGTTTGGGCAGTCACACTTAGAGTAAGTGTGATAGTGTGGTCTGAAATTTCATGGTTGTTCATTCTAGGGTCACCATGGTAACTGTTGGCATTGTGGTACTCAGGGAGCATCAGTGCCAGCAATTGAACTCAGATTATCCACATGTAGGATATGCATTCCAGCTCTCACAAGTCCTACACTTTATGGTTTGTATTTTAGTTTTGTTTTGGAGGGACACTGTGTGATAAACAAGACTATCTCCTGACTCAGTGTTCAGGGATCTCTTCTGGCAGAGATTGGGTATGGTAAGCTTGTGATACGAACCTTACCCACATCACTGTTTCTAAAGACCCATCTCTATGTTTCAAGGGATACATGAGTAATATCATAAGGAGCCTGAAACAGTTTAGAATTTTTATGTACAATATATTAAAATAAATTAAACTTCCTATAATAGATGACATTAAGAAATATAAAATGTCACATTATTTTGTATCATTATTTTGTTATATTTTAAAATACTTTAAAAAGAAAACATAACTTAAGAGATACAGAGTCCTATTATTTTGGATAAATCATGATTTTTTCTATATTTTTTCTTTTCTATAATTTAAATAAGATGGTCTTATAATCTTAAATATTAACAATGTTAATAGTATATCACTGCAGCTACAGAATTAAATAATTGTTGTTCACTATGGTTTTCTGCTTAATGGAATACTACTCAGATCTAAGAAAAGATTAAATAGTTCCTTTTGGAGCAACATGTGGAGCTGGTTATGCTAATAATTCAGAAGAACAAAACAAATGATGAATGATCTCATTCATATATGGTATATATTATGAAGTTACATATACATGTACATTATTGCAACTGAAAAAATATTTCCTGATGATTGGGTGACTCATTTTATCCGAAATCATAGAGGTTATATGGACAAAGATATTACCTGTTTTCCCTAAATATATATATATAAATATATATATATGCATATAGTATGTACTATTCAACATTGGTCTGAATATCTTTAATAAGAAAAAATAATTTCTTCTTCTATGAAATATTAAACCTATCACCAGACATCTTTAATTATGAGAACAATTAATAAAATTCAAATCAACTTTTCTTATATGCTTTTTGTTGGGGTATTTGAGGCAAACTTGGTATTCATAGGGAATACTTCTAACTCAGAACTCAAGAGACCTTGTAGTGCTAAGGATAAAACCTGGGACTCCACTACACAAAGCATGTACTCCAACTCTGTGAACTCTCTCCCCAGCCCTGTTATTTGCATTTTTTGAGACTAAAATTTTAGTATCAGAGCAACGTGGACTACATATATAATATGTGATTCTCTAAGTACTCATAAATAACTACTGATTAAATTATAAAATAATCATCAATATTGGCGATATCAATTTATAATATTATTGTAATAAGAATTCCAAATGTTAGTGCCTTATAGTTCACTTAGTTTTATGGTCATTATACTATAGCATATACTGCGTGATTCCAAAGGTCATACCAGTGACTATTATGAATATTGCTGGCAAAATTATATGAGAAAAGAGAAATTGTCCAAACATTTAGTTGTTCTTTTCTGGTGGAGGCAACTTGGGATCACACCAAGTTTTAAGAGCTTTTATGGCTAAGTGCTCAAGGATGGTGGTACTTAGAGGACCACATGTGGTCAGTTGCATACAATGCAGGAGCTTCACCTACTTTGCAATATCTCCAACCTCAATGTTTCTCACATTATCTGTTCAGAATTGATATGTTACTTCCACTAAAATCTCATTAGTCAAGTGCATTATATAGCAGTATCTAACTAATTGGTTGGATATGTTTCCATGCACCATGAAGAAGAAAGAAATGCTGCGAACAATCCTACTAAACAGTAGGGCCAGAGAGACTATACAGTATGTAAAGTGCTTCCCTTGCATACATCTGATTGAGGTCCCATCCATTGTACACAGTATGGTCCCTTAAAAATGCCAGGAGTGATCGCTAAGTGCAGAAGCAAGAGCAATCCTTGAATACAGCAAGATGTGGCACCAAAACTGAAAGAAAAAATCTTAAGTCCACTTTGACCTATTAGATAGGTACAATTCAATATTATGTTTTATAACAATTACAAATATGCATAATATATCACAGGCTTCTGTTTTCAATTTCTTATTTAAATAATTGTTATGTACAAAGTTATTCATAGTTGAGTTTCAAAACCTATTTCATCACCAGATTCAACCTTCCTTCACCAATGTTGCCAGAGTCCACCACCTACCTTGAATGATGAACCTTGAAAGATAAGTTATTAAAGTTTGGGTCTATTATTTCATTGTTGTTGATAATGAGGCTTGTATATCTGAGTCTGTTCTTAACAGTACAAATGCACTTGAGACACCTTGCCCCATGATCCCCATGGTTAAACATCTGACCTCCACTCAATATTTTTCCTTTTCCTCAATATACAAGAGTATAGTAGACAGTATCTAAAAATTCACAATTAAAATTCTCAAAATATGTTATTAAAAATAAGAACTTAGATTTTATTTCCCCTCACTAGTCAGCAGTCATAATACATTCTTTAACTGAAAACCAAATTAGAGAGTAGAAAATTTACAAACTAAAATGAGAGAGCTCTAGGGAAATGGGCTTTTTCTACTGTAGTAATTAGATTTTATACTTGACCTTCTGGAATTTCCTCAGGAAGTTGTCATTGCTCGTTATTCCAGCACTGACAAATTGTGTGAAGTCACATCCAAGTTTGGACCATAGGTGGTATGCACTGGTATTAATATGATAATATGTTATATAGGCTATTGTAGTAATCATATTAGTTAATGTTTACACATATGCATATTATATACAAGAAATTTTCTACAAATAATTAAATCCTATCCCTTTAAGGAGCTGTGCTTTTTGAGGGTTCCGGATTTTGTTTTACAGAACAAATGAAAGGCAAAAATTATTAAGATAAAAAGTGGGTAATTGTCCAAGAAATGAGCAATAATCTTAGAATGAAAGATTTAATAAAATATATTGGATGGAGGTGGTTCAATTAAAAAACAGAAAGATAAATTTGCAAATTTTTAATGACAAACTGGAAAATATTTTCTAGATATTTTGACAATTATCGATGATTTGACATTGTCATTTTCATTTACAGTTGATATTTCCACTTAGTATTAGTTACTTTAATGCCTCTAGTAAATTTTAAAAATATCAAATGTAACTTATTAAATTTCTGCTTGTTCTAATTCCCCATTGATGTTTATATTAATATGACAGCTTAAATGAAGTAGTTTAACTGCAAGCACTACAGTAAGAAAATATTCTTTTTTATGCTTAACTACTAATTACCAATTGAAGATAGATAAACAGACACTGTAAATTCTAATCAAAAGAGAAAAACGCCTTTGTTTGTACCATATATATCTTATAAGTATCCTTGTCATCAGAGATATAAGTTCTATACGCTACCTCAAAATTTCTAATAAGAGCCACTTCACAATGACAGAAGAATGACTAAAAGTCCTAATATTTTATTTTATGTGTTTATAAATGTATTGGACATCATATAATATATTGTATTTTACTCTCAAGTAAATACAAACTGGAATATATTGAACTAATCGAACACAACATTCACAAGTACAAAATTTCTTCTGGTTAAAATACATCTTTGGCCAATATCAAAACTATTTGTAATAAAATTCGATTTGATTAACTTTATGAAATTATCAGTTACCTATTAAAAATGATCCAATAAATACTTCTGCTTCGTCTTTGACTAAGTCTCTTAGGTTTTCTTATGAGGGAAATTTGAAATAAGGCTAAGTATGAACATAGAAAACTCAATGTTATCTGAGATGTCTTGGTGCAGGGAGGTTTGGGCAGTAATATTTGTCTCTGATGTTTACAATTTTGGAGGTGGGGGTCACAACCAGCTCTGCTCAGGTGGTATTCCTGGCTGTGAGCTCTGAAATAGCTCCTGGCTGTCCCAGGGGAGCATATGGGATGCCGGGATTTGAACCATCATCAGTCCTGGGTTTTGGCTGCGTGCAAAGCAAACACCCTATCGCTCTGCTATCTCTCAGGTCCCTGATATTTACTATTTTAGACTAATCAAGAAAGGTTGCTCATAACAACTGAGGCTCAGACATGCTGTTTTAAAAACTTTGACACAGTACAGAATTTCTAAAAAGTAGGAGTGATCCTATTTGTTGTTTCAAATAAAAAGACTTTCTTGCAGTGAACAAACCCTAATGGTGCAATAAACCAATATCTATGTGCCATCTCCCAAGGGAATGTGTGGCGATCTAAAGGCAAATCTAGATGTAGAAAAGTTTCAGGGTAAATTTACTATTTTTGTCGGAATACCAAACATCACTCACCAAAATATGATGTTTAGGCAGAAGTATAAGTTGCCCTGCCAGTAGAATTGCTTGTGGAAATCAGGCAGAAATTCACTTTGTACATAAGGTCTTAGGAAACTTGCTTACTTATTATTCTAAAATGTAAGAGACTTCCTCTAGTTGGTATACGGAGAATCTGACTACTCCTACCAGACAGGATTAGAAAATCCTCTGAATAACATTTAGGAGTTACATTTCTTGATCTAGTTTTTTTAAAGAAGCTATAGCAAACATACTGTTATTATGAACTTAAAAACTCATGTTATTAAATAGTAACAGTACATTGCTTGTTCTATTTGGATCTTACAATTTATGATATTTGGAAGGTAACCTCTCTTAAAGATATACAAACATATGTACATATATAAATATATATTTATACATATACATATTGATAAATATATATACATATATTGATTTTCAGTACACACCTGGTGACACTCATGGTTTACTCCTGGCTATTTACTCAGAAATTGCTCCTTGGCTCGAGGGACCATATGGGACATCAGAAATTGAACAAAGTTTCATCCGGGTCAGCTGTGTGCATGTCAAGCGCCCTACCACTGCATTCTGGCCCCTAAAGATATATTTTTCTATTATCTTTAATAATATTTTTATTTAAGTACCTGATTACAGACATAATTATAGTTGGTTATTAGTTATATAAAAGACACCCCCCTTCACCAGTGCAATATTCCCACTACCAATAAGAAGAAAATATATTGCCTATTTGGTATCTATTTTAAATTGTGCATTATGAGCTCAATATTTATTCAACTTACTAAAAATTATTTTAAAAAACCTATTAGTAAATGAATAACGTCCTATTTTAATGATACCTCAAGATATTTTCAGTCTTTCCTTTGGCCCACAACTCAGTTGTTAGCTGTTTTCTATTTTTCCTACTAAAAATAATTCAGCAAAGAACAAACTTGTCCATATTATTTAATCATGTCCTTAGGGAAGAACATCAGAAGACAAATTGCTGGGTCAAAAGATCAAATATGCTCTTTATGCATATTGCCAAACTGCTTTCCAAAACCATTACACTGATTTATAATACACCAACAAGGGCATGTCTACCTCACTAACTCTTCTACTTTTATTGACTATTCTAATGTGGTAGGGAAAAAATGTACTACTTGCTTTATTTCCTTTAACTAATCATTTAAACACGTTTGTATCTCTTAAGCAGAATGGGGAATGATTTATTCTTTTTACTTTTGGGTACAATTGTACGTTTAAATTCTGTGATACACAAAATAAGTCAAAAGAAGGTAAAGATAAATGTAGCTTTCATAGATAATTTATGACTATAATAATATACTGTACTATTAGAATAATATTATAATGCTAAGTTGTAAATAGGACATCTGATTTAAATTTGATTTCTGGATAATCCAAATATAAGATAAGAATTACAAATAAATTATGTTGACAACATGATGGTTTTGTCATATAAACATATTTCTTTTCTTTTTATAGGCCACACCCAGTGGTACTCAGAGGCTACTCCTGGCTCTGTGCTCAGAATTCGCCTCAGGTTCAGGGGAAAATATGAGATGTTGGGATCAAACCCACATCCGTCAAGCCTTTCAAGGCAAATGCCCTACCACTGTGCTACCAATTTGGACCTAAAACTATTTCTTAAATTTTACTTGATTCCTTTTGTTTCTCCTTTTTTAAGCTTTTACCCCATTATATTGTGGTAAAAATTGCTATTTTAAATCATTAAATCAGTGAGTTATCTAAAATTACTTTTATAACAAACAGCTAATAAATACCTTTTGATGATATAAATTTGAAATACAAATCAGCTTAAATGTAACTCAAGGTGAAGTCATATCTATTTTAAGGGGCACCAAAATATTTAATGAATTCCACAATTTTTAGAAAAACTGTCTTGTTTTGTAAGAGTAGAGTTTGTATTGTAGTTATATAATTCACTATAGGTGCTAAAGAGTATTCTTTTTGCATTTCATCCAAAATTATAAAAAATATTTCAATCTCATAACTGATATTATGAAGCACTAATCTTTCCCCCAAGGTGAAAAGAAATCACATGTATCAACACTATAAGAAGAAATCTTATTCAACATGTTAGTTCATGGGGGCATTATATACCTTTGTTCTAATATTCATGCAGAATATAGTCAAATTACATAAGTCTGAGGGCAAGCATTGCTTTTATAAACTTGAGATATTAAAGGAAACAGTGAGATAGAGAACAAGTAGCTCCTTTTGGTCTACAATACAAACACATTTTCTAAGAACTAAGCCCTGGGGATTATGATCAACTAGGTTGAGACATACACAATAGCCAGGTATTTCTGACTGGCGCTTTTTAGCTGTGAGGCATGGGATGGATTTGGGATGAGAGAGCTGAAGAGGGCCATTGAGACAAGCATACAGTTTAACCTTTCTCTCTTCCACTGCACTAATAGCTGGTCACTTCACTTCTGCTTAAACACTGAGCATGGTAAGAAACTCTTGCTTGGTAGTACAAATGTTAAATTTACCTCCATCATTTTTGCCTGCACTTACAACTCAAGGTCAGAGATACATAAGTGTGAAAGAATGGGAACCTTGATTTCTCAGAGATTTCAGTTTATATTTCTAATTTCCTTTCAGAGAAAATAAATAAAAATTTATTGCAATATGCTGCAAGTTTCTAATAGAGCTGAAAATTGGATGTTAAGATCCAAATGAGTTATGGCATATTCAAACTGGACCTGGTATATTTAAATAGTTTGTAGATGTTTTATAGTTCTATAGATGTTTTAGAGATTAAAAAAGCAAATGGGGGCGGTCGGCGAGGTGGCGCTAGAGGTATGATGTCTGCCTTGCAAGCGCTAGCCAAGGAAGGACCGCGGTTCGATCCCCCGGCATCCCATATGGTCCCCCCAAGCCAGGGGCAATTTCTGAGCGCTTAGCCAGGAGTAACCCCTGAGCATCAAACGGGTGTGGCTAGAAAAAAACAAAACAAACAAAAAAGCAAATTGGGTTATTATAGGAAGAACATAAAAAAGCAGGAATAAGTGAGTGCACATAAAACAGTCACTTGAAAACTACACATATGTATAGGTGGAAGAGTCCATGTGATGAGCTCAAAGGACTGTGAGCTCATGTTGCAAAATGTAAGTTGATGCAAATAATAAAATTTACTAAGTAGCCATAAGCCATGTACATCCAATCTATTATAATGACTTCAAAACTCTCTATAACATATTTTAAACACTAAGTACTAAATATTGAAAACCATGTCCCCAGGACTTCTGGAGTTTGTATGTGCCCCTGACAAACTGTTTGTTTGGATATGCTTCTCTCCCAATTATGACTTAGTTTACTGCTGGTTTGGATATGTTTCTATCCCAGCTATGACTCAGTTTATTGCAAAATAAGAATACTAATAATATTACTTGTTCTGCATTGTTAAAGAAGCTTTTTGATATGTTTTATAAGCTACTTTAAGCAGTATTTTTACATGCAACATTGTGTGGATTGTGACAAAGATTCTATATGATGTCTTCTGAAGTGAAGTCTGGTTTTAATGAAAAAGGTAGAGAAGAGAAAATGAATGTTCATTTCAATTGTAGTTATATTATACATTAGATGATTCTTTGTAATGGCAAAACTAAAAATGTTTCCTTTATTGTAAAGAATTCTTTCCACCTGATGTTCCCAGTGCCAAC
This sequence comes from Suncus etruscus, assembly GCF_024139225.1. Taxonomy (NCBI): domain Eukaryota; kingdom Metazoa; phylum Chordata; class Mammalia; order Eulipotyphla; family Soricidae; genus Suncus; species Suncus etruscus. The sequence goes on from NC_064868.1 coordinate 32,319,845, forward strand.
ATTTCCTTAATAGAATTTAATATAATAAAAATATTGAAGGGGAATGCCATATAGATCATATCTAGTTTTTAATTGTGAAATGGTCTGAAAGATAAAGGAGTTTGACATTTAACTCATGGGCAGTCTTCATACAGAGGACAAGAACAGAAATGCAATTGAAAGTACTTTCAGATCAAAGAGAGTAAAGGTGTTACAGCGAACATCAATGCAGAGAGCAGCCAGAGACAGAAACTCAGGAAAGACAAGAATAAAATCTTTTATAATTTACAAGTGCCATGTACCTGAATGTACTTTTTTCCAATTCCCTTTCCAAATAATATTTTGGACAAGCACCGACATTTTAACTAAAATTGTTAACACTCTGAGTGCAAACAAAATGCAAATCCAAATAGTACCCAGTACTGAATACAAGGATGTTATTACATTTCTGGAAAATACATGGTTCAAGTGTATACTTAAACCATCATGTGGAAAATACCAAACCAAATCAAGATGGCATGTAGAGCCAGAGCGATAGTACAGAAGGTAGGTCATTTTCATTGCAAGTGGCAGATCTGGGATTGATCCCCAGCAGCCCATTCGGTCCCAGAAGGCATTGCCTGAGTAACTCCTGAACACTCTTGGATATGGCCCAAACGACAAACCATTTTTTAAAATTTTTTAAAATTTTTTAAATGTAGCATTTAGTGTCAATGTGCTATATATTGCAAGCTCCTTCTAACATTCATGTGGACCAGTAATTCTTGAAGTTATCTGTGCTAGACATTATTCTACAGATTAAGACTGAAAGACATAAGAGTAAACTGTCCCCTTAAACTACCACCCCATATTACTCTTCACATTTCTCTAAATACCTATTCTGGTCCCTGATCAACATGAACATTCTCCAAGAATGATCATATTTCAAGGTCACAAAATTGTCTCCTTCTTAGGGTATAGAATGGTGTATATACTTTTAAAACAAATCATAATAGAACACCATCATGACATGTTCCATGTAAAGCAAATTAAAACTATATAAATACATATTTATACACACCTGGAGGCGTTCAGGAGTTACTCCTGACTCTGCACTCAGAAATCTCTCCTTGCAGACTCGGGGGACCATATGGAAATCAAATCCAGGCCCTTCCCGGGTTGGCCGCCTGCAAGGTAAATGCCCTACCCCTTTACTATCTCTCCAGCTCTTCCGCTCTAATATTTTGAGGTGCTGCCCTACATTATGAAACCTTAAAATGTTTCTACAATTTTTTTCCTTCAGGAGAAAAGTCAGCATATTTTTAGGAAACTGTGAGCTGCTCTCTTTCTGGACCTAGATAGTCAAGGCCCTTACCAACACCACAGCTTTAGAAGTTCCACTTTTGAAGTCTCCTTCCTCTCTATTTTTTTTATTTATGCCTTTCTCTAAATGGTGAATATACTTATAAAATTTACTCATAATTATCCATTAAGTTTTCCTTTGTTCCATAGAACTGGAGGAATGTTGAAGATATGTTAATTTTGGATATTCTAATACTTTATTAGATGCTACAGACTATTACATGTAACTTCATCTCACAGCAGGGATATCCACAGAGTGTACTATTTGTGAGTAGTTTATCAGCCACCACAGACTAATATTAGCTTAAAGAAACTGAGAAATTGGTGATATAAACAAACACTGGAACTATACAGTCAGTAAACATTTTATAGACACAAAGAGAAATCTAATGACATTCATTTGGCCTTTAGAGGAGTGCATTTGAAATATTTTTCATTTTCTAAAAGAAAACTGAATCCAAACATTGTTCATAAGGGAACACTAAAGCTCTAAATGTACATAAGAGAGCCAAGTCAGACTTTTTAATATTTATATGTTCTTTTAGGAAAATTGTTCTGGTTCCTGCAGATGATTAATAATACCTGCTGCATTTGCATATTCATAGTTTTAAATAATTAACAGGATTATAATTATATTCATAATTCTTTATCAATTGAAGTTAATAACTTTGCTCTGTTGTAATGTGCTGTGTTATTGAACTAAAATCTGTACTCCTAACCAATTATTCTAGTTAATATTAGCAACATATATTAAATATGTAATCCTTATTTTATAGACCCCTGCCAATATTCATAAATGAACATATAGTTAAATCCATTATGGTCAATGTGAACTATAAATGTAGTTTCATATCTAGAAATTTGTTATTGTACATATCTCTTCAGAGGTAACTTTAATAGATAAGCATTAATTTCATTTTATAAAGAAAATAATATGCTTTATTTCAGTAAAGTAATAGGATGCAGAATACTTTTAAATTTTTAAAATAGAAAAAATGTTCAAATTACAAGAGTTTGGATTAAATATACCAGGACACTTACTGACATTTTAGAAAAAGGCATATTTACTTCAAGACTTGTTAAAAAATAGTAATACAATTATGGGTGTATGAAAGGACTTTATAATCATTGTACATTGAAATAATAAGTTGAAGATTTCCATATATTCTCTATTATTTGGATTTTACTATGATTATATAATTTCTTCTCTTCGAGTTTAAAGATTAATGTAATGTAAATTAGCGCTTGTACTCCTGAAATAAATGTAAGCTAAAACAAAGGTGTCCTTTTCTATTGAAAATATATATAAGTAGAAATTACAACAAAAAGTTCCTACAAGATTCAATCTCCCTTCAAATAACTCATACATAGTGTTTTATTCAAGACACCAATATTATTAATAATATATTTTCAATACAAATAATTTATTCTGTATTAACTGTATTTAAAAATGCATGGTGCCTATATTAGCTATGTAATGGTTTTATAATAATTTTGAAGTAATTTCATGAGTACTTAAAACTTAATTACTATAAATTAATAAATATTTTATACCAATGTATTAAATTTTAAAAGTGGGACCTAAGATAATCACAATAGCCAAGGAAATTGAAGACAATCTGAGTCAAATTAACTCTATCTTCAAGAGGTACCGCCTAGAAAATTGGCAAGCATTATTATATACTGAAAGAATACATAAGATCTATAATATCATTGAACCAGTGATTACGTATTTTACTTCTTTTTAGAGTTCAATAAACAGATTACAATAAACAGACTATTACCTTTATTCTTCATTTTAATTAAGTCATTTTTATTTTTTTCTTAGCTGATATAGTAAATTAAGAAATTATCCATGTAATTTTTACATCTTAAGTGTGCTCTAAGCTTTTACAAATGGGTTATTTTTAAATTTCATGCCTCCAAAATGGTAAGCAACAAAAAGTCAGATACTGACTAAATATCACACAAGTTCGGGCTTCTTATTTAACTTATTTGGCTACTTAACCCAAATATCTCATAACAGTCTGAATACATGTACAAGCATTTATTGCTCTAATACTGTTATTACCTGAAACTTGAGCTTTTCATAGATAATAGCAAGGGAAGGTTTTTCTACGTTGTTTTAATCATTGGAAAAAAATCAAGTAAAGAGTCCTTCGAAGTGTCAGATGTAAGAATCAATGTTTTATTGCTTGAAATTATGTAAAGGTCACAGTCTTTGGATTCCCAATCTATTAAAGATTCTTAATTTTAGCCTGTCTCGAGTACAGGTGTAGGGGGTGGGGAGGAGGGAGATCTGGGAAATTGATGGTGGGAATGTTGCACTGGTGAAGGGGGGTGTTCTTTACATGACTGTAATCATACAACTATAATCATGTTTGTAATCACGGTGTTTAAATAAAGATAAAAAAGATTCTTAATTTTATAACCATATGAGTACAGTTTTAATCTATATGTAATATGCATTTAATATTAGTTTGTATGACATCCTACCATAATTTTATATATTTAAATATATATATTTTACATATGCATATGTACATTATTTATATTTTCATATATGCTGCTTTCTGTTCCTTCATAGATGTATTTGGGGATGCTACAGCCAGTGTATTGGGGTAGCATCATGTACAATGAAATGTTGATAAATTGGAAAAAGCTCTGGAAATGGGGCCGGGCGGTGGCACTAGAGGTAAGGTGCCTGCCTTGCCTGTGCTAGCCTGGGACGGACCGTGGTTCGATCCCCTGGCATCCCATATGGTCCCCCAAGCCAGGAGCGACTTCTGAGCGCATAGCCAGGAGTAACCCCTGAGCGTCACTGGGTGTGGCCCAAAAACAAAAAAAAAAAAGCTCTGGAAAAACTGTATTTCACTTAGATCAAAATTATCATAGTAAAATAGTAAACAGAATGTCTGATTGTTAAACCAAGTACTGTATTAAAATTACATGAATATTTGATTCAGAAATTGTTATCTTTGTGTGTATTCACAATGGTTGAATAGCAGAGTGAATTGTTCAATGTATACTTTGGAAAGCAATATAATGCACTGCAATTTATCAATGCCCTTAGTCACCGGTTAGCCATTTCTATATTTTGGAAAATATTTTAGCCATAGATATATAAAAGATATATATCAAATGATAAATATAGAAAAAGAGACCTTTTCTACATGCCAAATGGTGCCTGGAGTTATATTTTTTAATCATTTTGCTACTCACATAATAGAAGCAAGGAACATAAATAAGAATGAATTATAAAGCAGATGGCTAAGAAAAATATTCCACAAGAAAAGTAAATAAAAACAATAGGGGAGAGATCATTAAACTAAGCTGAGAAAATAAGATGAAAAATTATACACTTGCTTTCAATTGAAAGGTTGATTTTTCACAAACCTGCATTCAGAAACACAGTGTCATCTGAGCTTCTTGACATTCCCGATACTAGTAGTAGAATTTATATCAATTGGAATTAAAAAAAGATAAAAGAACAAGGAACAGAGTTGGGAGATTAACTACATTTTTTTAACAATTTAGAAACGAAAATGTTAATAATGAAAATTTGGGAAACTGGAATGTCACTGCAGATTCTCGCATCATTGGAAGGGTAGACCCCACACAGCACAAGTGACTTCTAAAGAAGGATGACAACCATATATTAATCATTGTAGTTATATATTTCTAGAAAGTCACTGCAAATCCTAAATTAGCAAATACTGAAGCATTTCTCCTTGGGGAAATGCAGCATTGGGTTCCCACAGCCTTTGGTCACATTTTTAAATTGATCAATAAATAATATAATCTTGTTTTATGTATATTTCTGCTTACAGACACCTTTTTTATATAGAATCAATTCATCATCATTAAATTCACAGCCAACAGCACTCTAAGCATGCCTGAACAAAGCAACTAATACACATTTTATTTTTCTATAATCCACATCATGTGGTTCTTTGGCTTAAGACCACGAGAAAGCAGTTCTCCACCAAACATACAGGTCACTTTAAATAACCAAATCAACCAGAAAAAGCCCTCTCAACTGTGATAACTTTGCACAGGCCCTAAGTAGATCACACAAAGGACAGTTGATTACAGTAAAAATACAGAAAGGAGAAGGCAGAATGTCAATTGACTTCAGTTGGGAATTCCTCAAATTTCTCAGTCTTCTGTATATATTTTCGTGATAATAAAAATATAAACATAATTTGTCTTATAAAGTTAGCAAACCAGGGATTACAATTACCTTATTTTAAGTAGCAAATTATTAATGTTTTATTATTTTTAGTTATGGTTTTTGTACTGAATATTAAACTATATATTTACATATATAGTTACACATTTTAAATATCAACTGCTATGATAATTATATGCCAGTTCTTAATACTCAGCATTCCAATTAATATATATTTTAGTTAAAACATAATAATTTTAAGCAAAATATTTCAAAATGCTCAGATTGCCTGGTTACTCAGATAAGAAAAATAAGGGAAATTCAAGGTTTTCTTTTTAGAAATCGAATAACATTTATTAATTAAGTCACATATAAGCTAATTAAACTTCAGCATCTTCTTGGTAAGCATAGTGAATATGAAAAATGAAAGGAAGAGAATAAACGCATCAAGTACAAATCTGAATTTCTAAAATGTAGAGCTTGAAAAATGCACTGTAGGTGCAATTTACTTTGAAATTGGTATGAAATCCAAATTTTAATAGCAACTGTCACTTTGTATACTAAAACCTGTTCATCAATGAAATGAAAAACCTAGATCTCCATCTGCCTTGATAATGTTTACCATGATTTTTATAATTCCAAGTCAAACCCAATGTATTCTATTCACAAAACTGTGAGCTGTCATTGCAGGAATTTAGATTTGATTGTGATGCATTTCATATATGTGTATATACATATGTGTACTATGGTCTGCATATACATTTTCTGACTTGCAGTTAAGACATTCAAATAAACAGATAATAAAGTTTTTAAGTACCCAAAGATATAGCATATTGATATGCTTGTCAAAATATTACATGTAAAATTTTCAAGTGCATTAATACTTAAGTTCCATATGTACTTATATCTTTTCCCGTGGCACTTACAAATAACTTAATCAATTACATCAAATATCTTTCTTATAGATCTGGCGATCACAAATCAAAATCTTATTATGGGAACAGAGAGATAGTCAGAAGGCTTGACATTTCTCTTTCTCAATTCTGAATTCTGAATTCTGCCAGAAATGATTCCTGATTGTTCTGATTGTAGAACCAGTAGAAAGCCCTGAGGACCATTAGGTATAGTACCAAAAGAGAACGAAAAAAATCTTACAGTGTGCTAAAATCGAGAAGTTCCCAGGAATTTTGAGCCTGATGGTTCTACAAGAAAATCCTTATACTTGTCTTTTTCATCTGCTAGAGGCTACCTGCATTTCAATGGATTAAAGCACGTTCGTCAACTTTCAAAGCTAGCAGAGCTGCATCTTCCAACCTATATGATATTCATTTGGCTCGTTTCTCTAACATCTCCTCAGGCTCTTTTAGGTAGTTTCAATAGGTCCAGTCAGATAAACCATAGTAACATTTACCTTTGAAGGTCTTTCACAGCAACAAAATATCCTTTGCATTCAAGCAAATATTAACTTCTACTTCCCAAGAACAGTTTGTCTAAATTGTCCATTCTAAAAGAAGAGCTGACTTCTCATTCTGACAAAGGTGTCTTTGTTTACATCAAGCATTGGGCCATGGTCCTATATACTAACAATGGGAGTTACAGCTGGGTGCTTGAACTGAATATCAATGATTGCTTCAGCCTGAGTTCTGACGAGGCTAGAAAATTAGGAATCAAGGGAAATCATTGGAGAACTCTCTATGTTATCACCCCCAACTAAACTATTGAAAACAAGACAAACTCTTGTTGGCAATATAGCTGAACCTTGTACAGTGGCGAGGGTTAGGGCTGCCAATGCTCCTTCCTCTAACTCCGTGTATAGTGAAACGTCCACAGACTTTTGGCTCTCACATGAAGTATTAAGTAATGCTGCAGGGTTTGGAGTAATAATATACATATTAGTTTTGGGGCCACACTCGGTGACGCTCAGGGGTTACTCCTGGCTATATGCTCAGAAATCGCTCCTGGCTTGGGGAACCATATAGGACGCCAGGGATAGAACCCAGGTCCGTTCTGGGTCAGCTGTGTGCAAAGCAAACACCCTACCGCTATGCTATCGGGCCAGTCCATGGAGTAATAATATATTGGATAGAGAGCTAGCCATTCACAGGGAAAACACAGATTAGATCTCTGTCACCACTTTTAGTCCCCAAACCCAGCCAGGTGTAAGTCCTATGTAGAGACAGAAGTAAGCCCTGAGCACTAGAAGGAAGAGTGCACCCCAAATTTCCTCCCGGAATTGTTGATGACTAGAAGTTTTGCTGATAAAACAATCAGTGAGTAAGTATTACATTATAATTTAAAGTCAGCTAGCAAAAAAAATGTAGTATAAGAAATCACTGGACTACTCGGATTCAATTCCCAACAAAGCGTATGGTTCCCTGAGCACAGTCAGAAATGATCCTTGAACCCAAATCAGGGAATGAACCCTGACTACAGTTGGTATGCACCTCCCCCCCAAAAAAAAGAAACTATAAGAATGAGAAAACACATTTTCTGTACTACTGTATCTAACATACTATATATAGTTATAAAATTAAAAATGTGTTAGTATCTATATATCAATATCCACTTACATTATTCCAAATACTACACATGTTATGCATATTACTAACAATCAAAATTAAAGGAAATCTATAATAATTTTTAAACTTTTATGAATACTTTGAGCTCTAATGAAACTGAACTTACAGTTAGATTTGATTTGATTAGCTACAAAAATAATAAATAATATATTCACAAACTATGGCATTTTGACACAGATATTTTTGGGAGACATAATTACTGATATTAAACTACGTACACATGAATATTTTATATTTTAAATTTATTTTAGTGGCAGAATGATTTTTGAAACATTATCAAAAATTTTTAAATGGATAATTGAGTCCAGGTTAGGTTCTCCTGAGAGATACACAACGTGATTCTTAATTTTCTAACATTTTTAAACGTAAGTATTTTATTATGCAAAAACTGGTCATCACTGATATATAGAATAAAAATAAAATAAAAATTAAAGAAAAAGCAATGTAATATCTTTTATCTTTTATTTAGAGTGATTTGAAGTCACAACAAGAAGTGATTAGAGTACACTCGTGGCAATTCTCAGCCTATATGCAGTGTCAAGGAAGTAAATCTGGGTCGGCTTTGTACAAGGCCATTATCTTAACATCTGAATTATTTACTTAGTGGACATCATATTATTCTCATGGTAGTTATATATTACTCAATATACATATTACTAAATCAATATTTGCCCAACAATAACCAATGAAAAGTACACTTATTTTTCATGTTTGGGAACAAGAGATACAAGGTAAGAAACAAGTTAAGAAAAGTTCAAACACAATTTGCAGAACACTTATCTGGACAAGCAAATCCTACCTTCCCATATAAAATTATACAAAGGCATAAAGAATATTGATATGAATAGGTAATATAAAAATGACGTATCTCAGTCACATTTAAATATGAGCAAAGGAAGACAAGAAACTATTGTTTATATATACATCATATATACTATGCATGATCTCTTTTTATATTTTTTCCTGTCAGACTCTGAAATTTTACAGAAGAAATTATCCAGTGGTGCAGTGGTTGGGCATATGACTTTCATGCAGCTGATCTAGGACGAACCGCAGTTCGAAACCCAGGCGTCCATTTGGTCCCCCAAGCCAGGAGCAATTTCTAAGCGCATAGCCAGGATTAACCCCTTAGCATCACCGGGTGTGACCAAAAACAAACAAAAAAACTATGGAAGACTAATTTTTAATAATATATAACACCTGGGTGAATAATATACACGTATTTACACATTCTTAGTAATAATCATTTTTACTAAGAAGCTAACACTATATTAATGGAGCTGATAACACCCAGTAGACTTAACCAGTTGACAACTAAGTTATCTTGCATAACTTCAGACAGAAAATAAAAATCAAACAAGGAAGAGTGATAGAATACTCAAAACATGTATGACATTTTGGGCAGCGAGTTTTATCACTACTACTTCTTTTTAATTTAATGCAAATATCTTCAACAAAATTAGTGATAAAACTAAGTACAATTGTAGTTACTATAAAAAGCAGAACTACATATATGTATACATACAACCTTTTAAAAATTGAGGCAAAGGAAAAACTGACATCGAGTTACTGACATTGGATTACTGTTACAAATAAAATCTATGTAAAATTTCCATGATAAACTTTCTAGTGAATTTCATTTTGTCATGTAACCTAGTTTCCATTAATGTTTTATTTCTCATTTAGATATCTTCTGGCATCCCACATCGTCTCAGAAAAAATCCTCATATTTAGAAACCTTATCATGATTCTAGTGTTATGTTCTTTCATATAAATTGATGTCTTATACATGCCTCAGTTTTCAGAAATTAACTCTTACATTAATGATATTTAGTAAGGGAAAAGTACAACTAGCTCAAAAGTACCTAGACAATTACATGTACATTTATGTGTGTATAGGATACCAAATTGTTTTCTGGCTATTTAATAAAATAAACTGAGTCTAGTTACATTTCCTTTCAAATAGAAATTACTGACACACATGTGCTGCCTGGGTACATGATACTCAAGCGCCTATCACCTGCTTCTCCCCTCCTTAGAGGTGTGTTTTCATACTTTTACATTGGGATGTGTATGAGGATTCTCTCCACCTTTGGAGAAGCTAGAGTAATCTCATGAGCACATTACTCATTACTCTCTTCCCTTCCTCAGACCTCCAAATAAAATGGTTTCACTTCAAAAATTAAAGTAAGTTTCTGTGACTTCACATTAACATTGTCTAATTATGGCAACATTCATTTTTAGCAAAATAGCATTGCTTTGAAACGTTGAAGTATTCAAACGGTTTGATTTCTATTTTGAGTTGTGATCTTTTCTTTTTTATAAATATCTTTATTTAAACACCTTGATTACAAATATGATTGGAGTTGGGTTTCAGTCATGTAAAGAACACCCCCCTTCAACAGTGCAATATTTCCATCACCAATGTCCCAAATCTCCTTCCTCCCAATCCCTGCCTGTACTCTAAACAGGCTTTCTACTTCCCTCATTCATTCACATTGTAAGGGAATTCATTAAACTATTAAAACCTAGTCAAGCAAATAATCCAAAATAAAAATAAAGTTCCCCAAACAGGTATAATACAAGTTTGTGTTGTAATCCAAAATTATATTTCTATTTATTCTCATTCCTTCAATCATCTTCACTTCCTTCTCTGCTCTTCTCTCACTTTCTCTATTTTCATCTCTTAAAATTCATGTTAGATAATTGTAGATTCATGTAACATTGAAACATTAAATAAAAAGAAAGTTTTTAGAAATATTAGATATCAAATACTCCTCATCAATTATGGTCAATGATATATGTAATACAAAGTACAATGAAGATATAGACATTGATGACTTACAATAACTTTATTCAGATGTTCCCAGTTTTATCTGCAGTTGTAAATTGATTCAGATTTTATGTATACATGTATATAATTTGTATGACTATCACCAGTGTTAAGATAAAAAGTATTTTCATAACAATGAATTTAGTTACTCTTTTATAACCACAGCAACTCGATCTCATCCACCCTCCATAACCTCTGCCAACCATTATTCTGTAGTTTGTAATTTTATCATTTAAAGAACGATATATAAATGGAATAATACAGTATGTGACCTTTTCAAATTGCCCTTTTCGTTCAGTAAAATTCACCTGAGATCTATCCAAGTTGTTAGATGTACAAAGACTTTCTTCTTTTTTTATGATGATCAGTTTTCATAGTATTAGTGCTCCAGTTTTTTTAATGGCTAATTCACTGGACAAGTTTGTTTGCAGTTTTGAACAACTGCAAACAAAACTGCTATATAAAAAGCTGCAATATAAGTTAATGCACATGATTTCCTGTAAACACTGATTTCATGCATTTGGGATAAATGATGAAGTATAATTTCTGGGTCATACAGGAAATATAATTTTACTTTGGAAAATTACTATATTCTTTTCCACAATGATGATAACCATTCTTTTTCCAACTAACAGTGAGATACTTTTGATTTTTGAAGTTCTAATAGATGTATAGTCGTGCCTCTCTAGTTAGTGTTGGTTTTGTCATGTCATTAATGATATTAATGCTGAAAACTTGTTATTATTTGAAAATTTTGCCTGTGAAATATTAATATAATTTTGTATTTTATAATTACATTTTTCTTAATGTTGAAGTTTAAAGTTTATTGTATGGATACACATTTTTTCTCAAGAGCTTTGTCACATTATCTAGTTTTATTTATTTTATTTTATTATGTTCTGTGTTTCTGGGTATCAAACCTATACCTCAGATATATTAAGTTTATATTTTTCCACTAAGTACACATACAAATTCCAATTTTATTTTGTGGGGTTTTTTTTTGACAACACACAGATGCTGGTAAACCAAACTTGGTGCTAGGAATCAAATCAGGACTAACGATGTGCAAAGACAAAGATAATGTCTTTGGCATTCTAGGGTTTTCCTCTTAACTTTTTAAATAAACTGTTTTATTTTTTATAAAGTTCAAATAATAAATATTTACTTTTATGAATAATGTTTGTGGTGTGAAATCTATAAATTCTTTACCAAGTGTGAGGATTTATTCTATTTTCTAGAAGTTATAAATGCTTATTTTTTACATTGATATATCCAATCAATTTTAGTAATTATTTGAATTAGTATAAGCTTTAGGTAAATATTTTCTTTCTTATTTCTATTAAAATTATGGTGAAGGTTCCTGAAATTCATCTGAAAATAAACCACGCGATACGTGATGGGAAATGGAATATGGGAAGAATCACTTTCTCCAAATTTAAACTGTATTAAAAAACTATAGTTATTAAATCAGCATGATATTGGAATAAAGACGAACAATAATATCAGTGGAATAGGCTTGAGGACTCACAGAATATTCCCCAGATATGCAATCACTTAAGGTTTGATAAAGGGGCAAAATTCTAAATGGAGCAAGGAAAGGCTCTTCAACAAGTGGTGTTGGCACAACTGGTTAGTCACTTGCAAAAAAGCAAATTCAGAACTCCAGCTAACAACATGTACAAAGGTCATATTCAAGTGGATTAAAAACCTTGATATCAGACCTGAAACCTTAAGGCCTATAGAAAAACACATAGGTAAAACACTCCAAGATATTGAACCTAAAGAAATCTTCAAGGAGGAAACAGAACTCTCTAAACAAGTCTAAGCAGAGATAAACAGATGGGACTATATTAAGCTGAGAAGCTTCTGCATCTCAAAAGAAATGATACCTAGGATACAAAAGGCACCCACAGAATGAAAGAAGCTATTCACCCAATACCCATCAGATAAGGGGCTAATATCTAAGCTATACAAGGTACTGACAGAACTTCACAAAAAATTATCTAATCCCATCAAAAAAAGGGAGAAGTAATTAAAAGCCAATTTCTTAAAAAAGAAATACAAATGGCCTGAAGGTATATGAAAAAATGCTCCATATCACTAATCATAAGGGAGATGCAAATCAAAACAACACTGAGGTATCATCTCATGCCACAGAGACTGGCACACAGCACACACACACACACACATACACACAAAAAAACAAAACAAAACAATAAACCCCAAAAACAATCAGTGCTGGAGGGAATGTGGAGTGAAAGGAACTCTCATTCACTGCTGGTGGGAATGCCATCTACTCCAGCCCTTATGGAAAACAATATGGAAGTTTCTCAAAAAACTGGAAATTGAGCTTCCATATGATCCACCTATACACTCCTAGGGATATACCCTAAGGAACTCAAAACACAATACAAAACTCTGTCCTCACATCTATATTCATTGCAGCATTATTTACACTAGCCAGATTCTGGAAACAAGCAAGATGCCCCTCAACAGATGAATGATGGCTAAAGAAACTGTGGTACATATACACAATGGAATACTCTGCAGCCATCATGAGAGATGAAGTCATGAAATTGTTCTATACATGAATGTACATGGAATCTATTATGCTAAGTGAAATAAGTTGGGGGGAGAATTTTGTCTCAGCAACTGTTATTTGCTACAAATATTTCAGTTTCATTTCTTTCTGTACTTTTATCATTTCTGCTTTCATAGTATGCATTCTGTATTTCATTGGCTGCCTTAACTATTGTATCTTTATGCTCCTTAACTATGTCAGCATTTCTTCCCTGTATAATAGAATGAAGTGATGTAATTATTTATTAGCAGTCTTGTGCGTTAGAGTGGACGTGGAATTTACTTGGGAGTGAAATGGAGCTGAGTGAACCTTCTTAGCTTTGATTTCGCAAGACCATGGTAAGTATTGATTTAGGCTTTTATCTCCCCAAAAAACTATACACGTTCCATTATCCAATGCAATTAGAACATATTCCATGGCAGACCATTTGCCATTAGTGCTAATTCAACATCTTCCTTTTCTTCAGTATTTGTGTTTGATGTGTTACAATATCTAGAAAACGTTCAAGTCCAGAAACAGCTCCTAGAAATATTAGATTTGTATAGTAATGCGGAAGGCTACAAAGTTAACACACAAAAGTCCATGGCTTTTCTATATCAAATAATGAAACATAAAGAAGATGTTAAAAACAATTCCATTCATGGGCCCGGAGAGATAGCACAGCGGTGTTTGCCTTGCAAGCAGCCAATCCAGGACCTAAGGTGGTTGGTTCAACTCCCGGTGTCCCATATGGTCCCCCGTGCCTGCCAGGAGCTATTTCTGAGCAGACAGCCAGGAGTAACCCCTGAGCATCACCAGGTGTGGTCCAAAAAAAAGCAAAAAAAAAAAAAAAAAAAAAAAAAACAATTCCATTCACAATTTTGCCTAGAAAATCAACTACTTAAAAATCAGCCTATTAAAGAAGTGAAATACCTATACAAAGAAAATTACAAAACACTACTTCAGAAAAAGACACAAAGAAATTGAAACACATTCCCTACACATAGATTGGGAGAATTAGCATAATCAATATGGCAATACTTCCAAAAGCATTACACAGGTTTAATGTGTAGTCCCTGAAAGTATACATATGACAATTTTCAAAGAAATAGAAAATACTTATGAAATATATATGGAACAAAAAGTTCTTCTAAATAGCTGTAATAATCCTTGAGAGAATTAGAAATTTCCCAACTTAAAACTGGACTATAAAGTGATAATAATTAAAGCAGAAAGGTACTAGAATAAGGACAGATCCTCATATCTATGGAAAAGAATAGAAAACACAGAGTCAGTTTCTTGGGTGTATGGTGAGTTAATCTTTGGGAAAGAAGCAAAACATATGAAATGAAACAAGGATAGCCTTAAAATAAGTTCTGCTGGGAAAACTAATCAGCCATATGCAAAAAGTTGATCTCAGATGTCTTTCTAGTACCTTGCATTAAAGTCAAATAAAAGTAGATTAAATATCTAGACATCTGACCTGAATTCAAACATTACACAGAGAAAAGTATTGGTAGAATTCTTTGTGACATTGAAGCCAGAGTCATTTTTAAGGATTAAATGCCACTAACCAATCAAGTAAAAAACAAATTAAACAAAGGGACTACATTAAACTAAGAAGCTTTTGTACCTCAATAAAAATGATGACCAGAATAGAAAGAAAGTTCACATACTGGGATAAATAATTTGCCTACCATGCATCCAATAAAGATTTAATATCCAAGATATATAAAGGAGGAGTGTTCTTAAAGAAGAAATACGGTTGGCCCAAAATCATGTGAAACAACGTTCTACATCACTAATCACCAGGGAAATGCAAATCAAAAAACTCAAAACAAAACAAAAAACACCTCACAACACAGAGATAAGAATAGCAGTAGTTTTGAAAATTCATTCACTACTGATGGGAATGTCAACTAGTCAAGCCCTTAAGAAGATAGCAGAGACATTCCTTAAATAAAAAAAAAAAGCTAGGAATTGAGCTTCAATATGAATCAGCAACTCCAGTCATGGAAATATACCCCTAGGATCCCAAATTATAATGGACAAAAGACATTCGCACTCCTATGTTCATTGTAGGTTTATATACAGTAGAGAATATATGGAAACAAACCAAATGTCCATTAACAAATGACTGAATAAAAAAACTATGGTACTCTACACAATAGAAAAGTACTCAGAAAAGATAAAGAAAAAATAGGCATAATAAAATGAAAAGTCAAATTAAAGTCCTGCAATTTGCTTTAGCAGATTAAGAAGGATTCATCTTTCATATATAAAGGGCTATAAAGGAACTTCACAGGGAAATATCAAATGTCCAGTCACAGTAGAAAAGGAAGAGCAGGAGAACTGTTTTCCTATAGGAAATTTGTCACTGGGCATAGATGTGGGATGAGGGGTTATGTTAGAAAAGGTAACACCAGGATAGTTTGGGAGGGGAAAATGAACGCAGGAGTGAAACTGAATTTTAGTGGAGTGTTCTGGAAATTCATGAAGGAATCAGTGTTTGAGCAATGTATGCCAGAAACTCAATGATAAATGTCTTTTGAACATTGTAGTTTATGATGCTTCAATAAAAAAAGATTATGCTCAGTGAACTACTACTCTGCCACCAAAATAAGATAAAATTTTACTGTTGAGGCAGATAAAATTTGAGATGACTATGTTAATGAAATAAGGCAGTGAAACCAATTTTTTTCCAGATACACATACTATGCATATGTTTTGATATTTGGACTTCAACATTTCATACTATTTGAAGAGGTTATAAATAAATTATGCTTATCATTCAGTTTAAGATATTTTAGAATATGTATATTTAAAATGTCAAGCCTCTTAGAAACAACTTAAAATATCTAATAAATTTTGTGTTTGTTCTCTTCTATCAAGTGGCATTGAACCTGACTACAAAAAATTAACCTTAGCAATTAGTTGCAGGTATTAAGAGCTCTAATTGTTCTTAAAGTGGCTGTACTGCTCCTTTACTAGAAAGCTCTAAAAGACTAGCCATATGCAGACTAGATTAAGTGTAGTATGCATTAGAGCTGGAATGATAATATAGTGGGTAAGGCACTTGCCAACCCAAATTCAGTCCTCTGTATTCCAAACAGTCCCCCAAGCAACACCAGGAGTAATTTTTGAGTGAAGATCCAGGATTAACCCTTGAGCATCACCAGATGTGGCTTCCTCCCAAAACAAACAAAGAAAAGGAGTATGTATTATTATGGAGACCATTACTTTATGTTTTAAGTTCTTCAAAATATGTCTACATCATAAACTAGGAATAGTATAAGATTATGTTAGAAGGTGGATATACTTTAAAGTGGAATTGAAGGGGTTGCAGAGATAGTATAGTGGGAAGGGTGCTTGCTTTGCAGGCAGCTCATTCAGGACCTAGCCCCAGTATTCATATATACTCTGTGTATAGTCAGGAGTAATTACTGAGGAAACAGTCAGCAGTAATCCTGAATACAACCAGGTGTGGCCTAAATCCAAATAAATCAATAAATCAATAATAAATAAATAAATGAGAGCTTTCTATACTGTGATATTTCCACAAACTGTTTCATAGTGACCAAATATTCCCCTGAATAACTTTATTCAGGTGCCCAGGTACTTTAAAATGTTACATATACAATATAGCAATGCTGAAATAATTATTATAATAGACTTTTTTCTCATATTGAAATTATATTTGATGTCAATTTTTCCATTTGTATTATTTTATATACATATTGTCATTTGCAAAATTAATCATAATGCTCTCTAGGCAGACAGAGCAATTAACAGAGTCCACTGACTGTCTCATTAGAATGGGACTTTGTCTAGTTTTAGCCAAATTTATTTGATTTAGACTTAACTAAATTTGTTTAAGCATAAAAAACACACTTCTACATTTAACTCCCTAGCTCTCTATTTCTTCGCAGTTCAGTCCATTATTTAAAGATCACGTGAATTTAATAAGATTTCTACTGAAGAGAAATTTCAACCAGTTCCAATTTCATCAGGGAGGAATCAAGATTTTATATTACAAAACCATCCATTTATTTTCCAATATTGTTATCATGTTTCATCCGTGTTGGCCTTACTGTGCTGCTTATATGGACCAATGTGGAGTTACTGCCAATGCTTATTACCTTATGTAATCAGCACACTAAGAAAAAAATATATTATTTAGAACCATACAATATTATGTTTTTATAAGTCAAAACTGAAATTCTGTATGTTTCAAAAATTTTAATTAGATTTTATATTCGATTATGTTGGTATTGTTTATATGAATGGATTAATTGATTGGTGTACCTATTCTAAGATTAATAGAGTAAAACTGTTCAGAGAAGCTTTTTTATTGTTTATTTTTGGTTTAGGGTCACACCAATGGATCTCAGAGTTTACAACAGCTCTGCACTAAGGAATCATGTGTGGCTGAGCTCAGTGGACCATATGGGATGCCAGGGATCAAACTTGTGCTGACTACATGCCACACAATAGCCCCACTTACTGAGTTATAGCTTCTTCCCCGAAGTTTTGTTTTTCTAACAAACTTGTTTTATTAAAAGAACTTTTTGGTATGTATATTTGTTAGGAATATATATATATATATATCATATGACAACATTTTAAAACTAAAAAATTTCTAGATGACCAAAAATAGACATTATATATTTATTTCTTCAACCTTAATGATAATATTCCCTCAAGAATTAGAATAGCCTCTTCTAAAATGTAATGATTCTCATTTTAACACCTCTCATTTTCTCCAAATAACACTCTTCATACACTTTGCCAGTTTGGCTTACAATGTATTATTCAATGATAGTTGTATCTCAATGGGGAATAGAAAAATGAATCAGTATAAACGCATCCATAATCATAAAAGGGCAAGGAATGATACTTAAAGGAGTCATAATCATAGTACTCTTATATATCAATATGCAGAGAAATTCAGCACAAGATGCTATAAATTAAATTTATAAATACACATAGAGGATATATCTGAAAATTCGTAAGAAGACAACAATTTGGTGCTGGAAATGGGGATGTATATCAATTGCAAAGTACATACCTTGAGTTCATGGGACCTGAGTTTGAGCTCCAGCACAAAAATAAAAAGAGGACTGAGTTATGTGGACCCTCCCCTAAAGCTTTATAAGTTTTTTTTTTATTTTGGTTTTTGGGCCACACCCGGTGACGCTCAGGGGTTACTCCTGGCTATGCGCTCAGAAGTCGCTCCTGGCTTGGGGGACCATATGGGATGCCGGGGGATCGAACCGCGGTCCGTCCTAGGCTAGCGCAGGTAAGGCAGGCACCTTACCTTTAGCGCCACCGCCCGGCCCCAAGCTTTATAAGTTTTATTGTAGTTTTTTAGCATTTAAGTTTGTTTTCTATATTACAGTCATAATCTTTACTAACATCCTCATCAGCAGAAGATATGAGTAAGAGAAGACAGATAGAATGAAGAAATAAAACTCAGAAACCTTTCATTTTATTTCTCTATTAAAATTTGACAAGTTGACTTAAATGAGTTAGGTATGTGAATAAGGTTTTTTTCTTGCCCTTTAAAAATTCTCCAGTAGATCACGTTGTAATAGTACATTAAGGTAAGAATATAGCATGGCTTGAGGTCAGTGATTGGTCTTCCATATACAATAATCTAGAATTAGAAAGGTAATAAAATATGTAGTTCAGAATTTTAAATATGCAAATATAGTGAGTTATAATTTTTGATGTATAGTTGAGAGATGAGTTCAAGTTTGATGGCATTAAAAATCATTCAGTTCTGTGCATGACAGAATCAAGATCCTCTCAAGTAGTCTTCATATAACATAGAATCATGAAAGCAGTCATGCAGAACAAGCACAGTAGCCAAATTATTTGTGACAGATACTGTCTGAAAGGAAATTTTTGACATGTTTCTAAAAGGATTGCCATAGCACGGTAGATTGTCATAGCCTGGTAGACATCATATGCCACTAATTCTACAAAATTGCAATTTTTTTGTTTTTGTCTATACTTGGTGGCACTCGGGGTAGTCCTGGCTTTGTGCTCCAAAATCACTCAAGGTAGGCTCGTGGGACCATATGGGATGCCAGGAACCAAACCTGGGTAGGCCATGTGCAAGGCAAATGCCCTATCCATTGTGCTATTGCTCCAGCCCCTCAATTTGCATTTTCAATAAAATCTATACCTCTTTTATGACTATTCTGATTTACCCTCATGCTTGTGTGATGTCCACAAAAACAGCAGTAGGAGAGCTAGATTCTGAATAGGACAGAGATATCTTATACATTCATTCTCTGCATGTGATACTTTTTTTTCCTCTTATCACTGTCAACATTTATGATTAAGCATCACATTAGCATATGACCTTCCACATATTTTTCAATCATTTTCAAATAAAAACTGAGTGGGATAATGTAATTAGGTATATATTTTTAAATTCAGGTATGCCCTTCCCATGCTGAATCACTTGTGCAATCAGTGAAATCTGTTATTTTCTACTAATGATTTCAAAATAGAAAAACTGGCCACATTTTAGCATTGTGTTACTTAAGTAATATGTTTTAATTTGTTTATTTTATAAGCTTATCATTTTATTTATATAATTTTACTTGAAAATCTGTTAAATTTTTATTGTTTTCGCACTAGATAATTTGAATGAATTTAGACCTCAAAATAGAGTGTTATGTTAATTACAAAGAAATAAAACCTTAAATGAATGTTCCCACAATATTTCTCTAATGTAGAAAACTTTTATCATATTGTAACTAAGAATTCCATCATTTACAAGTACAAAACATCCAAACAATAAGGTGATAACTTATTGTGAAATATAAATATCAAATAAGAAATAATATGAATAATCTATAAAACTTTCTATTCATGTGTTAAGTTAAAATAGAGAGAACAACATAATAAATTGCTACTAAAGGACATCCTCTCAAATATTGTTACTCCTGACTATGGAACTCATAGTTTTAATTAGATTTAAATTATTTTTTCTGATGTATCTATACAAGTGTGAGGCAGGAGCGCTGGCATGGAGCATTAAGGTGTCTGCCTTGCTGGTGCTGGCCTAGGACGGACCGCGGTTCGATCCCCCGGTGTCCCATATGGTCCCCCAAGCCAGGAGCAATTTCTGAGCGCATAGTCAAGAAGAGTAACCTCTAAGTGTCACCGGGTGTGCCCCACCAAAAAAAAAAAAAAACAAGTGGTAAAATGTGAAAAGAAAAGTAATAACCTTCAGACATTAATAATGCAAAATAAATAAGTGACCTGTAAAGTATAGAACATGCAAAGTATTAAAATGGTAGTGTTTTCTAATCACATATACAAAAATAAATTTAGAAGGAACTAAAGACATAGATGTGATATCCAAAACCACAAAGTACATGAAAGATAACATGGAAAACATTCTATTACATCAATGCTAGAGAAATTTTTAGGTACTGAAGCATAAATGCAAGGGAAATTAAAAGCAAATATAATCAATTGAAATTGTATTCCATTGAAAATATTTTGTCTAACCAGGGGAAATTAAAACATAATAAAGATAGCCAACTAAATGAGAAAAATAAATTGCATATTATAAATTGGATAAAAGGTTAACAGACAAGGTACATAAAAATCCATGTATATCAAAGCTGGTAACAAAATTAAGCAGAGGATTTGAATATGATCTTCTCTAATAGAGGACACAGTGATGGTCACCAGACATCTGAGCGGTTGGTGAAGAGTGGGCAACTCAAAAACATAATTAGATACCATTCCACATCCCTAAGTATGAAAGCCTGCAATCTTGGAGGGGATGGAATTCATAGCATATATTTGGGGAAAAAGTTTGAAGCACCTTCAGGCTGAAAGAAGAGATATCATATGACCCAGAAATGTCACATCTGGCTATCTGTATATAGACTATGAAAAATTAGCTTAAATCATATGTGCACCTATTCATATTACAACATTTTAATAATACATAAAATACAGAAGCATCTAGAATGATGATGCCAGATTACTGGCTAAAAATGCAGAACAATGGAAAATTATACAGCTATAAAATAAAATAATGTCATTAGCAACATAATGGAAGGAACCAGAGAAAATTATATGGCATGAAATGAGAGAAGGAAAAGGCCTAATGTTAGATGACTGAACTCATGAATGTCAAGATATATATCACACTGGTGAAAAGAATTAAATTTACCAATGAGGAAACAGAGTGGGGTGTAAAAAGGTGAAGGAGCCTTATAAAAGTTATAGTCTTCATGGTAAAAAATTAAAATTTTGTTTGATTTCTGTATTGTTTTTTATGTTTTTCTTCCTTTTTTCCTTTCTTCTCTTAAATTAATATTTATAGCCTCTAGAATGACTCCTCTGGATTTTTACTTGTTTGGTTTTTGCCTCCTTCCTTCCCCCCTTTTTTCTTTTCTTTTTTCTTTCCTCCAAACAGAACCACATAACTTGAAACATCTTGTTCTGCCTCACAAATTGAGGGGGAAATAATGACAAAACAGTTGTATGAACATTGAGTGAAAATAAAAAAAATGATCGGACTTAAACACCAAATCCAAAGCCAACAACAGAATCAAAACCCAATCTACAAGCTAGACACAGAGGGGACAACTTATCCTAGCAGCCTGGAAGTCAAAGAAAGGGGGTATGGGATGCATGCTGGGAACAGGGGTGGAGGGAGGACAACACTAGTGGTGGGAATGCCCCTGATTCAATGTTACTATGTACCTAAAATATTACTGTGAAAGATTTGTAATACACTTTGGTCAAAATAAAAATTATTTAATTAAAATTAATGAAAAATAGTAATGGGAATATTTATAAGACCTACAATAGAAAGCATGAAAAGCAAAGTGTCATAAATATGCTCTTAAAATAGTTTCCTTACTAAGAGGTAGAATAAAGGACTCATGCAATGAATTATGATAATATGGGAAATCTTAAAAATTCATCTCATCTACCAACTTGCCTTTCAACTAGCTTATATTCACATAGGCTCAGTTTCTCGATCAATAATATGGAACTAGTAAACAGTTTTTAAACAATCAATAAAAGTAGCATTTCTTCTATACTATAAAATATCAATATAAATGTTATTACATTGGATGGCTAAAGAAACTGTGGTACATATACGCAATGGAATATTATGCAGCCATCAGGAGAGATGAAGTCAGAGGTGGACTCAGAATAGTCTCACTTATCTCTGTGTTTTAAAAATTATAGACATTATTGTAATAATGCCTTGAGACTATAAAGATCAGGGATGGAAGGACCAGCACTCATATGAAGCTCACCACAAAGAGTGGAGAGTGCAGTTAGGGAAATAACTACACTAACAACTATCATGACAATCTTAATGTGTGAGAGAAGTAGAATACTTGGCTCAAATACAGGCAGAGGTGGAGGAGGGAGTGGGGCTTTGGTGGTGGGAATTTTGCACTGGTGAAAGGGGGGGGGTTGTTCTCTTTATGATTGCAACCCAACTACAATCATGCTTGTATTTCAATAAAGATTTTATGTATAAAAATATTATTACATTGACAATTATGTTTTATAAGTTAATTCTACTGCTTAATGTAAAAAATTATTTAAAATAATGGTCTTATTCGTTTATTAAAGGAAATAATTGATTTTGAAAATATTTAAATAAACATAGAAATAGAAGTTTCAAGACTATTAAATGAATATAATAAAGCTACTGACAGAAAAA
Source organism: Suncus etruscus (assembly GCF_024139225.1). NCBI lineage: Eukaryota > Metazoa > Chordata > Mammalia > Eulipotyphla > Soricidae > Suncus > Suncus etruscus. Next base: position 32,343,032 of record NC_064868.1, read on the forward strand.
TAAAAGCTGAAACCAAAAGAACAATACATCTGAATTTTGCTTGGCTCTATTATTTAATGAGTTTATTTTTCTTTCGAGAGTTAATGGGACTCATCATGCATTATTTTTCACTTGATATTTCAATAAATATGTCATTAAGGATTTCCCATTCAAAGAACTTGAATCCTATACCAGAAAGAACAAAGATTATTTGTGGAGTTTGGTTCACACACATCTGGCTGTGCTCAAGGTGATTTCTGATTTTGTGCTTAGGAATGATCTCCAACCATAAACAGGGAACTATACATGGTCCCAGGGATTAACTCAGTTCTGTTCTGTATAAGTCAAGTGTTTTATACCCTGTATTACCTGCGTACTTCAGGACTTAATTTTCAATATAAGATAATAGAAAAGTTATTAAAGTTTGAATATATCTGTTCTAATTATGATATCCCTGCTAATTAGAATAGGTGCCTTTATCTTTTTGGCCCCAGTTTCTCTACCTATTAAATTCAAAGATTGGAAAAGTCTTTAGTGATTTCTGGATTTATATACGAGTAACTGGTGCCAGAGTGGTAGCACAGTGGTAGGGCATTTGCTTTGCAAGCTGCTGACACAGGACGAATGTGCATTCAATTCTCGGCATCCCATATAGTCCCCCAAGGAAGTGGCAATTTTAATTTCTGCGGTTCAACCCCTAGCATCCCATATAGTCTCCAGAGCCAGGAGCAATTTCTAAATACAGAGTCAAAGGTAATCCCGAGCCCAGCAGGATGTGGCTCAAAACACCAAAATAATTAAATAAATTTGCATAACTATGATATATTTAACTATCTAAAATACATATACTGAACACAATAGTCACAACCAAATAAAATATTTTTAAAAGTAAAAAAGATAGAATCTCAATAGAAATATAAGCATATTGCTGAAAAGATTTCTTAAGATAAAAATCCACAAGAATAAAGAAATATCCAGGGATTTAGGTACTTGCGTTGAATGTGGCTCACTGAAGTTTAATCACTCAAATTGCATATGGTCCCACAAGCACGAACAAGAGTAATAGCTAAGTATGCAGCCAGGAATAACCCCTGAGAACTTCTGGGTGTGGCTGAAAATCAAAACCAAAAACTACTTGACCATTAAACATATAAAATGGTTTTCAATTCAATTAAGGATTTCTCCAAGAAAGAGGGGAAATAAAATCTAAAGTGTAATTCAATAATATTATGCATGCAATAGAAAATAGTAAAGTATATGTTCAATTGTATATTATAACATTAAAGTATATACTTTCATATACTTGCTTTTCATGAAAGAGACCCTGACTTGATCCCTGGCACCCCTCTGTTTGTGTCTCCCCTGAGTCACATAGTGATCCGTGAGTAATCCCTGTTTATCACTAGGTATGATCCCTCCAAATAAAAATAATAAATATATTGGTAATTCTAATAATATTGGCAAGCTTATACAAAATTTTAATATACAGATAGTTAGGTTTACTTTAAATTATATGTGTTATCAAATAAACATTGGCATTTGGATGGTCTATGAAGCCAAAATTACATGTTTTTAAGATCATAGAATTGAAGGGCATGGAGATTGTGGAGAGAACTTTATGCTCATGGATTTGTTCCTGATCTGTGTTGCACCTGAGTTTGAATTTCAGTACCTCATGACACTCCTATTAGCTATTGTTATAATCCAAGAAACCTGTAAGTACCAATGGGTATAGCTCAAACAATGTATAGAAGAACTGCATCCTTGTATGGTACATTAAACCATCTAATCACTGACTCAATATTCTGGGTAGTGGTCTCTAGATCCCCAACGCACTGGTTGGGAGAATCACTCCCTCCCAAAATATTCAGATACAATAATGTAGAGTAATATTAAAAGGTACTACAATAAAATCATTCTACATGCATCTAGTAGATGAGGTAAGCAAATTGGTATAATTGTATTAGGTCAATACACTAAAAAGTATTGAACCACAACTTCAAGCCATACCAGAGATCTTACATATATAGTATTTGAGATATTCAAGTCAAATACAAAAAAAGTACATACTATAAACTACTAATATGTCAGAAATAGCCTAAATTTCTCTGTTATCTGTTAGTGTTCTGTGAAATTTTGGAGGAGTATTGACTGAGAGAGGCTAAGACAATGGATTGGGTTATCTGAACTATTTTCTTTCTTTGAATAGTCACTGGGATGTGACCATTATGTAAACACCTTATTCATTTTATACATTATATTTAATAAAAATAAAAAGGAACACATAATTACTTTCATCTACAAAAGACAATTATTCCAATAATGAAATGTTGAGAGAATATTTTTCTCAACAATAAGTTCTATTTCTAAATTAGTTTATAGAGACAGAGATAGTTGTACATAGATGTTTACATGCATACATTTACACATGCTTGAAGAGGGGAGACAATGAAGAGGTGAGATGAGAAAAGATGGAAGGATGGAGTTTTGCCTTCTAACATAAATTCAAAGGTAAGTATATATATCTTTTTTAAGTTATTTGGAGTCAAGAGTGAAATTAAAGGGCCAGAGCATAGGGCATTTATGTCTTGCACGCACTAACCTAGGATGAACCGCGGTTTGATCCCCCTGAGTCCCATATGGTCCCCAAACCAGGAACGATTTCTGAAAGCATAGTCAAGAGTAACCCCTGAGCATCACCAGGTGTGACCCCAAAACAAAAACAAAACCAAAAATAAAAAAGTGAAATTAATACAAAATATTTTTATTAGGGACGGGGTGGGACATTCCCACCAGTTTTCAGATTTTTCCTTGGTGGTTCAGGGTAACATGTAGTACCAGGAATGGAACCATTTACAAGGATGGAGCCACCAGATATGGCCTCATGAAAGGCAAATGCCTTATCTCATATATGACTTTTCTAGTCCCAGACCAATTCAACTAGATTACTTTGAAGTTGAATGAAATCTTTGTGATTATATAACTCAGTTTTCTTCAACCACACTCTCATTCCAGTGTTGCTCTGCAGATGAAGAAAAGTTGGAAATCACTGGTCTCTTACTCTGTTTACTACTGCTGGTCTGTGTATGTAGGATCTGACCAGTCAACAAGTGTAAAAAGGGTAAAATTTCTTTATATTATTAGTTTATATAGCAGAAGGCTTATTATATATCAAAAAACTATTCCTTTTGATCAGAGAGATAGTTCAGAGAGTAAGATTCTTTCTTTGTAAGTAGTCAACCCAGATACAAACCTCAACACTGCAAAAACCCCTAAGAACCAACATGGATCACTACTGAGCACATAGCAAGGACTAGACACTGAATACAACTAAAAATGAACATTGGTGGTAGAAATATTGCACTGCTGAAGAGGGGTGTCCTTTTATATAATTGAAAGCCAACTACAAACATGTTTGTAATCATGGTGCTTAAATAAAGATACCAATTACAAAATAAAGTAAAAGTGGTCCCCTCTTTCAAAGAGAAACAAAAGTGATCCTCTTTTAGTTTTCATGTGTAATCTCCATGATTTATTTAAACATCAATGAAACCTTTTCAGGTTGTATGTAATAGGTATACACAGAAATATCATTTTATTTTTTCTGCAGATAGTATGGGACAGTTTCTAGGAGTATGTGTATGCATACTGCCCAGAGAAATAATTTTCTAATTTTTAAACTCTCGTCCAACCCTGACAGTTTTCATGAATTTCCTATCCTACTGTCTTTGACTGAATTTTATGAGAGTATAAATCTTTTCATTTTTGACTATTTTCAATGCAAGCAAAGAACACTTATTCTCTTGCTTATAACTAGTTAAAATTTAAAATGTTTCTTCATTATTTACTGTGAACTAATATTTTCCACTCTATGTGCAATTATTTTTCTTCAGCCATCATTTAGATCACTTCAGACTCACTCATTTTTCCACATCACACAAAATAGAAACCATGGAAGACTAACTCATTCACAAGATGCTTTGGCAGAACTCTGCAGATTCATAGCAGCTGTGGAACTCTGGTAAGCCATCCCTGTAGTTATTTTCCTGTCCTTGTCATGTAAATGACATTTATTTCTAAATTTCTCCAAGCTCAAATCTGAATTCTCTTGCTCTAGCACAGAACTTGAAAGTAATCATTTCTAAATAATTGGATTAATAGAATTCAACAGAAATAACCTGTCATTTCTGAGAGTAGACTCTCACCCCATTTTTGATCCTCTCATGGAAAAATGAACTCTGTTCCTTATCCTCAAAGCTACAGAGGCGATTCATGAATTGGGTGTGTAGCCTAAGAACAATGAACCTGAGATTTCTATCACTATGCTAATATTTCCATCTTGGAGGTTAACCTTAACCAAATACCAATCGTACTCATAAAACTTGAAACAGAAAACTATGCTAGGAAATTCAGAAAATTGTGGTCCTCATTGTGTTTTATAGTGAGGGTATTAGTAATCACTTGTAACAAAACCATGACTGGAACACAATGATACAAATTTATGTTCTCGAGTTTATCTTAGCTCTTTTCACTTCTTTCTAGATTGCCAATTAATGATAATATTACGGTGAGAGTTTTGACAGGCACCATTTATATTCGAATGTATATAATGGTGATTAATCTCTGTGTACCTTCAAATTAAGTCATCTTCCACTTTCTATAAAAATGTTTACTGAGTAGTTTATCTCTTCCTTGCCATTTTCAAGACTACTTTTATCTAGAATATTTTCATGCATTTTATTATTTTTCAGAGTAATTTGAATAGTATAAGCCCAAAATCCAATAAAAAAGTTTTCTAGAGATTAGTCAGGCTAGACATGCTGCAATATCTTACTTTTAAATTAAAGTTTAGTTTCCAAAAGCAGTGCATATATTTGATATTTAAAGTAACCTCATTTGACTCAAAGACTACACTTTAAATTATAATTACTTTTTATGGTTCAAAATGTACAGTTACAACAAGTTTTTGAAATAAATTTTAATAGAATTACCAGGATATAGTTACAAATTTGTTCATGATTAAATTTCAGTCACACAAATTTTGGTTTAAAATTATATTCTAAAATTATAAAAGGTGGTATGAATATTATAGCTAATTATTTCCTGTTGTTTAATTTAAGGAGTGAACAACACTTAAAGACATTTACCTATATCGTATTAATAGCCATAGTAGATTTAGACTGCTAAACTAAATTTGTGAGACATGATAGCTGAACAGAAAACTGATCAAGGTGAGAAGATAAATCACAGAAAATAATTAAATCATTAAGCACTGGTTTATAAAATGCTGGTTCATGGACCAATATTAGGCTTCAGGCATAAGATGTTTGAAAACCACACATTAAAGCTTAAGCACTCTGATCTATAATTAAACAAACAATATAAAAACATTGTTAATTTGGTTTTGCAAAATATAATTTGAAGGCCTAGACAACTAAAAGTTTATAATAAAGAGAACCAGAATAGATTCCCTAGCACTACATAGTTCCACAAATATTGCCAGGAGTGACCCTGAACACCAATAAGATTGGTGCCCAGATAAAGCAAAAATAAAAACCAAACATAATTTGAAATGCATTTGTTATCAATGTATCCTTTTTTTGTAAAGCAAACAATTTTATTGAATTAAATTTACTCAGAGAATTGTGAGTAGAGAGAACAAGACTAATATAATAAGCATTCAAGAGAGCATATATGTCTCAAGAGTAGAAAAAAGCCTTCATTTTTAATATTCTATTAAATTGATTTTGCATTACTCTACAACATTATAGAATGCCAGGGTTATGACTTAAAGCACCTTTATGTGTACAGATAATGCACTCACCACCATGTACTGTCCTATCACCAAAATAACTCTCTGCTCATTCCTATTGACCATTCCTCGTTCCATCTAGAAACCACCATTATTTTCACCAAGTTGACAAATTAATTTTTTTCAAATTGATTTAGTAATGCTTTCAAATCGGTCTTATTTTTATAAGAAGCACCATAATTTACAATATTGTTAAAGGTAAGGTTTCATATATACAATGTACCAACATCATATGCTCTATCTGAGTGTCTGCTTTCCATCAGTCATTGTATGAGTCCCCTGCCAGTGCCCCCGTCCTTGCTTAACTCAGTTCTTAAAGCAGTTCTCAGGTTCTATTATACCACATATGAGACAGTTCTGTATCTGCCACTCTTTTATTCCACAGATGAGTGAATTAATTTAGTAACTGTCGTTTACTCCATTATTTCATATAGCATAATCAAATTTCATCTAGTTTGACCATAACAGAAAATTTTGTTTTTCTGAAGGTTACTGCTCCTAGGTTGTATTTAGAAGTCCAGTGGCCCCATCAGTGAATCCTGTCTAAAGAAGGCTGGGAATTCAGTGCAAGGGCCCAACGATGGAATTCTGGGATGCTCTATAGTGTCAGACTGGGACTCAACAGGGATAGACACAGCATTAATTGAGGGTCTTAAGGGTAACACCCAGTGGTGTTCATGGGAGATTCCAGTGTTTCACCCAATGTACTCAGGTAAGAATGTGATGTGGGCAACTGAACCCAGGTACAGAACATTCTAGGCATATACCCTAACAACTGTATTCTTCCAAGATCCCCATTTTAAATGACAGTTTAGTGTACTACTGAGTCTATATTACACAGGTTTTTGGTTTTCATTTGCCAATGGACATAGCAATCAAAATTGTAATTTTCCTTCATTCACTTTTATTTTTTCATACTTTCAATTATTGTATTGCCTTATAATTTGTCCATAACTAATATGAAATATGAGGGCAAATAAATTAATATATAGTGAATATGAATAATAATGAATATTGTTTTAAGGACATAGTATTATAAAGGCATAGATAATAATGAGTATATTTATAAGGGTATATAAAGCCCTCTATGGTCAATGCATATATTTTTAAAGATATATAAATATATACATCTCAACATATTTTATTATTCTTGGCTATTTCACCAAATCTTGCATTTATTTATATTTATTTATAATTTATTTATTTAGATTTATTTATAAATAAATCTTTTATTATTTATTTAATTATGTATATTAAAGACAAAATAAAATTATTTATATCTTATCTAAAATAAATAAAAGGTAATGCACTCTTTTTTCTGAAACTAAATGTGAACTAAAAGTAAATGGAAAACCAAATATTTTCCCATTTCTGGAGATTTGTGTTTGTTTTTACTAAACAAAGTGCATTTAACAACATGAAATGTTACCAAAACATTTTTTAAAATGCTCTATTTTTCAATGGACAATGTGTTATTTTGTATAAATATAACTTAAAAAAGAATATCTTGGAGTATAATGTACTTTCATAGTTCTGAGAAAAGCATAATGAGTGATTCCAACAGAGCTCAATATTCTTAGCCTTGGAATAAAAAGAAATTCTTTTAAACACCAAATTTGCTAAGGTAGAGCCTCATCCTTCTCAATTTCACCGAAGAAACAATCCTTTTATCCATAGTGAAAGGCAAGTCAACTAAAATCCTTGCAACTTGAATTGTATCAAATTGACAGGATAGTTAACTTTTTTTATTCTTAAATTATACTTATTTTCTGCTTTTTATACCTCATTCTAAGACGATAGGTTATGGGGGAATGAAATGTTGTTAGATACAAAACACTCCCGTACAATGATTTCTTCTCAACTTCCTCTCCACCTTTCCCTTTCCTTCTTACTCAGTGGACTTCCCTTATTGTTCCATACTTCTAAATTAAGAGGAAGATTTCCCTTTACATCCTCAAGCCTTGTATTTGTTTCTATAGGGACAGGCATCCACAAAATATCTGCTCAGTAACATTCTCATGGGGGAAAAGTATCATATAGGGTTTACAAGATTTTTTGTCATTAAGAAGTACTCTCTGTCCTTACCAATACATGCATGGATTTTTATCTTCACAAGAATAAAATTATGAAATGTCCGTATAATGGTTAATCCAGAACCTCAAAATTTATAATGAATTCATAATGATTATTTGCTCCTGTAACTGTGAAAAAATCTCTTCCTGCAAAGCGATATGTAAGTTTGGAGATACATTTCGAATAAAACATGGCTAACTTTTAACCCTAGAATGTCCTATCCTTGAACTTACAACCTCACTTATTTTATACACTGCATGCAATTTGTTCGACAATTTAGTTATCTATTTTATGGCACATTTAATCAAGATGATTATGATCATCTTTGGAAAAAGATGAGCAACTCTTTAGAACTTTGAAATACAAAAGCTACATAGAGAGCTTATAGAACTCTGAAGAGAAAAATGGTTAGTTGTAAGAAGTGATTTTTATTCTCTTTACATTTTTTTACAATGGACATTCTTAAAATCTTCTGAAATGGCACAATTTAATAGTTGTAGTTAAATACTAGTAAATACTGAAGTTCAGCAAGCTCATGGACTTAGCCAAATCATATACTTAATATAGGCAAATGATTTAAAAAAAGAGACCTCAAATTTCTTTCCTAATGCACAACACACAATAATCTTCAATAAATCAAGCCACACAATGGGGACAGTAATGCCACTTTGATTAACATGTTAAGAAGACAGGAGAATCAGGCTAGAGCAATAGTATAACAGGTAGGATGTTTGCATTTCAAGTGACCTACCTTGGTTCAATCACAGGTGTCCCATCTAAATCCCAGAGCCTATCAGAGGTGATTTCTGAGTACAGAATATCCACTCTCTAAGTGCCACCAAGTATAGACCAAAATTTAAAAAAACGACTGGAAAATCATTGTTTTATGTTTAAAAAGAAGAAAAAAGATCACTTCATAACTTGCCACATACTAAAAGTAACTTAAACTGAAGTAAGGACTTTTGATACTAGATTCTAATGATAAACTGAATAGAAATATAGAAAGTATAGAAAAGATCATATGAAAGACTACAAGATCTCAGCATCAGAAATAAATTTGAGACAATTCAAAATGCAAGAGAAAGAAAATGATAATAAATGTTAGTACAGAAAATGTAAAAGCTTTTAAACAATGAGAGAAACTCCCATAAAATCAAAATACAATTGAACAACTGGGAGAAGATATTTGCATATCATAATTAGGCAAGGAGTTAATATCCAAAACATATCATAGCAACATCATCAATGACCATAAAGAATAAAACCAATTTTACGATAGGCAAAAGACCTGATTAGATTCTTCTTCATGATTCACAGGCTAATAAAAGAAAGGTTCAACATTTGGGAAAGGCAAATAGAAACCTGAGTGATGTCTCACATCACAACTGTGATAATGGGCAGTATCCAAAAGATTGCAAACAAATGTTGGTGACTGTATGAATAAAAGGGAACTCTAGTATATTTGTGGTGGAAAGGTACCTTACTACAGTCTCTGAGGACAAAGATATAGAGGTTAAAGGAAACTCCATCTGATCTAGCAATGCCACTTTTATTCATTTATACAAAGAACATTAACTAATTGACCTTAAAGGATATTTGTATTTCTATGCTGTTTCAAAGCAGCGTTTTTCACAGTAGCCCAATCATGAATTCAACTTAAATGCCTGGTGATAATTGGAAAAATAATTGGAAGTATATATATATATGCTTGTGTGTATTCAATGGAATATTATTAAACTATTAAAAAGATAAAATCAGGACTGAGACATAGCAAAGTGAGTAAGGTATTTTCCTTCCATGTGGCTGACCTGTGATCAATTCCTGGTATGCCCATATTATCCCCAAAGCTGGCCAGAGGTGATCTTTGAGCATAAAGCCAAAAGAAAGTTATGAGCACAACTGGGTGTGGCCAAAAATTGACATAAACCCAAAAAGATGAAATCATGTCTTTTGGTGGAAAATAATTAAGCAAGTTGAAATGATTATGCAAATATAGATTAGAAAGACAATCCTGGGTACTTCAATTGCTATGCAGAATATGATTAAACAAACCAATCAACTGGCCTCCAAAATAAAAGAATAAAGCTTATTATAAGACTCAGTGAAACCTATAGTGGTTTCCAGAGGAAAAGTGGTTTGTTGAAAGGAATGAACGAAGGGGACATTTTAGTTGTAGAATTATGGTGGAGTGAAAATATTTAAATACCAATTTCATTGTCATATTAAACCCCTGAAATTCTATAAAACTGTAAAAAATCACCTAAAATATCCCCAGGAGATAAAATATCTTAATCGATTAGCAGCCCAAATAGTAACATGACTAATTCCTAAACTGTTTTTGCATCAATTTTATGTTTGTATTAAATATTACTGCTAACTACCACTGTCTAGATAATTATTTAGTTAAAATTTAATCATGATATAATTTTTCATAGGTATTTGGTGCAATAGGAAAACAACCATATCCCCTTATAGTTTTAAGATGAGGCGAATATTTTCTCTATAGGTCCAGGCAGTAAAATAATTGTTTTTCCAGTGATGGTCTCTGTGGTAGCACATTAATTACTATAGTGGTATGAAGATATCTACTGGTAATATGGAAATAATAAGGATTGCTAAGCTGCTTCCAATGAAACTTTTTGTGTCCACTTTAGAATTACGTTTAATATAACTTTAACATGTCACAAAAATATTATTTGTCTGCAAAACACTGTAAATGTCAAAACATTCTCAACTGTCTGGTCAAACAAACTAGATATGGTGGTATAGATCTTCTATCTGCTGATCCCTGGCTGGGAGACTCAAGTGGTGTACATAGAAATACACAAAGATATCTCTAAAAATGGAAATACATTTTCATTAAATAATCCAAATACCAGATTATCACAATTAGAAATGATCTCAGATACTTTATTTTCTAACTCTTCAATGCAGGTACTGTACTGCCAGAGATGGCACCTTAAGACTAGAGAAACTATAATGACAATGATAGTGAGTGAGGAAAATAGAATGTCTCTCTCAAATACAGGCAGGGTATGGGGGAGGAGGGATATATGGGCATTGGTGGTGGGAATGTTGCACTGGTGAATGGGGAGCGTTTTTAATAATTTATACCCAACTACAAACATATTTTAATCATGGTGCTTAAATAAATATATTATTAAAAATAATTGAGAATACAAAGATTTACAGAGCAGTTAATTTCTGCTTATTCAATTTAGTATAAGATCTCTCTTGCTACCAGAAATATATAAAGAAATGCAATTTGTCTTCTACCATGACATGTCTAATATTTAACTCAGATTTTTCTCTTTTATACACATACAACATTTATTCTTACTCTTCGTTTCTTTTTGTTTTGTTTTGTCCTTTTTATTTTTACCCATAGACAGCAAGTATTGAAGGCTTTCTCCTGGATCTTAGCTAAGGGACTACTCCTGGTTGGGGACTCATGGTACCCAGGATCAAATCTAGGTCTGCTGTGTTCAAGGCGAGTGTCCAGCCCATCGTACTATTGTTCCAGCCCTCTTTTCTATATCCTTGCTCCTTGAAGCTTTCTTCAGCTTCTCCCTTTATTAACACCTTTAATCACATCAGATATTATAGTTTTCTTGTGCCTTTTACCATTCAGATCTTTTTCCCTGGACACTCTTCCAAATGTCAATTCCTCTTAGAACACAATGTTCCTCTAAAAATCTTGCTTCTAAAATATGTTCTCTTTCTCTGTTCCTCTCATTACTCTGAAAATATACATGCCCAATTTCCAACAATATTACTGAGTTTTATTTTGTTTTTACACTATAAAAGACTATAAATGATACTGGAATAACACCCTCCAAAAATACAATGAGACTTATTCAATAAATAAATGTTAAGCTGTAAGTCATTCACAAACAACTTATGCAGCAATATTTGTCCCTTAACACAAGTTCTTTTGATTAAAATTCCTATTTTGACACCATCATATTTTTGTGGTCATTATTTTTGGTACACGAATATTTCAATGTGTTCATTTTCTGTTCTCTTTTGTTCTTAATATGGCTTATTAATTTTTCACAAGCTAAGTGGGGTCAAGGTCACAGTTATAGGGCACATTTACAGAGATTCTATTCAAGTCATATAGATCCAGTTTAGCAAAACTACTTAGTAGTTTTAGAAGAGGCCTTCTTCCTGTTTCATAATGATACATTAATACATTATAGGCAAAATGATTTAGCAAGCTATTCTATCATATAAAAGGACTATTTCTATATTTTGACTTCATAAAAATCTTCAACAAATTCTGTGGCATAATCAAGCTAAGGATTTATCACATTATTTAACAGAAACTTGGAGAAATGTATCTTGTAAGTTTTTCCTTATACATTATATTTCCTCAATTCTCAATTATGCCCAGTAAGGGCAAATTATTGAATAATTTTCTTGAACATAATTCTTAGGTCTAGTTGACATTTAATTTATCCAAACTAATTATGGATTTTACTGCCATATTTTCCGGTTACTTGTTCATTCCAGAACAAATCTAAAACACTTTTTTTTTGTTTGGGAGCCACACCCAGTGACTCGCAGGTGTTACTTCTGGCTCTGCGCTCAGAAGTAGCTCCTGACTTGGGGGACCATATGGGATGCCGGGGAATCAAACCACTGTCTGTCTTAGGTCAGCCTCGTGAACGGAAAAGGCCCACTGCTGCACCACTGCTCCAGCAACAAATCTAAAACATTTTATAGCTCCCTTCTTAAATAGTTTGATTTATATTGTAGACTCTATATGTGTGGTGAACAGAGTATGCACATACTATTATATTCTCTACCCCCACATTTCAATAGTAAAATATAAATGACAAAAGCTTATTAAGAAAATAAAAAAGAGCAAGTTCTCAGGAAAAATATTTATTTATTTATTTATTTTTGGTTTTTGGGTCTCCTGGCTCTATGCTCAGAAATCGCCGCTGGCAGGCACAGGGGACCATACGGGATGTCGGAATTCGAACCACAGTCCTTCTGCATGAAAGGCAAATGCCTTACCTCCATGCTATCTCTCCGTCCCAAGGAAAAAATATTTCAAAGCTTATTTTATTAGCTGATCAGCCTCCCTCTGCACATCTTTCTCAATAAACTTCTAATTTATATATGATAGCTGATCATTCTATCAAAACTAAAAATTCTCATTAATAAATTAGCAACAAAGAGGAACTGAAAAATATTTGGATGGAGCAGGAGGGTATACATACAACTGTGCTCAGGGCTTACTCTTAGCCCTGTGCTCAGAGATCATTCCTGGTGGGATTGGGTGCAGGAAAAAGCAACTTAACCCTGTACTATCTGGAACCACATGCTTATTTTTAAATGATTCTTAATAAAATATGTATCCCAAAGAGGCAAACACTTGCTATAGATTTTTTTTTCTAAAAACGTAATACTTTAGCTCAATCTGAATGTATAAGAACTTAGAAAATACTGTGATTTTATTTAAACCACTAATTTTATAGCTTGAAAAATATTTCAATGTTTACAGTCCACTCATTTTATGCTCTTTTTCCACACAAATGCGTACTTATATGAATTTCCTCTTCACCTTTATTTTTTTTCTAAAATTTTTTTTACAAAAACAGACAATTAAGCCAGTGTGACTTGGAAACTTCACATGGACTCCTTACTTTGTGTGCTAATCATGTGAAAGTGCCAGAAAGATTGGCAAACATTCCTAACTCTTACAAACGCATTTATTTAAATAAAAAAAAAAGTTCGACTTTTCTTCTTCAGGTATGGAGCCCAAAGCCTTTAAGATTTCATTAATAATCAACAGCTGGTGCCACCTAGTGTCTGTCCTCGCCATTCATCAGTAGACTCCAATACAGAGCACTTCCAAGTCACAAACGAAGCATCCTGAATTACAAACAAGCAAACAAAAAGCAACGACTTGGGGATTCCAGTGACTGATTTAAATGACACTATTTCCACTGAAAGGAAAAACCTTTTTAAGTAACTATGGTAACAGTAACACGAGGCTAGTAAGAAGCTCGCATTTTTCTCATAGAAGACAATTCACAAAAGGAGAGCTCTACAAAAGATGTAAAAGAGTTTTTCAAAACTTGAATTATCACTTAAAATGGTGATCGAAAGTGGAAAAAGAAAGTTGACAGAACAGGATTTTAAACCATAGTATGCATTGCTGTTTTTTTTGTCAACTTCCAAGAAATAACCCTTTATCATTTACATGCAAAATGTAAATTTTGAGTTTCTCTGAGTTTCCCAAAGATTAAATTAGTACTCTAACAGATTGTACAAAAAGCATTTACAAGACTCATATGTATTAATATGACATAATTAGGTTGCCTAAACACATTTTAAAATGTGTGCTGCACAAGCTATACAAACTAGAACAGTGTTTTCTTTCTGGATATGAGTTATGAATTATATATTCCAAAGAGCCATGTATTCTTCAAGGTTAAAAAGTACTTATCCAAAAACCATTTTCCAACCATAAGTTAGTAATTCATTTGTACAACCACAAGTTATATAATTAACTCAATGATTTCTACTTTATTCCACGATGCCTAAATACATGTTGTTTTAAGTCACTCTTTCTAAGAGGAATACGTAATTGAAAATATGGACTAACAGGAGAAAAGTTACATAACAGCCAGTAGCATTTCTTGACCTGGCTGGCTGAGATATTATAATTACTATGGGAAAGGTATGGCACATATTAGCAAGAATGAACACTGAAAGGTCATATTAGATGTTTACATGTGATATTCTATTAAGTGGATGATTTAGTTACTCTCGTGCTTGTGGAAACTGAGTACAGAGCTGAGAGATTCAGTAGTATAGAGTTAACAATCATGCTTCTCACACTCAGGAAAATCTATTTCTATATTATTTGACATCTGTTTTAAGCAATCACTTGTTAAAAGCAGCTTTGAATGTTTTATTTTCTTGTTACCCTAGTGGCAATAAAAATTATTTCAATATGTTCTATCCAATACATACTCTCTAACAGATTCTCATGAAAGGGTATAGAAATAGAATATGGAAAAGATACATACTTTCTACAAAAAAAAAAGCTGAAATGGTTCCCCTCCCCCCAAAACTTTATTTTTGGAGCCAAATAACAGCCAAGTCTCATGTTGCATTAGTTTTATAGTACTTAGAAGTATAAGACACAGTTTGGATGGGAATAAAATATTTTAAAACAGCAAAAGATTTTAAAAATTGTACGCAGGCAAGAAAGAATATAAGACAAAACTCCTTAAGGTTCCAAAATCATGAAATTAATATATACACTGATTTTTAACCATTTATCCTTCTCTGTCATTTTTCATTAACAGCGTTCAAAGCCCTATCTGAAACGAGCTGATACAGAGAAATTAAGAGCAGTAATCAAGCGAGAAATGATAGACCAGCTGGGTCGACATCAACTTGGCAAAACGTGAATACAGTTCAATAGCTGAAACAGATGCTAGAGTTGTTGAAAAACCCTGCAGGAGATATTGATGCATTTTCTTCATATAATGCAGAATGACTGAATAAAAGTCAAAAGCTTAAGACTGATGAGGAGAAAAGACTGACAACTAAACTCCTTATAAAATAGAAACCAAGTGTAACAATTCTCAACATATCCAAACATTCTATACATTCTCATTACTCTCAGTGACTGAATATGCCAATATATCAGTTAGTCCTTGTAACTAAATTGCATGTTACTGAGCTGGGGTAAATTTCTCCATAGATTTCTCCCCCTCCTCCGTCATTCTGTACCTGGAGATCCTAGACTCTTGAAAAAGACTTTATACTAAAAATCTTTAACACTGATTTCTATCCCAAAAGTGTTTCCCTGAGGATGGAGGCAAGCACACTCCCCAAATCTAATACAGCACAAGGCGATTTTAAAATATATTCTTTAAAAGCAACACTGTTTGCAGAGTTTGAAGAGCTCGGCAACAAACCCCAGCAACCAACAGCTGCTTGTTCAAACATATGCTTTGTCATGGTCAGCTTCTAATTGTATCCATAATGATGTAATAGCTTTAATAATCCTACCTTCCATGCCAGCTGTTTTTCCTGTCACTCCATCATGCCAATAAGTTGGCTGCTGTAACAAATCAAGATAGTGCAAAACAGCATCTTTCTCCTGATTCTGTCATCTTCCTGAAAGCATTCTATTACTGCCGACTGCTGGGAACCAGAAAGTCTATTTGAATTCCAACAGCTCCCCTTTCGCATGATTCAAGTTAGGTTAGGTGGGCATGCCTAACATGATTCTCTCAGTCATTTATTATGCAGCTGCTACAACGGCGGTGTGGTAACCACTCTGACTATCTGATACGTCAGTCGAACAAAACCTACACCTCGGAGCAAACACATGAGCCAGAGCTGCGTTCTGCATTTAATGAGCATTCTTCCTGCCTAAAAACAGTGCATCTGCAAATCTCTTTCACTATCTCCTTGTCCTCCGAATGAAGCCTTTGAATTCATTTTTCCCCGAACTATAACAAAAGTAGAGTTCTTTTGCCACGCATTATATCATATACTCAAAAATTGGGGCTGATTTTCACTTATTTTTACAGCCTTTTCAAGGCAAAAAAAAGTCTCTCCTAGACTGTACTTTTGTAATAAGCATTCTGTATTCTCAGCTCCTCGTCTCTTGCTTGCTTATTTTAAGATAAAGCATATGGAGCTGGGGTTTTGTGGATCTAGGGAAATTGTTCTAATAAGAGTACTTATTCAAAGAAATAAATGATTAAAAATTAGAAGATAAAGGTAAAATGGTTATAAAATGTAGGACAGAAAGTCGACAACTCTTCTATGAAAAGTGGGGTTTTATACTAGAGATGAAGCAGGGGACTTTCTTTAGAAAGTAAGAAATTAGATTAATTGATTCTCTTACACAACTTGCTTACTAGGTAAACAAGTGTCATTTCTGGAACATTGCATTTTACATATAAAAACCAGTGCAGGGCTCATGTTTCTAGATTATAATGGGCATCATCTCCACAAAACCCATTTTATCTAAAACTTCTAGATTATGCCTCCTTTTTGATCATTAATATTTATCATTTAAAAATGTTTAAAAAAACAAGACATATGAGTTTTCATGAGGAATTATTTTCAAAGGGAAAATTGATAAACAATCTTGCTTCTTTTCAACCATCTCTTAAACATCAGTTTGGTGGAGGAGTTATCTATCACCCCTCAAAAAGTAAACAGCTTGATATGTAGCTACAGTAAAAAAAAATCATAAGAATTAATTTAGTATATGTGAGATACATCAGTGTCCCTATTTTTAAAATAGCATTTCTGAAAAAGGTTTGTGTGTATGGTTTAATTGTCTTCATTTTAACTATTTATGTAACAATCAAAAAAGTCCTTACACATTTTGATGTACATAATAAGTAACTTATGGTTTTTGTTTAATTTGTAAATGATAGACACACAAATCAGACAAATTGACTCTATTTGAACCTACCAAATGTTCTCTAAAATAATACATATATCATTCCATATAAAAACCTGGTTGTTCGATTATAGTTACTTTATTTTAAAAAATTCATGCTGTGACTTCACATAGGTTAGTGTATGACATGATTAAAATAACAGCTCCAGGTGATTTAGTTTCTATCTTCAGTCTCTTCATCTCTTCTTACTGCTAGCTCCAATCCTACTTCTCTTTCTCTATATATTTGGTTCTAGTCATAAGACACATTTTGTTCTCTAAATCACTATTCTCTTATTCTCTCAGAGATAATGCATATTTGATTTCACCATTTCATATTACCCCCATGATTTCTGATTGTATACCTCCATACAATCTTAAGGTATCAGTTTGAAACATAATTTGTCATATGAAGAGTTGTTCATTGCTTTTATAAAATTATATGGCTGTGCTATTAAATTTCACAACACCCTATACTTCCTCTGTGTTCATCAGAACAATAGCAAATGCTCACACCAGAAGATAACAGGTACAATTCTCATAGACATGTATGTATGCAATATGACTATATCATTATATTGATGTTCAATATAATACCAGTTACTATACTGTTACTCATGCAATCTTCATCAGAACTTAGCAAGGTGACTATTATTATGAACATTTTACAAATGAAAACATTAAATAACTTGGTTCACATTTTCTGCTATCTTAATTTTGACCTGGAGATTATATTTTATGTCTACTAAAATTTTCAATGTTCAGTGTATTATCTGGAAGTTTATTCCTCTCATAATTAATTAATCCAGTTTAGTTTGATGAAAACACTTCATTAAGGATTGGTGATATGACAAAATACAAATATAGATCATAATTTTATAAAGCTCATGTAAGAAGCTTATCTCTTTAAAGTTAAGCCCAAAGATCTTGAACATAAGAGGTCAGTTAACGTGGATGAGAAAATTAACATGTTTATTTTCATTAATTTATAATAAAAATGTAGCATTTATATTCATTATATTTGTAACCTGAGTAGCATTATTAATATATGTGATTTTATCACAAATAAAAAAATCACAAAATCATCACATTTTGTGATTTTTGTGTAAATGTCACTTGTGTCTCACAAAATTATGATATTTGAGCAGAGCTATTAATTCTACTTCCATATGACGTTATTTAGTTTCTAAGGAAGTAAGTATATAATATCATGATTTGTAGATCTATATGATGCAGCTCTTACTTAACACAATAGCCAAGATATGGAAGTGACCCAAAGTCTATTGACAGATAAATGAATAAAGAAGTTGTAGTATATAAACACAATGGCATGCGATGCAGTGATAGGTAAAAATATAGTCCACAATTTTAAAGATATTTGGATGGAATTGGAGAGTATAATGTTCTTAAAATGTTTTGAAAACTGTACTCAATATAACTGATTTATTTTATAATCTTTACTACTTTATTTTTATTTTCTCAATCTAATTTAGATAAGCTTCTCTCCTGACAATGACCTTAATATTTTGAGGACCTAGTCTTCACCACATGTGAAGAGGTCCAGAACACAATTCTAACCTAGAAAGTGGAACAATATAGCATATTGGTTATTTCCAATATTTTGACAACTGGAGTATCCATCATTGATTCATAATTTAAAATGTATGTATTTAAGAACTTTCTTTACTCTTTAATAAATAGGAATTATAGATGCTCAAAATATTCTTTCTAAAAGAAAAATAACCAATATATTCTTTCTGTAAGGGTTAAATATGAGAACAATTGAAAAAATACTTGTACAATATCTAACATCTTTAAAATCTTTTAAATATTAATGACTGTTATATATTAGTATGAAATATGTATAATACTGTGTCAAAATTTGTGAAACATAAAATAATTTATAATTTTTAGCACAGGACTATAGCTCTCATGTAATACTAATATGAATGTAAAATGTTAAAACCATTATGAACCATTCTGAGTTTGGCAGTTTATTTGAAAGATATATTTGTATATAAGCAAAGGTAACCTTTCCATTTTGAGAAATGAAAACCAAAAGGAATGAGCATGAATATAAGACCAGTTAAATATGTGGCATATTAAAACTGGAATCAATTCACATTATCATCAAATTGGGAATAAAATATTGTAGTATATATAACTTATACTACATATATAATAAGATACTTATTTTGCTATAAAAAGGACAGATAGATATAAAAGGATGAATGTCAAAACCTATCAATTATACAATTTAAATATGTACAGAGTCTCCGGAGCCTGCCAGGAATGATTTCTGAGCACAAAGCCAGGAATAACCCCTGAGTTATGCTGGGTGTGGCCCCAAAAGAGAAACATCAAAAATGTGCAATCTATTTTATGCCCAAAATACCTCAATAAAACTAACAAAACATCTTTTTTCCAAACTTATGTATATTTTTAAAACATACAAATAAAAACATCATTACTATTTTATGAAACATGTGTTAGAAAGTCAACTTATCTTGAATATTCATTTGAAGTAATAACAAATGTAATGAGTAAAATAGACTGAAGTAAGACGCTTTTGTCAACAACAAAACCAAAATGCATAAGCATTATAGAAATCTTTAATTGGGTTTTTAATACATGCAAAGTCATTTTGACTGAATGAATACTGAGATTAGTAAAGAGGCTAGAGTTAAAATACTTTATTGTACAAATTAAATATCTTTGCTAAAAGATTTTTCAAATTTACAATATGAATTGGGAAAGTGAAGACAGTGGACTGTAAGGCACTTGGCTTGTATGTGTCTGACCCAGGTTCAAAACTTATTGCATGTTGTCCTTTGAGCACAGTCAGTAATGACTCTTGCCCCATCAATGAGCCAGAAGCCCTGACCACAGTCTGATTTAGTCTCAAAAAATAACCAAAAAAACTTTGTTCAACACATGTGGCATGGTCATGCATATAATATAAAATTATAATTTTATAACATAAAATTATATTTTAATAACAATTTTATTTTTATTTTACATTTATATTTTAAGTTATTCTAGAGTGCCCAACTTAAAAAAAATCTCAAAGTTCAACTCTTGGTACTTTCTAAATCCGAGTGATTCTGTAATTTGTGATCCCCAATGACACAATAAGATGCATGTTCACAGACAGTGCAAATGACAGATAGTGTCAGCACCACTACTATCTGGCCTAGCCAAATATCATGGTTTTTTTTTCATTTTTAAACATGGTAATGTTAGCTTGGCAAACTACATATATGACTATTATAATTTCATATTTCTTCAAAATATATCATACCACTCTTTCCGTCAAAGTACAATATTCCTCCACTGTCGAATGTTGAAGACCCCTCTTTGATTCATGTCCCCACCTGGTAATTACATTTTGGTGTCTGAATGAATCCACGGTAGGTTTTGTTTAGCTTTTGCCACTCCCTCCCTTGTTTTCTTTTTTTCTATATGATATAGTATCATCCTGTGTTAGTCTTTCTCCTCAATTATTTCAATTAGCTAGATTTCCCCTCCAGTTTCACATCTATTGTTACAAAGGATGGTATTTCATTCTTTCCTACAAGTACACACCACATTTTCTTTATCTACTCATCTGTCTTTGGGAACTTGGGCTGTTTCCAAATATTAGCTACTATAGTTAGTACTGCAAAGATACTGATGTCATATATCTTTTTATATTAGAACTTTTGAGTTTTTTTATAGAAGCATTGTAGTGAAATTGTTGGATCATATAATAATAATTTTTAATATCTTTAGAAATTACTGTATTGTTTTCCATAGATTCCAAGCCAATTTACATTGCCACTAGCAAATTTTGAGGCTTTCTTTTTCCCCCCAGACTCCACCAAGCCCCCTTTTCTGATATTTTTATATTGATTATTGTCACATATAGGAGGGCTACCTCGTTGTGGTTTTGATTTGCATTAACTAGATAAGTAGTGGTCAAGAAATTTTGTTCATGAGTTTGTTTAACATTTCTATTTTAATAAAGAATCTTCTTAGATCACTTTAATGGGTTACTTTCCTTGTAGAAATTAATTCTATAATAAGACTAGTTTTATAGACTTTTATTAACAGTTAATTAAGTACTAAACTATCACCTCTTTTAAAATCTATGAAATTCCACAATAATTATGCTCCGAACAATTCTATCAGCCTCATATAATAATCTAGGCATCTCAAGAAAATAAGTTTCTTCACTCTATATTTCCTTATGAATAGAGGCAAATGATTCTTGTTCAAAAACAGAGCAATTTTTATATCCTATTCAAATGTTAAATTTATTGTATTTATTTTAATATCCACACAAGTGAGATAAATTATTTTCTGAGTATATAACTCATCAGTAAAATACATTTTAAAGGATTTGGTCAATAGGAGTTTGTTCCCGTATAATTCTCCATATTATAAAATATCTTGGAATAAGCAGATTCTTGTTTTACATACTGAAGAAATGTATGAAAAATATTGGTTTTATAAGCTAATTCTTATTTCAAAGCAAAAGGTATATATCAAGATTAATTAGTATTTTCAGGAGAACATAATTGGGAAAAGACCAAGTGAATGCATGTGTCAATGAAAAGCATAATCTCATACATTAGTCTCAGGTACCATATTTTAAAAGTATAGGTAATAAAAGTTTTAGCTATATCAGGGCCAGAGCTATAATATAGCATTAGGGCACTTACTCTGCACCTGGTTCACAGATATTTGATTGGTTTGATGGATTTTATCCCCAGCAACATATATCATTTCAAATTCACTGCCAGGAGTGATTCCTAAGTGCAGAACCAGGAATAACCCTTGAGCATTTTCAGATGTTTTAGCTAGATTACTAATATTTTAAGATTATTATTTCTATGAATTAAATGTTTAACAACAGCAAAAGTAACTTCATAATTAATCATTCAAATCTAGCCCTGCCTTGATCCCCTGATAGCTTATCCAATACATAGTAAAAGGTTTAAATTATATACAAGTATACACACAAATTAATAGATTACTAAAATATTTCCATTAGTTTCACACTAATCTTAGAACAAAGTCCATAATGTAAGATGCTGAGAAATCTGTATGTTTGCTATCATAACATGATCCTTTTATTTAAAGGGTTAAATTTTAATTAAAATATAATGATTTACAAATTGACACAGAATTGAGTTTCAGGCATACCATGTTTCAACATCACTTCCACCACTAGTGTCAACTCTTCTCTACCAATATCCCCAAGTTCACTCTTACCAAGTTCACAGCTTACCTTCTTGACAGACACATATTTAAGTTTGTTGTAGTTTTGATCTATGCTTTCATTTTTGTCTCTTATTTTCACTTCTCCTACCCATACTGCCCACTATAATTTTCTTATTTTTTTTCAAATATCCCAAGATTAAAATCATCTTGGGACACTTTAATTGATAGTTTCCACTATGTGCCGCCTCCCACATATATTGCACGCTCAGTCTTTATATTCTGCTCAATTGTTGTCACAAAAGAATACCCTTTCTGGACAATTATCTCTATAATAACACTTGCCCAGTCTTGCCACTTCTCTTTCTCTTTATTCCTTATAGTAACTGTACCTATACATTTTATAAATTTTATAAATAAATTTTAATAAACATTTGTAACATTAATAATAAAAATGTGTAAACAACTCCATGATCTCACTTTTCTGTTTGCTGGGAATATTTCTGTTCACAGTGCATTGTCAATTTTCAGAAAAGATACTCTGGACAGTAAGATTGTGATAAAAGTTAAAATGAGAGGTAGAGGCACACATATAATATTTAGAAACAAAAGACTGAAGGACTAATCTTATTAGAGTATATTCTCTTATTTTTTACTTCAAATATTCATTGTTCATTTTTCTTACTTAGGTTACATGATTACAATAGAGTTAACTTTTGGGACAAGAGCAATGGCACAGTGGATAGGGTGTTTGTTTTGCAGTCAGCCAACCTGGTTTAGAACCCCAGTATCCCTTTTGGTTCATAGAGCCTGCCAGGAATAATTTCTGAGCACAGTCAGAAATAACCCCTAAACACTGCTGGTTATGTCCCAAAAATAATCCAACAAACAAACAATAGAGTTAAATTTCATGGTTTGATAATCAGTGCTTCTTCATTACCAATGAAGTCTGTCTTTATGTCACCTCAAGTGCCCCTTTTTCTCTACTTCAAACCCACTCACTTCTTGGTACTCTCAGTTTTACAATCAGAGGCCAATAATTTGTCTTCATATATTATAGTTTATGCCAGGAATCCTTAAACTTTTTAAAGAGAGGGTCAGTTCACTGTTCACCAGACCATTGATAGGACAGGCTATACTTAAAAAACTATGAATAAAAGTGTCCCATGAGCCATAGTTTGAGGACCACTGCCCAAGACTGAAAGGAAGAGTTAAGACAGAGGGGGGCCGGGCGGTAGCGCTGGAGGTAAGGTGCCTGCCTTGCCTGCGCTAGCCTAGGACGGACCGCGGTTCGATCCCCCGGCGTCCCATATGGTCCCCCAAGAAGCCAGGAGCAACTTCTGAGCGCATAGCCAGGAGTAACCCC
Source organism: Suncus etruscus (assembly GCF_024139225.1). Lineage (NCBI taxonomy): Eukaryota > Metazoa > Chordata > Mammalia > Eulipotyphla > Soricidae > Suncus > Suncus etruscus. The sequence continues at coordinate 32,366,900 of NC_064868.1, forward strand.
TGAGCGTCACAGGGTGTGGCCCCCCCAAAAAAAAGACAGAGGAGAGGAGTCAGACTGTGCAGCAAAAATCCCACACATGTGCACTGAGAGCTGAGATAGGTTGTCTATTCAACATGTCATGCAGCGGTGGCACAAACACTGGGGGGTTGGGGGGGGGGCTAGATAATTATCCTCTGTGGGCCAAATGTGGCTCAGGGGCCTGGTCTACACCTTTGTTTAGATTAAATACTAGAGAGGAGTGCAGTTGTCTAGTATCTGTCCTTCTCTGATGTACTTTACTAGACATGATACAATCTATTTACATCTAAGTTTCAGGGAAGTACAAGATGTCAATTTTTTCTATTGCTGAGTAGTATTCCATTGTATCCATCCATCTATTGGACATTTTGATTGGCTTCATATCCTGGTGATACATGCTATAATGAACACAGATGTGCATAATTTTTTGAATAAACACTTTTGTACTTGAGGGGGTACCTGCCAAGATGTGATATCACTAGGGCATATAAAAATTCTACTTACGATTTCCCCAGAAAGCTTCAATATTTTGTCAACAGGAGTTGAACTTAATGACATTCTCAGTAACAGTAGATGAATATGGCTTTTGGGGGGGGGGGATATTTAAGACTGATCATTTTTTATTTCCACTCAATGCTCATGAGACTGCTTTGCCCCTGGTACCATCCACTTTTTTCTCAGTTTTAGGAAGATAGAACAAGATGATTCATGTTCTATGTTTCTGATTAAAAGAAAAGAAAAGAAAAAAAGAAAAAAAAGAAGTGGATGGGAGCCCCTGTCTAGAAGCTATAATTATGAATGAAAAAAAAGAGGGGGGCTGTTATGGTGAGGTTGATTTTTTTTTGCATAGGCACATCACATATTGGGGAAATAAGAAAGGAAATTTCCTTGGCCTAAGAGATACAGGACATCTCTGTCTTTGTAGCATATTGTCATGAGCCCAACAATAGGCTCCTGTTCAAATATGGCTTTTTTGACAAAAAAAAGTTAGTTTTCAGTATTTTTGAAATGCTAGTTTCACTGGCATGAGATGACTGTCTCATCCTCATTTTGATTTGCATAGAAAATTAACTTAAAACATAACATCAAAGAATAAGTGGTAATCACATAGGTCAAAATATGAAGGTAGATAGAAGGTGATATCAGAAGAGAAAAGAAGGCAGGGTATCTTTCAAAAACTGAAACTAGATCTGGATGGCTGGAATGAGAATAAATTAAATACCAAAACATTATGAACAAAATGGGAGGCTTGAGAAAGAGTAAGTAAATCATGTGGACTTATTTATTCATCATATTATGAATAGATACTGTAGTTTATCCTAAGATCACTGGAAAGATGCTGAAGTTATTAAATAAAAGTTACCTGTTTATATTGTGAGTTAAGCATATAAAGCTGAATTGGGAATAATGATTTTAAAAGAAGTGGGGAATATATCTGGAGTCTGGAGACTTCTTAAGAGGCAATTTTGACACAGCATTTCCTTAAAGAATATTGTTTCACTGTAATATTGATGAAAAACAAATCAATTCCTGGTCAGAAACACTGTAAGTGTGGAGTTAGCCATCTCCACATGCCTGCCTAGGTTTTGTCAACATATCCAGTGTCTTCCAACATCCCAAGTTGTTGCACATGAGCTGTGTTGTTGCACATACATGGTGTATGTATATATATACATATATATGTGTGTTTATGAACATTAAGACCTGAGATGTAAGGTTGAATTTTCCAAGACTGTGCCCTGCCTAATGCCTTAAACTATGGAATAGTTTATGATCACTTGTATGTAGCCGTGATATAAGTGGATTCAAAAATAAATGACAAAACACTAAGTTTTCTCACTCAGATGTGGAATATAGAAATACAAATAGAAAAGGAGAGCACACAAAACAAACCTTTGGACTTTGGCTACAGAAATGAAATGATCAGAAGGAAAGAGCTGAGGTAGCATCAAAGAGAGTAGAGATCTACTGGACTGTGAAAAAGACATGTTAATATTTGGGTGAAGTTTGGTAACACATTTTAAAATGTATGAAATTATCCCCATAAAACTTAGAATCTTGTTACCTCATTAAATTTTACCTCATAAATGTTACATTTTACAGATATTAAACCATATCTCTTTAAATGTTACCTCCTCAGCATTACCTCATTAATTTTAAATATTAAGTTAAAATATAAATTAAGATTACTGTTTAATATTAGACATTTTGGGGACTTTATTAAAATATTGTTAGTATTTTTGTAATCAGTAATATAGCCCTATGTACCTAACTCCTGTTTATATCAGTTAGTTAAAGGTAAAATTTGCATTATCATACATATTTTGTTAGGGTATAGTCTTCAAGAATTAATGAACAATGTTATGTAGGATGTACATTTATCAGTCCAGAGAATTTGATTATATATCTGACTAAATGAGAAAGAACTAGTGAAATTTCAGAAATATTTAAATGTTAGTATTGAGAGAATATTGTGATTTTAAAAAATACTATATTTAAGCACAATGATTACAAACATGTTTGTAGTTGGGTTTCAGTCATAAAAAGCCACTCCTCTTCACCAGTGCAGCATTCCCACTACTAATGCCTCGTATCTCCCTCCTCCCTACCCCCAGTCTGTATTCAAGGCAGACATTCTACTTCTCTCATTCATTAAGATTGTGATGATAGTTGTTAGTGTACTTTTTTCCCTAACTGTACTTACCAATCTTTGTGGTGAGCTTCATATCGTAGGCCATTCTTTTCAGCCCTCATCTCTATCGTCTATAAGCATTATTACAATAATGTCTTTTATTTTTCTTAAAACCCATAGATGAATGAGAGTATTTTGTGTCTATCTCTCCTTCTGTCTTATTTCACTCAGTATAATAATTTCCATATCCATCCATGTATAGGACAATTTGTGACTTCATCTCTCCTGACTGCTGCATAATATTCCATTGTGTATATGTACCACAGTTTCTTTAGTCAGTCATCTGTTTAAGGGCACCTTGGTTGTTTCCAGATTCTGGCTATTGTAAAAAGCACTGCAAAACATATAGTTGTGCAGAAGACATTTTGTATTGTGTTATTGTGTCCTAGGGTATATATCCCTAGGGGTGGTATAACTGGATCATAGATCATATGGGAGCAAAATTTCCAGTTTTTTGAGCAATCTCCATATTGTGTTCCAGAAAGGTTGGATGAGACGGCATTTCCAACAGCACTGATTTCTCTTGTTCTTTGTGATGTGTGCTAGTCTCTGTGGTCTGAGACAGTACCTTGGTGTTGTTGTGACTTTCATCTCCTGGATGATTATAGATGTGGTGCAGTTTTTCATGTTCCTTTTGGCCATTTGTATTTCTTTCTTGATAAAGTGTCTGTTCATTTCTTCTCCCCATTTTTGATGAGGTTAGATGTTTTATTCATTAGTTAGTAAAACAGCATGGTATTGGAATAAAGACAGACCTCAGATCAATGGAATAGAAGAGTATTCAGAGATTGTTTCCCAGACATACAATCAATTAGTCTTTGATAAAGGGGCAAGAAATGCAAAATAGTGCAAGGAAAGCCTCTTCAACAAGTGGTTTTGGGACAAGGGGTCAGCCACATGCAAAAAAAAGCAAACTGAGACCTACATGTAACACCATTCACAAAGGTCAAATCCAAATGGAAAGACCTTCATATCAAACCCAAAACTATAAGGTATATAGAACAACACATAGGAAAAACACTCCATGGCATTGAAATTAAAGACATCTTCAAGGAGAAAATATCATTTTCCAAAGAAGTGGAAGTGGAGATAAACAGATAGGACTATATTAAGTTAAGAAGCTTGTGCACCTCAAAGGAAATAGTGACTAGGATACAAAAGTCATCCACAGAATAGGAGAAACTATTCACCCAAATAAGGGGATAATATTGAAGATATGCAAGGTACTGACAAAACTTTACAAAATTGAACAATGTGATTAATAGGAAATTCAGAGTTCAATTTATATGATGAAATATTTATTTCCCTACATTTTACTTTGAGTAATTAAATAAACGGTAGCATTTTTTTCTGGAAAGGGCAGTTTGCATGGCAGGATTTTTAGAGAGCATTTTGTTGCTGAGTATGAGATTTTTGGGAGATATTCAAGCAAGTACATAAAGGAATATTGTTATTTGTATATGAATTTCAGAATATGCACATATTTGGTATTTATTCATGGGAATTTGATGATATATGAATTCATCTGGAGATCAAATAACCCATTGATTGACTAAACCATAAAAAGATACAATTGCTTTGTAGAATACCCTGAGGAATATAAAGTAATAATTAGATTGAAAAGAATTATACTCAAGATACTGAGATGGATTGTCTAGAGAGAATATACAAAAAATACAGTACGACATTCTCAGGTTAAGGGAACTGGAGTTGATAAAAAGGAAGAAATTGCTAAATGTATCAAATACCCTTGGGAGATGTACTAAGGAGAAATCCTAGTACTTTTTAGTTTAGCAACATAAAATAACAGTGATCTGAATGTGAACAGTTTCAAGGGAAAAGAGGAAGAAAGTAAGTTTTAATAGAGTAAAGAGTAAGTTAACTAATTTAGAAAGATAGCTACAGGGAGCAATAGGACCAGTATTTGGGGGTTCTGTATTAGTTTTTTCCCCTGATACTATACAAATCTTAATTGCTATAATTGCTGAACCTGATGTGCTGGAAACTTGAAAACATTTGAGCATCACCTAAGAGTGATATTCTGATAGATATAAACTGGGTGTACTATCTTTTACCCTCATTTATATACCATAAGTGCCCTTGCTTCCAAATTCCTTAAATTGTAGTATCATAGCATTTTTGGAAATTATTAGAAGAGATTAATTAAAAAATTCATTGTGATTGCTTGTTTTTAAATCTCTATATAGTTGTCAATTTTCTCATTTTGAATATATATTACTGTTTTTACAAATAGTATATTCCTATATACAAATATGATTCAACTTTATAAAGTATGCTTTATCTTATCATTTTTGTTTGAAAATCTCTATCTTTTCTGTCTGAAAATAATAATCATATTAATATTCTTTTGAGTCACATTTGTATGCATCTTTCAATATATTTCTACCATGAGAAATAAAATGATTTCATTCTCAACAACATAGGGAAATATTTCTTTTCATTATAGCATATTTTTTGGGATGTATGCTGGGTTTGAATCCTGGACTTTACAAATGCAAAGGCAATAGCTTTATTCTGAGTTATATTCCTAGCCAAAACACCTGCCTTCTAGCCAGAGTATTTTATAGTACTCTAACACCAAAGCATGTTATTTACCGTGTCCTATTTTTGCCTGTATTTCTCTTTTTTGGGGGTGTGGAGTATAGTCACACACGGCACTCAGGGGTTACTCTTGGCTCTGTACTCAGAAATCGCCCCTGCCAGGCACAGGGTACCATATGGGATACTGGAGTTTAAACAATCGTCCTTCTGCATACAAGGCAAATGCCTTACCTCCATGCTATCTCTCCAGCCCCTTTTGTCTTTATTTCATTATACTCCCAACATTTGGAAGCTATCATAGATGTCCCTGTAGAAATAGTACTGATAAATTATCTCAGACTTTTGATGAGATAATTCTGCCTTCAATTTTTTCTTTCAACAACTTCTACTTGGAATGATTGGAGACTGAATGTAGCTATTACAAACGACACAAAAAATTCTATATACCATTCACACAATTTCCTCCTAATAATAATATTTAGCAAAGCTAGAGAACAATAGTGCTGTTACAACACACAGGGAGTTCTCAGTAACTGCACATTGCCTCCTTCCTATCCTGCCTTTTTCCTTCTTTAGTTTGTAAAGAAATAAGATCAAATATTTAATATTTCATAAGACTACTACAGGGTAGTAGGATATTTGCCTTGCACACAGCCAATCAAGGATCAACTTGGGTTTTATCTCCAGCATCTTCTATGGTCCCCTAAGCCTTCCAGAAGTGATTTCTTTTTTTCCAGCTTAAAACAGAAATTTATTGTTTCACAGCTGTAGAAACTGGAAATGAATCTATGTACTGGCAAGACCATGCTTCCTCCAAAGGATCTAGGGTAGAATCCTATTTTATTATTTTATTTTTAATAATATCTTTATTTAAGTACCATGATTACAAACATGTTTGAAGTTGGGTTTCAGTATGAGAAGTACACTCCCTTCCCCAGTGAAACCTTCCTGCCACCAATGCCCTGTTTATGGATTGGGAAAATTTTCATAATTAAAATGGCAATACTTTCCAAAGCATTGTACAGATTTAATGCAATTTCTCTAAGGATACCCATGACATTCTTCAAAGAAATGGATCAAACACTCCTAAAATTCAGTTGGAACAGTAAACGTCCAAGAACAGCTAAAGCAACCCCGAGGAAAAGAAGATGGAAAGCATCACTTTCCCCAACTTTAAATTGTATTACAAAGCAATAGCAATGAAAACAGCATAGAAAACTCTGTCCAGATAGTTCCAATGAGACAATCTTTTTTTCTTGTTTTTTGGGCCACATCCAGTGATGCTCAGGAGTTACTTCTGGCTATGCACTCAGAAATTGCTCCTGGCTCGAGGGACCGTATGGGGTGCTGGGGTATTTGAACTTGTACAAGGCAAATGCCTTACTGCTGCACCACTACTCTGGTCCCACCAATGAGCCAATCGTATCAAGCATTTGAATAACTAATACCAATTTTACAAATATATTTTAGAAAACTAAGAGGAAGGATTATTTCACATCTAATTTTATTAAGAGAGCAGGAAAAATGGAAACTACAGTTCAACACCACTCATAATATGGTTCAAAATCCATAAGTATTTAGCCATTGGAATTCCTCAATCTGAAAAAGTACGTACGTGCTATTAATAATTAATAGTTAACTCATAAGAAGTTGTAAAGATAATTCAGGAAGAATCATTGGACATGTTACACTGTTTCCTCTGGGAGTTGCTTCTAAAACAGTGGATAGTTTACAGTCCTATCTTCAAGTGTGCTTGTGTGTTTTTCATTTAACTATAATTACAATAGTCTAAAAAATCTCCGTATTTATAAAATCTATTTTTATGGGGAAAAATGCGGGTCCCATCTGGTTGTGCTCAAAAATTACTCATGGATCATTGTCAGGAATCATTCCTGGCATTTGTAACAGGAAAAACTTTCCTGGTGACTGCTAGGAATCAAACTTGGATTTACTATATTCAAGAAAATCAACTTAAATTCTGTTCATCTCTGTAGTCCCCAAATCTTAAAACCTATTCTCCCTGCTTCACAAACTTCCCATATCTTAGAAATAAGTGATTTACATTTCTATGTTTGTAATTTTCATAATGTTAGAATAAATGCAATCATAGGGTGTATGACTCAAAAGTTTTGTCACCTCAGCATGGGGTATAGTGTATATCAAATTTACATTTATCAATAGTTTATTATGATTTTTGGTTTGAGTCCAAAATTGGACATATTCAGGGTTAACTACTGGCTTTGTCCTGTGGGCTTGAGGGGAACATATTGGTTGTCAGGGATTGATTTCAGGTGAGCCACGTGCAGGTAAATGCCCTTTACTTTTACTTTATTACTTTTTATCATTGAGAAGTCATTCATAGTATGCATATACACATTGGTTAAAAATTTACCTATTGTGCACATTTTATTTTCTACTTTTGGGCTATTACACAAAATGCTGTTATGGACTATAGACTATTATATACCTATTTTTGTATGTGGCATACAATTACATTTCACTGAGATAAAGCCCAAGAGACCAACTGCTAGTTCAAACAGTATTAGGTTGGTAAACCTCTTTTGCTGATTTTTTCCTTCTATTTTTGGTTTGAGGTTGTCCATGCCAGTGCTCAGAGACCTCATATGGTGCTGGGAATAAAATTTTGGTCGGCAGCAAGCAAACCACACACCCTTTAAGCTGTATTATCTCTCTGAACTAGTTGTTATTCTAAAAATTAAAATGTCTAAGTATTTTCTAAAATATTTTCTTAATATTTTACACAGCCACCAGAAATCCGTGATCCTTTATGTACCTCCTCCATTAGTCTTTTATACACTTATTTTATAAATAATATCTAATTAGCTATTCAGATATAATTTTTGTGACATTGACTATATTTTTATTTGTTCATTTACCATCCATATATCCTCTTTAATGAAATTTATGTTCTTGGTTCATTAATTAAGTGAATTGTTCCTATTTTCCCTTGAATTTTAAGAGTCCTTTATATATTTTGTCTAGTAGTTTTTCTTTTTAAAAAAATTCTGATATGTGGTTTGAACATATAGACTCTATGTCTCGGGTTTTTATATTCATCTTCATAATCACAGAGTCATTGTTTTATCTTGTGATGTCAAATTGAACAATTTTAAGAGTAATGAATCATGTTTTTCATTTCATGTCTAAAAGCTCTTCAAAAAAGACCAAGGCTCCAAAAACCACTTCTTACATTTTATTCTAACATTTTCATAGATTAACATTAAACACACGATTCCTTTTTACTTCTTTTATGTTTTGGAGCCACATCCTATGGTAGTCATTCATTACTCCAGATGTTTGCTTAGAGATCATTCCTGGAGGTGTTCAAAGGACCATATGTGGAGCTAGCGATCAAAACTGTGTCAGCAACATAAAAGGAAATCATTGTATACTCTGTACTATTTCTCCAGCTTTTCGTTTTATATTGTATAATGAATTATAAAATTTACTTCAGAGGATAACTTGATAGATTATCCCACTCTGCTGATAATGATACATTTTACTCAGATCATTTATTCTTATAATAATTATTAATATTGCAATTATTGTATGATTTCTCTAGTTCAGGCCCTTCTGCTCTTTTGTTGTCTTCTTTGGGCTATTTTAATGTTTTTTACATTTACTCATAAGATTTTAGCACAAAACACTTTACAGTGTACTTTGGGGTGGTCTAGATAATACAATTTATATAATGTTACTTTTTACATTCTACTATGTTTCTTCTTTCATTTCTTAAAATGTGAGGTATAGAGGTTGAAGCGATAGCACAGCAGTATGGCATTTGCCTTGCAGGTGACCAACTCAGAACGGACCCAGGTTCAATCCCCAGCATCCAATATGATGTGCCAGTCCTGCCAGAGACACTGCCAGGTGTGGCCCCAAAACAAAAACAAACAAAAAAGTGAGTTAGACATATTTTACTTCCATTTAGGTGTCTTTGCCCTACATATTTTGAAAGCATAATTGTCTTCACTAATTTCCTATACCCATTAAGTCCAATATCAGATAGTATATAAATTTTGTTTCAACCATAAATATGATTTAAAAATAATAATAGGGCTAGTCTCATACACACCATTATCTGTACCTACTTCAATGATTTTTTGGCTGTTCTAATATTCTTTTTTTTAATTTTTATTTTGATCATAATGGCTTACATATCTTTCACAGTAGTATTTTAGGTACATATTAACATTTAATCAGGGGAATACCCATCACCAAATTTGTCCTCCCCCAATCTCAGTTCCATTTCTGCAACCCATATACCCCACCATCACCCCCCGGGCTGCTAAAGTAGGTGGTCCCCTCTTGGTCTAGCTTACTATTAGTGATCATATATCTGTTTGGTCCTGGTACCCTCCCTTGTTTCCCCCTCTATTTAAGAGGCAGAGCTAGATAAATTGAGTTATGTCATTTTGTTTGAAGAAAAGAAAAGCAATAGATTGGGGTACAAAATAGGGGGGGAAGAAGTCAAATATGCTGAAAATGGAAGGAGTCCTTCTAGAATATTTCAACCTCAGTTTGAGAGAGGATGTGAAAAAGGTAATTGAAACACCACAACAATACAGAAAGAAATATCAAATTAAATATCCAGTGAGCACTACAGCAATAAAAAGAAGCACCACACAATAGTCTCGGTTCTGAAATCGAATCATGCCGGAGTGCAAAAAGAAAGAAAAAGATAAGATAAAATAAGGTAAAATAAAATAATATTGGAGACATCAACTTCAATCTCTACACCAAAATAAAGACATCAAAAAATTGATCAATCGATAAATAAATATGTGGAAAAATGATTGTTTTGTGCTTTTTTTTTCCTTTTCTTTTTCCTCCTGCATAGGCACAGTAACTGCTGGGGATATTATAGAGGGAATTCCCTTGGCCTAAGAGATACAGGGTTTTCTTCACCCCTGAAGTATACTGTCATGGGATTAACTATAGACTCCTTGCATGATCATTTACTCTCCCCTCAGTGCTTTCGTGGTGTATGGAAGACTTCTGTTTTGTCTTGGATGGTAAGATCAGACCTCTGTATCTAGAGATCTTGGTGACTATGAAACTCAAGGAATGGAGCTTATGGTGAAGTCTTTCTTTGTGGTTCTAGCTGCTCTGCTTCTTCATTGTCGTTTTAATCCATCTTCTGTAGTTAGTGGTCTTGGTCATTATGTTGCTCCTAGGATGGAGCCTGGGATAAAGTCTTTCATTATGTTTCCGGAAGACCCATTCAGTTGCGGTTGTCTCAGTCAGACCTCTGGAATTGGAGATCTTGTTTGTTGAACAAATCGTAGACCAAAACCTAGGCTAGAGCTTTTTGTTGCTGTTGTTGTTGGTCCCTGGATGCGTACTGTCCAGTCCTGGTTGTAACAGCCAGTCATCTGTATATAGCAATCTTGGCTTTGCACAGATCAAATGGTGGCATGTTTCCTGATTTTGTCTTATCGTTGGCTCATGAGAAAGGACAACTTGATCTAAGATTTCCTTGTTGTCAGGTTATCAATTTAGAACTGGCACATGTTGGTGTCAGAGCAGTATTATGAATGCCCTGGAGGGGATTTGGCTCCTGGAGCTGTTGTGGAGAACTCTGTCGTTTCTATGTCTGGAATCCAGGAATCAAAGCTGGATGGTCGGTGTCTAGTTCCCTAGAGTCTAAGTTGTTTCCACATGACATACATTCAAGGTGGGAGATGTCCCTGTATTGTAAACAAGTATGAGTTCTTATCCCTAGTAGATAAGAGCTTGTTTTTACACATAAAATTTCCCCAATGTTTACTATATCTTTGCAGGAAGAAGTGGTACTACATTATATTGCTGGTGGATTTGGGGGTGGAGAGAGAAGAAAACAGACACCTGACAAAAACTAAGACTATATATTCTCACACATATTTAAAGAAAAATAGTTACTATTTAAAAAAAGACTAAATAAAAGACATAATTAAAGGAATAAAGTGAGGCCGGGAAAGATAGCATGGAGACAAGGCGTCTGTCCTTCCTGCAGAAGAACGATGGCTCAGATCTCGGCATCCCACATGGCCCCCTGTGCCCACCAGGGGCGATCTCCGAGCATAGAGCCAGGAGCACCCTCTGAGTGCCGCCAGGAGTGATCCAAAGAAGCAAAAACAAATCAAATCAAAAAAAAAACGAAAACAAAACAAAACTAACAAACAAAAAATGAACAAGAATAAAAAAGAAAAAAAAACAAAGAAAAAGGGAGAAAGTGATACAGGAGATTACATTTGGGGAGAAACAGGATAAGAGGTAGTGTTATATAGATCTATACTTATGATGAAAGTATAGGCCTCCCTATTGACTTTTGAGATTTCCTTGTGAGGTGTGGGGGTCCAGGCAGGGAGGTCTTGGGTAGAGCTCTTGCAGTGGGGGTCCTTTGGAGCTAGTTCCAGTATCAAGCCACAGTCCACATTAGGGAGAGGTGATTAGGAGGGCCACACTGCCTGGGTTGTATTTTCTTGCTGGAAATGAGGTGAGAGTTTGAGAGGGTGTCTCTTCACTTGGGTAGTGGGTACTGGCTCGTTGGGGTAGGAGGTTGGTCTTGATGCCTAATGGATTAAGAACTGAGGGTGAAGAGTTATAATGTGGTGGGGATATCGGGGGTGGGATTGAGGGGTGAAGGGATAGTCGGATTTCTGGAGGAGGGAGAGGGAATAGTATATGGGAGGGGTTATATAGGGTATAGGTATGGGTTGTTTGTGGTTTAGATTTGTCCCTTAAGGAGGATTCCTATCTCTGTGTACTCCTGCCCACATATAAACATATAGAAGTTAGCTTAGGTGTATATTAATGTAGAGAGGTGAGGAAGACAAGAGGTGCATTGAGTAAAGAAAGATAGGTAAGTATAGTACTGTAAGGAAAGGAAACTAATAGATCAACTTTTGGATATATATAGGTTTTGAGTCTCGAGTACTGACAATTGTGTTAGAATTCTATCTATATAGGTGTTTACTCTTTGCAATATTGTCCTCAGCACCCTATATGTCAGCTTTCCTTTCCTATAGAGGAGGTAACCGTGTGGTTTTTATTTGACATAGATTGAATTGATGATAGTGAGTAGGAGAAGGTGGAAGAAGAGGGAGACAAGAAGAGAGAATAGGAAAAACAAAACAGACCAACAATCAGGCAACAACAACAACAACAAAAATACGAAATAATGAGAAGGGAGGGTATAAGAGCAAGTGCATGTTAGTTTGGTTGAATGTGTTCAATGCTTAGGCCCTTGGTAAAAATCTGTAGGTCACGGTTGTTGCTTTGGTGATCAGGCTGGTCATGTGCTTCAGGTCCTAAAAGAAGGCATAATCTAGAGATAAAAGTATGTTAAAGAGTTTTATCTGGCCATTTTCATGATTCAAGCAGAGTATGGTGCCTCGTGTGACTGAGCACTGAGGTACCACCTTAGGATGTTCACTCATTGTATCCAGGGATCCCTATAACAGAAAAACTGAGAGGTTATTTTAAATGTGGTAAGGTTGAGGCATTCAAGCATAATATTTTAAGATGTTTCTATTGGACTCAGTAATTTCCCAGCTTAATCTTTACCTGTAATCCTGTATAAGATCCCTAGTAAATTATTATGGGCCTTTGTAGTAAAATGATAATTACGTACCTGTTCTCTCTATGCTACATGGAATTTGGTCTGATATAAGAATGGCTGTTCTGGTCTTTTTTGTTTTCCATTGGCTTGAAAAATTGATTTCCATTCTTTTATTCTAAGCCTATGCCTGTCCTGTACTTGTAGGTGTGTTTCTTGCAGGCAGCAGAAGTCCAGTTTATGTTTCCTAATCCAGTTCTCTACTATGTCTCTTTTAATGGGAGAGTATATAAATTTTGTTTCAACCATAAAATATGATTTAAAAATTAATAATAAGTCTAGTCTCATACACACCATTATCTGTACCTACTTCAATGATTTTTTTGGCTGTTCTAATATTCTAAACCTTTGGGGGATAATTTTCTTTTGTTTAGAGAACTTTCTTTAATCATTCTTTATAGATATAAATGATTTATAGTAACAAATTATATATTTTTCTAAATATAAAATGTGTTCATGCCTTAATACCATATTCAAGGTTTTCCTCATTATAATAATGCATTCTTCATATTACATTTTATTTTAATTTCTATGTTCTATGCCCTACTTATAATCATTTGTCCTTCTTATATACCTAAAATTAAGTATTAAATAGATTAATTTTTTCACTTTACTTATGTAATCACTGCTCATTAAAACATAGATGATCCTTCTTATGGAAAGTATTTTATCGTTCCTTTGTTCAAATATTATTGTTGTTGCTGTTTTTTTCTGGCCATACTGGTGACACTCAGGGGTTACTACTGGCTATACGCTCAGAAATGGCTCCTGGCTTGGGGAACCATATGGAACTCTGGGGGATCAAACCACGGTCTGTCCTAGGCTAGCACTGGCCTTGCCACTTGCGCCACCATTCCAGCCCCTGTTAAAATATTTTTATTTTTATGCTTTTTGGCACATTAATAGTATTCAGGCTACTTCTGGCTCTATCTTTAGGTGCTTGAGAGACCATATACACCCAGGTTCGCTGTGTACAAGGCAACACCCTAACTACTGTGCCATGACTCTTGCTCCCCAAATTTAGTACTAGAATATCGTCTAAGTCATTCTGTAAAATGTTCTATTTAAGTTAATAAATGTGTATCTCTTGAACACTTTATATACTCTGCTATCAAAAGGGTTTGTTTTGGAGCAGGAAATGAATGATTTTTTAAAATATTATACTACATGAGAATGTAAAGAAACAAAGAAACCCATATATTTATAATGAATATCAACATGGGCATAAGTTTTAAATACAAAGAGACTTATTCCTAACATTAAAAGCTACATTAAGGGCCAGAGAGATAGCACAGCGGTAGGACATTTGCCTTGTACGCAACTCACCCAGGACAGATCTGGGTTCAATTTCCGAAATCCCATATGGTCCCCTGAGCCTGCCAAAAGTGTTTTCTGAGCACAGAGCCAGGATTAACCCTATGAACCACTGAGTGTAGCTCCAATAAACAAACAAAAAGCCACATTAAACGTGGAATAGGGGCCAGAGTGATAATACATTAGGTATGGCGTTTGCCTTGCACCTGGCCGACCCCGGTTCGATCCCTGGCATCCCATTGGTCACTTAAGTGGTTTCTGAGCACAGAACCATGAGTAACCCCTGAGTGCCACTTAGTGTGGCCCCAAAACCAAATAAAAAGATCTATATTAATAGTATAGTTAATAGTGTTCCTGCCTTGGACAACAGATCCAGAATCAATCCCAAGTACCAAATATTGTTTCCCAAACCTTGCTAAGAGAAATTTCAAAGTGCAGAGACAGAAGTAAGCCCAAAGTACAGTTGAGTATGCCAGAACATCCATAAATAAATAATAAACAAACAAACAAATAAATAAAAGTCACTTCAAAAGCCTTGTATATGTCTTACACATATGTAGCTCTGGTTTATGCCCTAAAATCAATTCTCAAAGTGGCACCTGTAAAATCGACTTTAAGTAATAAATTCATTTATGGGGCCAAGTGAAAACATAGCAGTAGGGCATATGCCTTGAATGCTGCTGACCCAGGACGACCCAGGTTCAATCCCTAGCATCCCATATGGCCCCTGAGCCTTCCATTAACAATTTCTGAGTGCAGAGCCAGTAGTAACCCTTGAACACTGCTGGGTGTGCCCTACAAATTAAAAAAAAAGAAAAAAAGAAAAAAAAGAAATTTATTTAAAATGTCTGTCTGTATATCCTACTGTAAATACCACTAGCACTCTTTACATTTGCAGATTATTTCACACAATCTTCCTTCTGTGCATAATATAAAAATTCCAAAGAAATAAAGAAAACATACATTCTCTTCAATGCAGAGACCCATCTAGAAAATTAAATGCAATGCCAAAATGTCACAACTCAATGGGCTACATAACTTGGTTACAAATACTTAGGTCCTTTAATTTAATCATCATTTATCATTCTATCTCTGTCAATATTTATCATTCTTTAGAAATAAATTGCTTAATAGTTTGTTACTGTGAAGAGTAACATCGATGAAATAAAACATTACTCTAGATTTGTGAGGAATGCCACTAAATTTAACAGGATTTCATTAAAAGTACAATTCTCAAATTGTTGCCAGAGTTAATATTACCTTATAATTTTTCATATATATTTCTGTCTTACATAGAAAATTCTAAATAAGATAGAATTAAGAAGAGAAGTCAACACTCTTTCTGTTTGGGTTTCTAACACTCCATCCAATTAGTGATGGCCATTTTTAGGTAATATTCTGCCTTAATTAGAGACCCAAGAGTAATATCCTCATTATTTTATACAACCAATTGTTACTGATATTCTACATAAGCATATATGTCAGGATATGATGATGCAGCTCTTCCTCACATGCATTAACCCTGTTCTCTTTTTTTTTATTAGAAGGCATAATTCTGTTTTTTTTTTCCTTACTTACTTTACCACTATGTACCATCAGGCCAACATCAAATTAGTTAATTCATAAATTGGATAAGTGTTGTGTAGACTGGACTCACAATTGCATATTGAAATTTTAGCACTCTAATTTTCAAATAGACCAACATTATTTTTTCACTTAGTTTTGGATTCTGTGTCCACTTATGACTAATCTAGCAAATTATTTTCACAAATATAGGGGAGATTCTTTAGCCAAAGAAATAACATCAGAATTGACATTCACCTATGTATATTGGCATTCTTCTCTAGAGGAAGCTACCATGTTTGAAAAGAAGTGTTTATAATGTTAAAAATTCTGTAAAAACAGGTAACAATGTAGGTTAGGACAGTAGTTTGCTATAAATATATCATTTAGGTTTCTCTCAAATCACAAAATGTAAAACCTTTGTGAGTCTACAAGCATTTCAGGATACCCAGCCTAAAAACAAGCAATTTATTTTGACAATAATTTCTAATCTTGAAATATAAAAAATAAGCTAACATTCCCTGGAAAATATATCTCAAGTCCTGTCTTACAGGTGAAATATAAATTTAAATGTTATATAATTGTTATTTTTCTATGCAAGTTCTTAGCAAAATGTTTAATAATCAAATCTTATCTAATCTACATGAACGACAAATTGCTGAGTTTCACAGCAAACACTTTTTTATTTCTGGATTCAACCTTTTTATTTGAATGTCATCCAGAAACAAGTAGTCAAGGAATCACAATCATCTGCATTGCTTATAAAAAATGTTTGACATTTTCCAAATCCTTCAATATTTCAAAGAATCTCAATATCCTAATCTGAGAAGATGTGCATATATTTGTTAGAAGAGAAGACCCCATTCTTTCTTCCAGGGTTAAAACTGTGAAAAATACTTTTGTGACAGAGAATAGCAATTCCGATTACAAAAAATAACTCAGATAAAGATTAAATTTACCACTAGCTATAAGCACTGTTACCTTAAGTTTCATTTATAAGATATTATTTGCAAATGACAAAACGCCCTTAATTTCAGATCACTGATAAAAATGACAATGATTACATATACAGCATGTAATTTGGACCTCTTTTGTATATTTTCAGGAGGCTGTTGCAATTTTATACTTCTTTATGGTAATATATGTATTTTTACAATATCTGAACTATTTTTTGAAATTCACAGTTTATTATACCAGGGTTAAAATTCTACACTGGGTCATCTTGCTACAGACAATTTACTTTTTAGGTTCACTGCTACTTTTCTTTGGCCCTTTTATGCAATTTGAGGTGAATTGCTAATGATTCATGAAAGAAGGATAAAAAAATCACAGGGAAATAAGTTAATGCAAAAACCTTTGTATGTTTTTTCCAAATGCTCAAAGTGATAGTTTGTATATCTAAAATAGATTTCTGAAGTCTAAAGCAGCATTTCACAAATTAAAGAGAGTTTAAGCTCTCTTCACAAATTTTGGGTTTTTCCTACTTCCGTTTGTTTAAAATAATCACAAGGGCATAACATTTTGTTTTTCCTTGTTTTTTTTGGGGGGGGGGCGGGGACATGCAGTGACGTTCAGGGGCTACTCCTGTCTCTGTGCTTAGAAATAGCTCCTGGCTTGGGGGACCATATGGGAAGCCAGGGGATCAAACAGAGGTCTATCCTAGGCTAGCTTCGACAAGGCAGACGCCTTATCGCTCTGCGCCTCGCTTCAGCCCCATGACATCACATTTTGGAGAGTAACCTAAATGTCTAAACCAGGGGTCTCAAACTCAATTTACCTGGGAGCCGAAGGAGGCGAAGTCGGGGTGATCCTTGAATGCAAAGTAGTAGTAAGCCGTGAACATTGGGGGGTGTGACCCAAACAACTAAAACAAAACAAGACAAAAAAATATTCCTCTAGGGCAGGGCCACAAAATGTATGGAGGGCCATTTGCAGCCCGCGGGCTGCAAGTTTGAGACCCCTGGTAAACCTTAAAAACATAAATAAAATGCTTATACATGCTGTGTACTTTACTTAAAATTAAAAATAACACAAAACATCACCTTGATTTTTCCTTCTGAATATGTTGGGTAATCCAATTGTTAGGATTAATCACCAGTGCAATGATGTAAATATTATTTCCGTTTAAAAGTAAAAGTGTAACTATCTCATATGAAGTCAACATATTTTCCATAACAGTATTGTGCCCAGGAAATAATACATTTGACTTTCATTTAATAACTCAGAGTTAAGACAATCAGTTTTATTGCTGGAGTTAGTTAATATATATTATTGTATTTTTGCAAAGATAGAAAATAGGGACCACTCAGGAACCCTGACATATCACAGATAACCACAGAAAATAGGGTCACTCAATTATTGAGTAACAGATTCCCTTTGTGCCAAGAATTTTCTTTTTAAACAAATAATGTTATAAAAAAAAACGAGCGACTAAGATTTTAGATCATTTTGCTACATAAAGATAAAAAACAGAGGATATTAGAAAAAGAAAGAACTGACATTTTATATCATCTCTTTCAGCATTGTCTATTTATGGATGATGGAACTAAGATCCTTAGAAAAAAGAACATCCTACAGCAGAGAAGAGTTCATAGCTGTACTGAGACAAAACTTGGAACACTAGCTCAATACAATTTATCTTTGAAGAAATCATGATTTTTTATAACTTTTATTGATACCAGTATGAATTACAAGTCTTTCACAGTTATATGTAAGGTACATAGTGACAGTAAATTAGAGCCATTTTCACGACTAATGTTGACCTCCCTCCACCATAGTTCCCAGCATGCATCCCATACCTCCACACTTTGCGCCCTGGCCTGCTAGTGTAACAGGTCCATTTTGTGTATAGCTTGTTGTAGTTTTTGTAGTTTGGGTCTCTTGATTCTATTGTCGTTGACTTTGGGTTGGGTATTTAAGAATGATCATTTTTTAATTTCTACTCTATGCTCATGAGACTGCTTTGTCCCTGCTAACTCCACTTTTTTCTTTTTTATCTCAGTTTTTAGAAAGACATAGAAATATGACACAGAACAAGATGATTCATGTTCTATAGATCTGTTAAAAAAAGAAAAATGCTGGTGGTAACCCCTGCCTACAAGTTATAAATATAAGTTTAATAGAAGAAAAAAAGAAAAAGAAAAAAAAAACCAAACCTCAGATCCCAAAGTTAGAATTGGCACAGTTCCCTGTAGCAGCACCAGGAAGTAAACTCCCCCAGGGGAGTCCCTAATACTGCTCTGGTACCAACTTGCCCAGGGTAGATTTATAAGGCATCCTGATGATGAGGAAAAAACAACAACTTGATCTAAGGGCAGGTTGCCCTACCTCATACCCTCCCCCAAGTCAGGAGAGATTTCTGAGTGCATAGCCAGGAGTAACCCCTGAGCATGGTGTGCCCCCCCCAAAAAAAAACCAAAACCAAAACAAAACAAAAACAAAAAAACACCAAGATCTCTAAATGACAGGGGACTGACTTTGACAGCCACAACTGAGCAGAATATTTCCTGGCACTCTAAGGAAAGACCTGGCATTCTAAAATGAACATGTCCAGAGCCTGTTGTTGGTTTCATGACAGTATGCTTCAATGGTGGAGACATCTTGTATCTGATAGGCCTAGGGAATTTTTTTTATCTAAATTTCCCAGTTCTTACTGTGCCTAAACAAAAACAAACAAACAAACAATAACATAAAACCAACTTTGACATACCAGCCACCCCTTTTGCTCTTTTAATAAATTTATATTTATAGCTTCTAGAAATTGTGATCTACTAATGACAATTATGGTAGCAACTCCAAAGCCTTTACATGCTGCATATATACCATACTGACTCTGCTACCTTTCTTTCTTCAAATCTTTGAAAATTATCTTTGTGTAAAGAAATTCCTCATATTGCTCTATCTTGAGTATAGTGTTATTTCTTAGTTAAGTTTCTATATAGAGATCCATGATTTATAAAGTTATTGATAATTGAGTCTGGTCAACATCTTTCAACACATCAATTTTAAGTTGCACTACCAGCATGTTCAGATTCCATTCCCCACTTCCTGCCTGCCACCTTGACAGACACATTACAAAGTTTAGTAGTTGCAGTTAGAGCTTGTGTTTTCACTGTTGTTGAATTTGTGCTTTGAATTTTAACCATTCAATTTCCCACATAAAATGTGACTTGCTAATCAATCCTATAGTAGCTCATTCACAATATAACTTTCTAAGTATAGACCTTGTAGAAATAAATAAAAGTTGAATAATCTAATGAACCTTTAACAAAATTTAGAAACATAAAAATAATTCCGTTGTTCGCTATCAGTAGTTTATATACTATTTCTTGTTCTCCACAGCTAAATGTATACAAATGATTTTGTTAGAAAGCATGGCTAGGAGCCATAATGCTTTAGTAATCTTGGTAGTTACTTGACAAACTCATCTTAGTGTACATTCACCAATTTTAACAAATGTAGAATAGATTATTAAATGTATTGTTGCGGGGCTTGAAACTAATATTCTATTGTACAAATTATGGACAGCCAATTGAGATATCTCTTCAGCCCCAAAATGAATACTATATAGTAGTGATATAAAATCTCATGATAGTGCCATATTAAATTTGCATCATAATTGAGCATAAAACTCGAGAATAAGACTCATTTTTCAGAGCTGATAAATATTGTTATAAAAATTAATTTTTTTTTGGTTTTTGGGCCACACCCGGCAGTGCTCATGGGTGACTCCTGGCTGTCTGATCAGAAATAGCTCCTGGCAGGCATGAGGGACCATATGGGACACTGGGATTCGAACCAACCACCTTTGGTCCTGAATCAGCTGCTTGCAAGGCAAACACCGCTGTACTATCTCTCCGGGCCCCAGAATTTTTTATAAAAAATTTAATCAGTGCTATTAGATACTGATAGTTGTTTAAACTGAACTCATTTACTACAATTTAATTGAAATACAATATATACAAGTGTATCTAAAATATTTTAATTAGATGGCCAAATTAACTTTCTTCTGCATTGTTTCTCTGGACTCACAGAATATTTCAATTTCATCAATGGGGGTCGATGGCGTGGCACTAGGTGGTTAACTGGTAGGACAGAGGGGTCATAGAAATGAAGCAAATAAGTCAGAAGAAGACCATGTTTAAAAAATTTGAGAAAAAAACCACTCAGAATGAGTAAATCTGCATCCTCTTTTGTATGTTAAAATTTAAATTGGGAAATAAATATAGGTGTAGGTGAAAAGTTATCATGGGCCAAAAAGTATGAATTGGTAATAATACCCACTTAGAAGAGAAAAGCATGAAAAGAATGCTACTAAATAAATTTAACTTATATCTGTATCTTAGGAAACATCATTTTCAGCATATAAAGAGGGAAGATAAGATAGATGTCTACTGGTCATCTTTTGATATCTTTGCAAAAGACCTTATTTTTCTTTATATTTATTATAAATCATATTACTTTAAACTGATTTTCTCATTTGTTTAAGCTTATTTATTTCTCAATTACCAATTAGGAGATAATCATTAAGTTCTTTAAGTAAATAAAATTTTTCTTTTAAAATGATTTCACATAATTCGATCCTTCCAATATCTTCACAAGGAAGTTTTAAAAGTTTAGAAATTTAATTTTAATTCCAGAATCTCAAGGGAAAAACGAAAATTAATTTTGAACTGATATAACCTAATGTAAGAACCAAGGAAAAATCTATGTTGAAAATATAAATAAATGCCCGAGTAACTAATGCTAAGATCCTCCCCAAAAGAAAATTAAATTTCAGTTTAAACAGAATACATTAAAATGTCCACATCAGGGGCCGGGCGGTGGTGCCTGCCTTGCCTGCGCTAGCCTTGGATGGACCGCGGTTCGATCCCCCGGTGTCCCGTATGGTCCCCCAAGCCAGGAGCGACTTCTGAGCG
The DNA here is from genome assembly GCF_024139225.1 of Suncus etruscus. Taxonomy (NCBI): domain Eukaryota; kingdom Metazoa; phylum Chordata; class Mammalia; order Eulipotyphla; family Soricidae; genus Suncus; species Suncus etruscus. The sequence continues at coordinate 32,388,588 of NC_064868.1, forward strand.
CATAGTCAGGAGTAACCCCTGAGCGTTACCGGGTGTGGCCCAAAAAAAAAATGTCCACATCAAAAATGTAAGAGTCAACACTACTACATTTGACTAGGAAGGAGTAGATAGAGGGTGGGAAACTTGTGTTAATGATGGAAGAAAACTATACTAGTAAAGAATTTGGAATTTATATATAATATTCCTTATAATGTTATTAAAATAATTATAATTCAAAAAGATACATAAAATATTTTAGAAAAAGTTCACAGTAAAGGGAGAAAAGCAGAGTTTCAGAAGTCATTTTATGAAAAGTAATACCCAGACTTTCTCTAACAATATAGTTGAATTCAAATTGTTTGATTGTCCCCTGCTTGATATGATTTATTCATCCAATAGTGTTGACCCTTACTGAATAATATTTTGTTAGTAAAGAATTTTTTAGTATAGGGAATTTCACCCAGGGCCTCAAATTTGCTTTATCATTGAGCTACATTCTAAGTCTCAGAGTTTGAATGTTGTTAGAAAAATTTTGGGTGGAAACAGTGAGACAGATACAGTACTTTTGACTTATTTTTGTTACAAAATTTTCATTATGCCAGAGAAATCTGAACTGTTAGCTCTTACAAGAATATTATGACAAATTAAGTGTCTATGTTTTTCAAGCTCAATTTACATGTAAAATAACATATACAAAAGATAAATATATATCTTGTAGTAGTATCTGGAGAATATTTGAAATTTGGGTGCCTGCCAGAAAATAATGGTCAGATGAACAGTTTCTGGTTAGATTTCTAGAGATCAAATTTGTATCTTTGGTTTCAGTTTACAAGATGTTCTTCCCTTACACACAGTACCAAAAATCTGAGGAAGACAGAAATATTAGCAATGGGACAATGTTTTGACTTAGAAAAACTATTTCACCCCAGATTCATACCCTCAAAGAAGATAAAAACACCAGAACAAGGGGAGGTGTTTTTTAATCACACCATTCCCAATAAACTGAGACAGACAGACAGACTAGTCATGGGGTCCTCTTTGTGACTCAGATGAGATATTTTTACTCCAGGCCAGTTTGCATGGCTTGAGACTATCATGACCTCTCTTCTCTGTGGTGGTGCAATTCTTCTTGTCATTCAATCACACCTAAAGTAAAAAAAACCAGCACACTGCAAAGGTCACAATGGGAAAGCAACATAGAACCCCACCATGGTTAGTGAGTGAAGATGGTAGTTCTTAAGATTCAATTAGTATCAGCCACCTAGATAGACTATCTTATAATACTTTAGAATATAAATGCTGAAGATGTTCAAGGAACCCAAATAAACCATGGAATGGAAAGCCAATAAGACTTAGTGAATAAGAGAGTATAAATGAGAAAATCTCAAACAGAAATGACAGAACTGAAACACTTGGTAAGTAAAATAAAATAAACAACCTCACTTGAAGGCTTAACCAACAGAGTAATTGCTACCATATTTATTCGAGAATAATGGACAAAATTTTCTACCAAAAAATAAATCAAAATTTGGGTGCACATTATAAACAAGGGCTGGGGTGGGGTGGCAGTGGCAGCTGGTCCAGTGAGGGCACAGGCGAATTGTGAGTTTGCACTGTGCCTTTTCCAGGATGCAGCCGTGCATTGTACACGAGGGCAAAGAAAAAAAACTCAAGAAATCTGGCCTATCTCTCATGAAATTCTGAGATAAAACATCATGGGAAGACATACCAAAAGAAATGATCAAGAGTTTTTTGAAGGCAGGAATCAGCAATCAAATGGATGGCAAGAAGACGACCTGCTCTGGAATTTAGACTCAGAAGAAAGCGAAGAAACTGGAGAAACAGATGTTCTTGCCAACTGGGACACTGATGAAAAATTAACTCGAGAAGAATGGAACAACTCTTTAGTGTATCTGATGATGAATCTAACTTTGAAGCATTTTAAATAAATATTGTTACTGGTAATTTTATTTTGGTATTGTTTTTATACCAGTTTACATTATCAATAAATATTTTTATCATGGCCGCATGTGTTCAACAACTTTTTTTGTCAATTATAATGCTTGGTGTAAACCAAAATTTTATACCAATTTTAATAGAAAATTAAAGGTGTGCATTATACATGGGTGTGGGTTATACTTAAATAAATATGGTTATAAATATGGAATCGGTGAGCTGAAAGATGATCTGAATAATACTTCCAAACAGCAGCATACGATGTTTAATATTCTCTTAAAATAAACAAAGAGAAGATGAAAAATCCTCAAAGTAAACAAACACATAACAATAGAGCTTTGGCATGAAATGAACAGAAACAAGAATGATTGGGGTTCCAGAGAGCCAGGAAAATGTTCTGCTGTATACTATGAGATGTCTTGGTCATTCCAAGGCAGAGTTAAGTAATACCATAAAATACTATATCATATTTATAGTCTCTATTAGAATTTTAAATAGCACATTTGTTGTATTAAATCCCTTTGGATAGGCGATGATGGTGGTGGATGGTGATGGAGGCCTTTCTCCTACAGCCCAGGACCACGTGTTTCCAACACCAGCAGGTCTGCAGTTTCAGGTAGCACCAAGGAAATCATCCACAGACAGGTTTCAGGAGATAACAGCTTTATTCATGCCCTAGCCAACATGTGTGGCTTCTCTCATAACCTTTTACACTAGATTCCTATTCAGCTTTGCATTGTAATTTGTCTTTCAGCCATCTCTCCTCCAGCTACTTCTCCTTCCTCCATCCATGAAAATCCCCTTTTGCCCCTGAGGCCAAACATTTTGTAACCTCCCCAAGACCCCTCTCAGAAATGGGAGGGTCTTTCTTGTAGGTAATTTTACACAGGAAGAATGGGGGGATGGGGCTACACAAATTAATTTCAGTGGATATTGGAACTTATCTCTAGAAGATTCTAAAATGTAAAGAGCTAGTATAGTTAGGATAGTAAGTATATTAAATATACATATACATATATAAATATTGGATTAATATCACATGCACTTATTTTATTTTATTTTTGGTTTTTGGGTCATACCCTGCGATGCTCAGGGGTTACTTCTGGGTCTGCAGTCAGATATTGCTCCTGGCTTGAGGGACCAAATGGGATGCTAGGGACTGAATGAAGGTTCGCCTTGGGACAGCACATGCAAGTCAAATGCCTTACCACATTGCTACCACTTTGGCCCCCACATGCATTTATTTTGTATAATTTTTCATAAAAGTAAACACATGTCAATTTTATGAACATTTTTACAACCAAACTTATATTTATCAAGATAACAAAACCAATGTAAAAGAATGATCAAATTCAAATAATCTTAATTTGCTTTTGGAGAGAATATAACTATTTGGCACGCATTCCATGAATATTATCTATATAAAATATGGATATGTTTGTATGAGTAATGAAGTGAACAAAAATATTTTACACAAACGCTACCAGCATATTTTATGCACATATACATAGGAATAAAATACACTGTGCATTGGCCGTGGTGGTGGTACAAGCTGTAAGGCATCTTCCTTGCCCACACTAGTCTAGGACAGACTGCGTTCGATCCCCCGTCATCCTATATGGTCCCTCAAGCCAGGAGCAATTTCTGAGCGCATAGCCAGGAGTAAACCCTGATCATCACTGGAATGGCCAAAAAAAAACAAAAAAAATACATTGTGTAAATAGCCATCTGACTCCCTAGTTTGTTTAATCCATAGCTACGGCTTTTATTTATTGAATAAGTGTCAAACTTTGAGGTCTGAAGAGATTGTTTAGAGTTTTAGGTATTTGTCTTACATGTGACCATGCACTTTTCAATCCCTGGCATCACAAGAGGTTGTATAAGCATTACAAGGAGTGATCTCAAACACAAAATCATAAGTAATCCCTGAGCACTGTCATGTATGTCATGTACACCACACTTCAATTTAAATATCACTGTTGTTCTCTGAGTTATAAAATAATTCAGAGCCTATAGCAAAGAAATCTTGAACATAAAACTATTTTATTTCAAGATATATGTATTTCATAGCATAAAAAGATAGTCATTAAAGAAACTAGGATCAAACTATAAAATAAATTATATACTCATAATTTAAAAAAATCAAATTATTCTGTTTATATCTTGCATTAATAGTGTGATGTGAACAGAGTCTCCAAGACCTGAAAAGTGAAATGGTAACATTTTATCCCAGAATGATTAAAAAATAACCTCAGGTATATTTGGGTTGATTCAAGAGCATAGAATTATGATTATTTGAAATTATGTTTGATGAAGAAGCATGTTTCACATTGAATACTGCATATCACAGGTTTTGGAGTTAAAAATGGTTTATCCGGGGCCAGTGAGGTTGTGCTAGAGGTAAGGTGTCTGCCTTTCAAGCGGTAGTCAAGGAAGGATTGCAGTTCAATCCCCTGGCATTCCATATGGTCCCCCAAGCCAGGGGCAATTTCTGAGCGCTTAGCCAGGAGTAACCCCTGAGCATAAAATGGTATGGCCCGAAAAAACAAAAATAATGGTTTGTCCAGATAAAGAAATAGTTTCCAAGAGCATAGAGCACTAAGGGTCAACGAAGGCAGCTCTAAATTTTCTTTTCCGGGCCCGGAGAGATAGCACAGTGGCGTTTGCCTTGCAAGCAGCCAATCCAGGACCAAAGGTGGTTGGTTCGAATCCCGGTGTCCCATATGGTCCCCCGTGCCTGCCAGGAGCTATTTCTGAGCAGACAGCCAGGAGTAACCCCTGAGCACCGCTGGGTGTGACCCAAAAACCAAAAAAAAAAAAAATTTTCTTTTCCATCCAAAAGGTTATAAAAATGTCTAAAATATATTTTTTCTCTTCGTAAAATAGCATAGCATATATATATATATCTCCACAATTCTTAATGTATTGAGCACTAATCATCTCTCATCTTCATAACCTTTGGCCAACCCTGGGGCAAAGGGTGGAAGTAGAAATAACCAAAATTGTTGAAATTGAAATCAGACGAAACTATGCCTGCCCAGTGGGGCCTGGCTGTGAAAAATTGTGAGTTGCCTGTGTATGTCTGTCTACTGTCCTGTCGCATGAAACTCTTGGGAGTTGGCCAAAAGGAGGCTCCAGAAAACTCGCTCTCCCAGAAGCTAATTCTAGGGCAGGAACACCAAGGAACTGCTTCAAAACGTGAAAACCGGCTATAAGCAGTACTTTGCAGAAGCCAAGTCCCCCGTTTGTGACATCAGGCTGAAAAAATCTACAAAACTACGCCTGCCCAGTGGGGCCCGACTGTGAAAAATTTTGAGTGCTGCCTGTGTGTCTGTCTCCTGTCCTGTTACTTGAAACTCTTGGGAGTGGGCCGAAAAGAGGCTCCAGAAGAGCACAGCCGTGTACTAAAGGAAAAATCACACTAAGAACTGTGCTGGGTCACTGAAGCCCAGCATTTCTCTCCAGACTGTCTTCTCTGCTGTGTGCTCAGGCTTAAGATTTGATCCTGTGTGAGGCTTCATCTACAGAGGATTCCCCTCCCTTGGAGGCAAGTCGGCCTATCCATAAAGGGTGGAGTCAGAGGAGTGTGGCTGCGTACATCAGTTTGCCAATGAATATCACCACAACACGTAGAAAAACCCACAATACAAGTGTGACAATGGGGGAAACAACACAAGACAGCATCAGACATAGAGAATGAAGATGACAATTCTGATAAACAGATAATGACCAACCAACTAATCAACATTTCAGATAAGGACATTAGACAAGCAATATGGAAGATGCTCAACGAACTCAAAGAAACCATGGATCGAGTTGAACAGAACACTAATAAGAACCAAGAAAATATGAAGACAGAAATCACAAAATTCCAAACTGAAATAACATGTCAACTAACAGACCTGAAAAACTCAGTAAACGAAGTGAATGACAAAATGGATAAGCTCTGGGACAGAATAACAGAAGCTGAGAATAGAATTGGTGCTGTGGAAGATGAGATACATAACAATTCCATACAGCGGGAGAGATTGGAAAAAAAACTTAAAGCAAATGAGCAGACAATGGAAAAATTAGTCAAAGAACGGGTACAGATAAAAATAGAAGTCTATGATAAGCTCAACAGAAACAACTTAAGAATCATTGGAGTCCCAGAGACCCAGGAAGAAAATTTCCAGGAAGAATCAACAGTCAAGAACATCATCAAAGAGAAACTTCCAGAGCTAAAGAATATATGTGATCAAATCCTGCATGCTCAAAGAATACCAACTAAAAGAGACCCCAACAAAATACCCCAAGACACATCCTAGTCACAATGATGAATCCCATAGATAGAGACAGAATTCTGAAAACAGCAAGATCAAAAAGGGGAATTACATTCAAGGGAGCATCCTTGAGATTTACAGCAGATCTGTCACCAGAAACACTCAAGGTCAGAAAGCAGTGGTGGGATAGTGTGACAAGACTGAAGGAAATGAATGATTCACCTAGAATACTGTACCCAGCAAAACTTACTTTCCGGTTTGATAGAAGAATACATGGTTTCACAGACAAACAACAGCTCAGAAACTTTACAGACTCAAAACCAGTCTTAAGAGAAAAACTGAAAGACCTAATTTAAGAAAAGACTAACCAAAAGACACACCAAATTTTGATATAAAAACGGCATTAAATCCCAGGAAAATTCTTTTTTTCAATGTCAATGGACTAAATGCAACAGTTAAGAGACACAGAGTGGCTAAATGGATAAAAAAAATCTCAATCCAACCTTCTGCTGCACACCTGAATAGTCAGAACAAACATAGACTCAAAATAAAAGGCTGGAGAAAAATTATCCAAGCAAATAACACCCATAAAAAAGCTGGAGTGGCCAGACTAATATCAGATAATGCAAACTTTATACTCAGGAAGGTTGTAAGGGACAAAGATGGACATTTTATATCAATCAAGGGGTATGTAGAGCAGGAAGAAATCACTCTCCTAAACATATATGCACCAAATGAAGGGCCAGCAAAATATTTAATACAACTGTTGACACATCTGAAAAATAATATCAATAACAACACAATAATTGTGGGGACCTCAACACGGTTTTGTCAACACTGGATAGGTCAACCAGACTGAAACCCAACAAGAATATACTAGACCTGAGGAGAGAAATGGAAGAAAGAGGCCTAGTGGATACATATTGGACACTCCATCCCTAGAAACCTGGATAAACATTCTTCTCCAATGTACATGGGACATTCTCCAGGATAGACTACATGCTGGCACATAAAACATACATCCATAATATCAAGAGGATAGAAATATTGCAGGCTACCTTCACTGACCACAAGGCTCTGAAATTATTTGTGAATTCCAAAGTGACACAGAAGAAAAACTTTAACAACTAGAAGTTAAACAGCCTCATACTGAATAACCAGTGGGTCCGAGATGAAATCAAGGAGGAAATCAAAAGGTTCCTGAAAACAAATGACAATAAATACACAAACTATCAGAACTTATGGAACACAGCAAAAGCAGTACTGAGAGGAAAATTTATAGCTTTGCAAGCACACATCAGAAGGAAGAAGGGGCTTACCTGAGTAGCTTAATGACGCAGCTCATAGAACTAGAAAGTGCTCAACAAAAGGACCCAAAAATAGGGAGACAGAAGGAAATAACGATGCTGAGAGCAAAAATCAATGAAGTTACAGAAATAACTACGTTTTGAACTATCCTAATAAGGAGAATGTATGAGGGAAATAGAAATCCTGTCTAGAGTACAGGTGGGGATTGGGTGGGGAGGAGGGAGATTTGGGACATTGGTGATGGGAATATTGCACTGTTGATGGGTGCTGTTCTTTGCATGCCTGAAACCCAAGCACAAACATGTATGTAATAGTTGTTTAAATAAAAAATAAAAACAAAATAAAGAAATTGAAATCAGAGTTGTCTGAAGTGAAAATATCCATTTCACACACCAAAACTGAATTACCATCATTCACCGGGAATTGAAGAAATGACATTTTCTGTCAGATGCATATAATGTACCTTGAAAGGTAGATTGATGTATTAAAATTTTTTTAACAAGATTGCACATGTTGCTTTAGCAAATTTTGATACAGAGTGTATGTGAAGATACATAGTGGATATTCAATGTTAGACTTGCTTTTGCAATTGCCTGAGATATGTGCCTCTTTCTAAAAATTTCTCTCACTTTGTGTTTCACCCTATCCAAATTCTCATTTACCTCTGTTCAGGTACATTTGCTGCTAAACATCTTAACATGATTAAAGTTATTCACACCAATTTATGATAAGGTGTAATTTATAATAAATTGTATGGTGGATTTCAAAGCAGGGGTCAACAAAGTTTGGAAATATGGTGCAAGTAGAAATATATGAAACCAATGTTGCAGTTTATAGAATTTAATTTGGTAAGTGCACCCCCATGTTAAAATCAGCATACAAGTATAACCCAAATGAGGATTGAGTTTCTAGCCATATAACTGACTCTCTCATGCTCATAAAGGGTAAGTCTATTTACTTTTCAATTAGATGTGTATGTAAATATAAAACAAGTAAGAGAATTAACTCTTTAACAGTAGCATAGTGTAAGCTATGTGCCATGATTTCTCTGACTTTGGTACTGGGGTATATTCTACCATGCCATAAGAAGGAATCATTAATCCAAATTAATATGTATATATATATCAGATATATATCCAAATGAGCAAATAAAGAAAAGAAAGTATATTTAGAAGATCTGGAAAGAGTAAAAAGAAATAGTTCAATAAATATTTTATACTATTAAGCAACATATTAATATTTATTTTTCACACAGAAAATAATACCATCTTAGTACCATAATTATTATAGATTATAACCCTTTTCTCCTGTTAATTTTGTAAAGCACTAAGAGTAATACTATCTGGACTACTTTCCTCCCACTCTAGGGTCAAAGAGTGGTGTCGCTTAGGTGTTATCTAATTCCAAATTTCTACAGATTTCTATTGGAATGGCTGGATAAAACAACTAGTAAACAAAGTGAATGATGGGGCTGGAGAGGTGGCGCAAGGAGTAAGGTGTCTGCCTACCCTGGCTAGCCTAGGATGGACAGCAGTTAGATTCCCCATCATGCTATATGGTCCCCCAAACCAGGAGCGATTTCTGAGAGCATAGCCAGGAGTAACTCCTGAGCATCACCATGTGTGGCCCAAAACAAAACAAAACAAACAAAAACAAAAACAAAGTGAATGAGTAGATATCTCAAAAAGAAATAAAATGCTCATTCATATATTGTTCTACTATAGTCTTCATATTTTCTTTGTTTTGTTTTGTTTGGGCCACAACCAGTGGCACTCAAGGGTTACTTCTGGCTCAGTGCTCAGAAATCACGCTAGGCTCTTGGGACCATATGGATGCCAGGAATCGAGCCTTTGTCTGTCCTGGGTCAGCAACGTGCAAAGCAAACGCCATACCAATGTGTTATTTCTCCAGCCCTCCATCCTTTCTTATAATATCTTTTGTTGGGAAGCCTTTCAGATTCAGAAAAAGTAATCCTGATGAGAATCCTGGCATCTCATATGTCTCTTGAGCCTGCCAGGAGTGATTTCAAAGTGCAGAGCCAGTAGTAACCCTGGGCACCACTCATGTGACCTAAAACAAACAAACAAACAAACAACAACAAAATGTAACACTGGAACAAATTCCTTACGTAGAAGCACCAGCATCTTGTAGCTATATGATCTGGTGAGTTACTGTGACATTTGTCTTGCCAAGTTTTGAAACTGTTAAATGGTAAAACAATCCTTCAATTGGAACTTGCAGAAATAAATGCATCCTTAAATCTCTAACAAGGCACATATACAGGGACAGATTTTTCCCAAGTAGATGTTTTACAGAATAAATTACATTAATAAGCATTTATTTATCTATTTCTATATAATAAAATGAAAAATCTATATTTAAATAATTTAAATAATGAAGTAACAAATTAATAGACTATTGGATTAAGCCCTTTGGATGGCCTTGGATGAAGGTGGATGGTAATGGAGGCCTTTGTCCTCCAACTCAGGACCACGTGGCTCCACCTCCTCCAACTGGCTGGTATCTGGGTTCAGGAAAGCAGCAGATATTAAACTCACATGCAGTCAGACTTCCAGAGAGATCTTTATTTGCCCTGGCTAATATGTGTGGCCTATAATCTTAAACCTATTTAAGCATGGTCTTGTCAGCTTGCCCTGAGTCTTGCATTTTTCAGCCATCTCTCCTCTGACTTCCATCCAGGAAAATCCCCTTTGCCCTTCCCTTCAAAACCTTATTTAACATTCCCAAGACCCCTCCCAGAAATGGGAGGGTCTTGCAAGTAAAGTTACACATAATATCCAGGGTGGGGTCACAATAGACAAAATAGAGATATATTTCTGATGTCATTAGAACATCACTGTTTATTTATTTGTAATTTTGGAAAATTTTGTTCTTTTGTTAATTACAAAACAGAAGCTATACTCAGGTCCACGTGTGAATGACTTCTTTGAGATATTATATGTGACTTTTAACTTAAAGAAATTTCACAAGTATACTTAGATTTTTTTGGTAATTATCATTTTACAAACTCTTGCAAGTGATGTACAAATATATATCTGCATATTATTTTCTATCTTATATGTATTCTTAAACTATGGGAATAATTTTTAAAATATTCCAATCAAAATAATCCCAGAACACAGAGTCAGGAGTACACACCTGAGCACAGCCTGGTCTGGTCTACCAGCTGCTACCAAAATAAAGCAAAAAATATACTTTACTTAAGGCTTACAAGTTTTATTAGGTCTACAAATTAATTCAACATTTGTAAGTGCTCTATGTAATAAAACATCATACATAAGACTAAATGGATATTCTTATCAAATGCTGAATGTGTCTAGACAGTGAAACTCATAAGCTAATATAAGTTTTAAGGAAAGTCTTCATGACTTTCTATGCACATGAAAATTGATATTATAATGTATGCATGACTTTAAAAGTGTTATATATAAATAAATATATTATGAGTTAAATGTGTCAGTGATAAGACTGAAAACCAATACACATTCTATTATAATCAATTTATAATACAGGAGGTGAAGTCAATATGTAAGTCATATAAAGCATTTAATAGATACAGGTATTTCAGATTTTATTAAAATTTAATATAATTAAAATTTTAGTGAGTGGTTCCTATTTTTAAAGTAGCTCAAATATTAATTTAGTGATCTTATCGACATTGAATCTCTTTTCAATTCTGTGCCTATGGAAGTATCTTAAAATAACAATGGTATCAGCTGTCACAAAAAAGTGAGGAATTAGGGAGTACTTAGCATCAGAGATTCTACCTTTGAGAAGGAATGGGAAGTCAGATCCGGATTTATCACTTAAAAATTGGTAGGTGAGAACAAAATGGCTTTGCATGTAGGGGTTATATGAGTCTATATATACACGTTTATATACATGTACATTTGTGACCATTTATAATTTCATAAACAGGAAGAACAGACTATGACTTTGATGAGTAATCCCTTACGTATCTTTGCTTATATAATTAAGTTTAAAACTTTTTTGTGGACCACACCTGGTGACACTCAGGAGATACTCCTGGCTATGCACTCAGAAGTTTCCTGCTTGGAAGACCATGTGGGGGACACTGGGGATCAAAACGAGGTCTGTCCTGGATCAGCCACATGTAAGCAAATACCATACCACTGCACTATCACTCCAGTACCATTAAGTTGAAAAATTATTCAGAGTTGCAAATTAATATCTGATTATGTGAAATACTATTATAATATCTAGTGCTGGTACTGTGTAAGAATTATCTCTTCTATACAGAAAGAATTATTTTCCAATTTGAAAAATAATCTCATTTTTTGGATAAGTCAAATTACATGGTCATTAAAACATAGACAAAGATGCCAAGAATCTAGCAAACAAGTTGACATACATCACCAAAAATTATTAATACATAAAAAATTTAAATTTCCATTATTTTAAAAAGAAGATTAATCAAAGTTCAAATTTAATCATGATAACATTTATATTTATACTATTGAGATCTGAAAGTAATGTCATTTACTATCCCCAATATCTGCTACGTTCTTCTCATGACCATTCATTGGCACAAAGTAACTTTTCTCTTGTTTACAAAATTAATGTTAATAATTCAAGAGGCAAAAACTTACAAATATGTTTACACATATTTAAAGATTTCCAAAATAAAAACAAAACTTTTCTCAAGTTGATATTTATAAATCTTTTTTTATTGATTTATGGCCACACCCAATGACTCTCAGGGGTTACTCCTGGCAATGGGCTATGCTCTCAGAAATTGCTCTTGGCTCGGGAGACCATATGGGAAGCCAGGGGATTAAACCACAGTCCGTCCTATGTTAGTGTATGCAAGACAGATTACCCTACAGCTTGTGCCATGGAGCTGGCATCGATAATTATAATTATTAATATTTCAAAAGTGATATAATACTTCAAAATTTATATGGTATGATGTATAAGATTAATACAGTTATAGACATGCTACATATTAATTTTAGCCAATGATAGTTATTATTAGGTCTAGTTTCTTAGAAACATTTGATCATTTATTCAGGATAATGATACTGAATAAATAAAGTCAATACAAGAATCTAGGTTTCTTGATGCTTAGTCCTTCTGGTATGTCTTCCAAAACTCAAAATGCCCGAAGACACCTTCAGGAACAAATATATCTAACCCATATTAAAAAAAAAAAAGAACTTCTTGATTTTAAAGAGCTACACCTGCACTCTCTATCTGGTTTCCTGGTTTCTGGCATGCAGGAGCCAAAGAAGACCCCAGCAAACATAAGCTCTCTAGGAACCATGGCAAAGGTAGACTTGTCTTTAACACAAGAACTAGTGGTGATCCGTGCCTGTGTTTGAGCACAAAGGAAACACTAGAAAGAGCGGCACCTGTGCTCCCTGCCAGGATTCCTGATTTCAAGCATGTAAGAGCCAAAGAAGACCCCAGCAAACCTAAGCTCCCCAGGGCCAATCGCAAAGGTAGGCTGTCTCTGCCATTGACAACACTTTCTATTTTTTTCATCTCCTTTTATTTCAATTCCTTCTGCAATTTCTTTCTATTTTTCCTTCTCTGCTTTCACCTTTTCTTTTTTATTAATATCTTTATTTAAAAACCTCGATTAAGGGCCCGGAGAGATAGCACAGTGGTGTTTGCCTTGCAAGCAGCCGATCCAGGACCAAAGGTGGTTGGTTCGAATCCCGGTGTCCCATATGGTCCCCTGTGCCTGCCAGGAGCTATTTCTGAGCAGACAGCCAGGAGTAACCCCTGAGCACCGCCGGGTGTGACCCAAAAAGAAAAAACAAAAAACAAAAAACCTTGGTTAAAAACATGATTGTGGTTGGGTTTCAGTCATGAAAAGAATACCCCCTTTCACAGTGCAACATTCCCATCACCAATGTCCCAAATAAAACTCCCCATCTCAACCCCAACTGTAATCTAGACAGGCTTTCTAATTCCCTCATTCATTCACATTGTTATGATAGTTCTCAATGTAGTTATTTCTCTAACTGCACTCATCACTCTTTGTGGTGAGCTTCACGTAGTGAGCTGTATATTCCAGCCATCCTCTCTTTTGTTTTTAAAAATTATTGCAAGAATGCCTTTTGTTTTTCTTAAAACACATAGGTGAGTGAGACTATTCTTCATCTATCTCTCTCCCTCTGGCTTATTTCACTCAGCATGATAGATTCCATGTACATCCATGTATAGGAAAATTTCATGACTTCATCTCTCCTGACAGCTGCATAATATTCTATTGTGTATATGTACCATAGTTTCTTTAACCATTCATCTGTTGAAGAACACCTTGGTTGTTTCCAGATTCTGGCTATTGTAAAGAGTGCTGCAATGAATATAGGTATGAGGAAGGGATTTTTATATTGTATTTATGTGTTCCTACCTATATCCTTAGGAGTGATATAAATGGGTCATATGGGAGCTCAATTTCCAGTTTTTTGGAGGTACCTCCATATCACTTTTCATAAAGGTTGGACTAGATGGCATTCCCACCAGCAGTGAATAAGAGTTCCTTTCTCAACACATACCTGCCAGCAATGCCTGTTCTCATTCTTTGTGATGTGCACCAATATCTGTGGTGTGAAATGGTACCTCATAGTTGTTTTGATTTACATTTCCCTGATGATTAGTGATGTGAAGCATTTTCTCATGTGCCTTTTGGCCATTTGCATTTATTTTTGTCAAATTGTCTGTCCATTTCTTCTTCCAAATTTTTGACGGGATTAGATGTTTTTTTTTTTCTTGTAATGTTCTGTCAGTGCCTTGTATATTTTGGATATTAGCCCCTTGTCTGATGGGTATTAGGTGAATAGTTTCTCCTGCTTAGTGGGTGGTTCCTGTATCCTGGGCACTGTTTTCTTAAGGTGCAGAAGATTCTCAGCTTAATATACTCCCATCAGTTTATCTTTGCTTCTACTTGTTTGGAGAGTGCAGATTCCTCCTTGCAGATGTCTTTAGTCTCAATATCATGGAGTGTTTTACCTACATGTTGGTCTATATACCTTATGGTATCAGGTCTGATATCAAGGTCTTTAATACATTTGAATTTTACCTTCATACATGATGTTAGCTGGGGATCTAAGTTTGCTTTTCTGCAAGGAACCAGTTGTGCCAACACCACTTGTTGAACACCACTTGCTCCATTTAAGATTTCTTGCTCCTATATCAAACATTATGGGACTGTATGTCTGGGAAATGTTCTCTGAGTACTCAAGCCTATTCCACAGATCTGAGGCTCGGTCTTTATTCCAATACCATGCCATTTTGATATCTATTGCTTTGTAATACAGTATAAAGTTGGGGAAAGTAATGCCTCCAATATTCCTTTTCCCAAGGATTACTTTAGCTATTTGTGGGTGTTTATTTTTCCAAATGAATTTCAAAAGTGCTTGATCCACTACTTTGAAGAGTGTCATGGGTATTATAAGAGGAATTGCATTAAATATGTATAATGCTTTGGGGAATATTGTCATTTTAATGATGTTAATACTGCCAACACATTAGCAGGGTATGTGGTTCCATTTCCGTGTGTCCACTCTTGTTTCTTGGAGCAGGGATTTATTGTTTTCTTTTTATAGGTACTTCATGTTTGGTCAAGTTGACTCCAAGATATTTGAGTTTGTGTGGCACTAATGTGAATAAGGTTGTTTTCTTAATGTCCATTTCTTCCTTATTACTATTTGTGTATAGAAAGGCCATTGATTTTTGTGTGTTAATTTTGTAGCTTGCCACCTTGCTATGAGTCTCTTGTTTCTAGAAGTTTTTTTGTAGAGACTTTAGGGTTTTCTAGGTAGAATATCATGTCATCTGCAAACAGTGAGAGCTTGACTTGTTCCTTTCCTATCTGGATTCCCTTGATATCTTTTTATTTTGCCTAATCGCTTTAGCAAGTACATCCAGTACTATGTTGAACAGGAGTGGTGAGAGAGGACAGCCTTGTCTTGTACCAGAATATAGAGGGAAGGTTTTTAGATTTCTCCATTGAGGATAATATTTGCCATTAGCTGTGGTAGATGGCCTTAACTATATTGAGAAAGGTTCCTTTCATTCCCATCTTGCTGAGAGTCTTTATCAACAATGGGTGTTGGAACTTATCAAATGTTTTCTCTGAGTCTATTGATATGACCATGTGATTTTTTTTTTTTTTTTGGTTTTTGGGCCACACCCAGTAACGCTCAGGGGTTACTCCTGGCTATGTGCTCAGAAGTTGCTCCTGGCTTGGGGGACCATATGGGACACCGGGGGATCGAACCGTGGTCCATCCAAGGCTAGCGCAGGCAAGGCAGGCACCTTACCTTTAGCGCCACCGCCCGGCCCCTGACCATGTGATTTTAATTTTTCTTGTTGTTGATGTTGCTTATTATGTTAATAGATTTACGAATGTTAAACCATCTTTGCATTCCTGGGATGAAACCTACTTGATCATAGTGAATGATCTTCTTGATGAGGCGTTGGATCCTATTTGCCAGGATTTTGTTGATGATCTTTGCATCAGTATATCCCACCACTGCCTTCTGGCCTTAAGGTTTATTTCTGACAGACCCACTGTAAATCTTAAAGATGCTCCTTGGAATGGAATATCTTTTTTATATCTTGCTGCTTTCTGTATTTTATCTTTTTCTGTGGGATTTTTTCATTGTGACTAAGATGTGCATTGGAGTGCTTTTCTTTGGGTCACACTTAGCTGGTACTCTTAGGTCATGCAGGATTTGGTTGCATGTAGTCTTTAGATCAGAGATTTTATCATAATGATGTCCTTGACTGTTGATTCTTCCTAAGAAATTTCTTCAGGTATCTCTCGGACTCCAATGATTCTTATATAATTTCTGTTGAATTTATCAGACACATCTATTTTCATATGTTCACAATTTTTGAATATTTTTTCCATTGTCTGATCATTTGGTTTAAGGTTTTTTTTTCAACCTCTTCTGCTGGAAACTAAACAGCCTGCTACTGAACAACCAGTGGGTCCGAGATGAAATCAAAGAGGAAATCAAAACTTTCCTGGAAATAACTGACAATGAAGACACAAACTATCAGAATCTATAAGACACAGCAAAAGTGGTACTAGGAGGAAAATTTATAGCTTTGCAAGCACATGTTAGGAAGGAGGAAGGGGCATACCTGAGCATCTTAAATGTGATAACCCGTATTACAAATGAAAATGGGAAGATCACTGCTGATATTGCAGAGATTCGTAGGGTAATCGCAAACTACTTTGAGAAACTATGTCACTAAACATGAGAACCTGGAGAAATGGATAAATTCTTGGACTCTTAGAACCTTTCACGGTTGATAACAATTTCTATATTTCTAAATATAAAGCCGGATCCAGTAGGCCCTTCAGATGTATTCATGAAATTCAGATGTAGAGAACTGAAAAACCCCCATGGGATTTCTCAAAGGGCCTGTTGCAGAAGCTTTACCACTGCATGGAGAGTTGAAGAATTCCCGAAAAGATATTTCTGAAATTCATGACATGGTACTGACATTACATCTCCCTTCATATTATTTGGCTTAAATATTATCTTTCCTTTGTATATTTACAGGCCGAATTAAGGCCTCAGCCAAGTAGTTTTGCCCAGATAATTCTCAGTACCAAAACGAAACTAAGACAATTTTTCTCTCTGTCAGCCCTATTTACATCTAAAAGCCAAGTCAGAAACTGATCTCTGTCATTGAAGCTCCTTTCTAGGTACAAAATTTACATTTATTTGACCTGACCCTCTCTTACTCAAAAAGGAACTTTGCCTTCTACTCTGCTAATCCAGTCAGATTGATATGTATATTTAACAGGCCTACTATAAATGTTTCTGTTTTTCTAAACTTGCACTCTTTTTTGACACGGAAATTTCATGTTTAAGAATCTCATGTTTTCTTTAAACACTCCTAGCATGGAGATTACAGTTGACACACACTTGCCAGAATGTGTCCCCATACATTGTTTTGTAATCATTTATTTCATATATCGCTGTCTGTGTATGCACTATCCTCACAGGGGACTCAAAAGAAGCTCTCTAATGCATCCAGACCACAAGAGCCAGTCCACTATATCTAAGGGACCAAAGCTAGCCTGCAACAGTAGGCTAATCTCTGCCCCCAAGGACTGGTGGCTAATTCTTGCCTGTGTTTGGTCACAAAGGGAACAATATACAGTTCAGCACCTGTGCTCCCTGCCTGGCTTCCTAGTTTCTGACGTGCAGCAGCCAAAGAAGACAGCAGCAAACATAAGCTCCCAAAAGCGCATTACGAAATAGGCTTATCTCCGCCCACAAAGGATGGAGCCAGAAGATTACAGCTGTGGAGCTTGCACAGCAGCCTTCCACACCATCTAGCCCATGAACCCCATTACAACATGGAGAAAAATCACACTACAAGCATGGAAGTGAGGAAACAATGCAGGACAACAGCATGCAAAGAGAATGAAGATGGCAGCTCCATGTCCTAAAAAATACCAACCATCTGCTTAATTTCTCAGATAAGGATTTTAGAATAGAAATATGGAGGATCCTCATAGAACTCAAAGAAAGAATAGATCGAGCGGAATAGACCACAAAGATAGAAATTAGAAAACTCCAAACTGAGATAATAGGACTGAAAACCTCAGGATATAAAATGAAAAACTCAATGAAAACCTCTCCAAAAGAGTAACAACAGCTGAGGACAGAATCATTGAGCTGGAAGATGAGATGCATAACAACTGCATACAGCAGAAGAGGTTGGAAAAGAATCTTAAAGAAAATGATCAAACAATGGAAAAATATTCAAAAATTGTGAGCATATAAAAATAGAAGTGCTTGATAAATTCAACAGAAATGATATAAGAATCGTCAGAGTCCAAGTGACCCAGGAAGAAGATCCCTAGGAAGAATCAACAGTCAATGACTTCATTACAGAGAAACTCCTGAGCTAACTATTACATGCAACCAAATCCTACATGCCCTAAGAGTACCAGCTAAAAGTGACCCAAAGGAAAGCACTCCAAGACACATCCACGTTACAATGAGAAATCCCACAGGTAGGGATAAATTACTGAAAGCAGCAAGATCAAAAAATAAATTCCATTCATAAGAGCATCTTTAAAATTTACAGTGGATCAGTCATAAGAAACCCTCAGGGCCTGAAGGCAGTGGTGGGCTTTACTGACAAAACTCAATGAAATGAATGGTTCACCTAGAATACTGCACCCAGACAGACTTACTTTCAGGTTTGAAGTAGTATACATGGTTTCATGGCTAAACAACAGCTCAGAAACTTTAAAGACTCAAACTGGTCTTAAAAGAAAAACTGAAAGGTCTACTATAAGACAAGACAGACCAACATCCACACCAAACATCTACACTAAGTTGATATTAAATCCCATGACAATTACATCTCTCAACATCAATGAAATAAATGCACCAGTTAGAGGCATGTAGTCACAAAATAGATCAAAATATTAATCCAACATGTTGCTGCTTATAAAAACACATCTGAATAGTCAGAACAGAAATATACTCATAATCAAAGGATGGAGAAAAATCATCCAAGCACTTCTTTCCATGAGCCATCCCAGAGACACCAAGGAGCATAATCTCTCCAGGACCCACACCCAGTAAGATGTCCCCACCCAACTAATGTGGGGCCGATTCCTGCTGTGTGATTGGGTACCCAGAGACTTAAAAAGAACGGCTGCCCTGCTCTCTGCCTTCTTTCCATGAGCCAGCCCAGAGACACCAAGGAGCATAATCTCTCCAGGACCCACTTATCTTTTAACCCCTGAACTCCATTTCTCCACATTCTAAGGAGCAATCTAAGCCTTAACAATGATAAATTTTGCAGTACAGCCCCATGTTTAATGAATCAAAATGGCTGCTCTGATAATCCAAAAAGTAGCAAACAACTAGATATCCTCTCAAATAAGAAATTTTGAGTAGAATTATGGAAGATGTTCAGGGAGCCTAAAAAAGATCAATAGACTTGACTGGAGAACAAATAAGCATCATGAGGATATGAGACTGAAATTAGAAATTTTCACAATGAAATAACAGGTCTGAAAAACTCAGCTTATGCAGCTCTTTCCAGGTATGGGGTTAGGGAGACCCCATGCTGGAGACCTTCTCCCTAGCCTGGGGAGTACTAGGAGGCTTGGCAGACCCCAGCCGTCCCGCTCTTCCTCCCCTGAACTCCAGAACTTCCCTGGGTGCTGGCTCAGATGGCCAGAAGTGGGTTCATGTGGACTCTTAGGGGTCCCCAGGCTTGCCCCCTCCCTCCGTACAATAGGGGGGAGGTGCATGGGGAGGAGGGCGGGCAGATATCTGGCTTCAGGTTTCCTCTTTGATTCTGGAGGCCAGCTCTTGCCAGGTATTGGGTTTGGGGAGGCCCCATGCTGGAGGCCTTCTCCCTAGGCTGGGGAGTGCTGGGAGGCTTGGCAGGCCCCCAGCCACCCCCATTTTTCTCCCCTGGACTCCAGACCTTCCCTGAGTGCCTGCCAGATGGCCAGAAGTGGGTTCAGGTGGACTCTTAAGGGTCCTCAGGCTTCCCCCTCCCTCTGTACTCCAGGGGGGAAGTGCATGGGGAGGAGGGTGGGCAGTTATCTGGCTTCAGGTTTCCTCTTTAATTCTGGAGGCCAGCTCTTGCCAGGTATGGGGTTTGGGGAGGTCCCATGCCGGAGGCCTTCTCTATAGCTTGGGGAGTGCTGGGAGGCTTGGCAGGCCCCCAGCCATTCCCCTCTTTCTCCCCTGGACTCCAGGCCTTCCCTGGGCCCTGGTCCAGGTGGAATCTATAAGTGTCATCAGGCTGTCCCTGTACCTCTCCTTACACAAATGGGAATGTGCTTTGGGAGGAGGACAGGCTGTTGCAGCACTGGTTTATGTTGGGACAGTCACTGGAAATTTTTTCTCCTTGGTCTCCATTTCAAAAACCACATGGGGGCTAGTGCCCCCACGCATACAATATATATTGATAGTATTATATGCATATAGTTTATATATGCATGATATCCATCTTGTATTTTGACCTTGATACTGCCCTACAAAGCTCATTTCTAATCTTTTACTGCCTCAGTCCCAATCATTATTTCCCCCCATTTACCCATTAAGTGCAGCTCATGACATGAAGCTCACCAGATAGAGTGATGAGTGCAGTTAGAGAAATAACTGCACTGAAAACTATCATAACAATGTGAATGAATGAGGGAAATAGAAAGCCTATCTTAAGTACAGGTGTGGGTGGGGTGGGAAGGAGGGTGATCTGGGCAATTGGTGGTGGGAATCTTGCACTGGTAAAGGGGGGTATTATTTACATGACTGTAATCATACAACTACAATCATATTTGTAATCATGGTGTTTTAAATAAAGATAATTAAAAAAATCAAAAACACTCATAAATAGCTGGAGAGGTCCTATTAATAGTGATGTCACAGACTTTTGATTCAGAACAATTATAAGGGACAAACATGGACATTTTGTACTAATTAAGGAATATGTAAAACAAGAAGAAATCACATTCCTAAAATATATGCACACAATTATGGCCCAGCAAAATATATAATACAATTGCTGACAAACATAAAAGTAGATAACAATAGCAATACAATAATAGTCTCAATACTGCCCAGACACCCCTTTATAGGTCAACCAGGTTGAAACCAACAAGAATATATTAGCTCTGAAAAGAGAAATGGAAGAATGTGGACTAGTAGATATATAGTGAACTCCATCCCCAGAAACCTGGATACAACTTCTTCTCCATTTCAAATGGGTAATTTTCCTTGATAGTCCACATGCTGGCCCATAAAATATATCTCCATATATTCAAGAAGATAGATATTGTACAGAATACCCTCGCTAGTCACAAGGCACTGAAATTAAATTGAACTACAAAGAAACACAGAAGAAAAACTTTAACACCCGGAAACTAAACAGCTCACTAGTGAACAACCAGTGGGTCAGAGATGAAATAAAAAAGAAAATCAAAACATTTGTGGAAATAAATGACAGTGAATTCAGAAATTGTCAGAATTTATGAGACACAATAAGAGCAGTACTAAGATAAAAATTTATGGTCTTGCGAGCACACATCAGAAAGAAAGAAGAGGCCTATATACGTTGTTTAATGACACAGCTTTTAAAATTAGAAAATGATCAACAAAAGGAACCTAAAATAAATAGGTAGGCAGAAGAAAATAACAAAGTTTAGAGCAGAAATCATTGAAGTGAAAATCCAATGAACAATCCAAAAGATCAACAAAGCAACAGTTGGTTCTTGGAGTCAACTTTATTAAAGACTTGAAGGACCTATACAAAGAAAACCACAAAATCTTGCTTCAAGAAATAAAATAGGCCCCAAGAAAATGCAGACACATACCCTGCTCAGGGATTTGGCAGGATTAACATCATTGAAATTTCAACACTCCCCAAAACATTGTACATATTGAATGCAATCCCTCTAAGGATACCCATGACATTCTTCAGAAAAGTGGATCAAACACTACTAAAATTTAAATGGAACAATAAACAACCAAGAATATCTAGAGAAACCCTTGGGAAAAGAAATAAGGGAAGCATCACTTTCCCTAAAATTAAACGGTATTAAAAAGCTATAGCTATTAAAACAGTATGGTATTGAAATAATGACAGACTGTCATGTCAACGGAATAGCGTATTCACATAATGCTCCCCAATTATACAATAAAGTAGTCATTTATAAAGGGGAAATAAATTAAAAATGATACAAGGCTATCCTCTTCAACAAGTGGTGTTGGGACAACTGGTTAGTCACCTGCAAAACAAAACAAAACAAAACAAAACAAAAACAAATGAACTCATATCTCCATTTAACACCCTGCACAAAGGTCTAATGCATATGGATTAAAGACCTTTATATCAGACCCAAAAATGATAAGATAAGGTATATATAATAATTCATAGGTAAAGCACTCCAAGACATTGAAACTAAAGGCATCTTCAAGAAAGAAACAGCACTCTCCAAACAAATGGAAGCAGAGATAACAGATGGGACTATATTAAACTGAGCTTCTGAAACTCAAAGGAAATAATGCATAGTATAAAAAAGTCAAAAGGTACATGAAAATGCTCAAACCACTTATCATCAGGGAGATGCAAATCAAAACAACAATGAGGTACCATCACACATCACAGAGACTGTTACAAATCACAGTGAACAAGAACAATCGTGTTGTTGGAAATGTCGGGAGAAAACAACTCTCTTTCATGGCTAATTGGAATGCCATCTAGTTCAGCCCTTATGAAAAACAATATGGAGATTCCTCAATAAAAACTGGAAATTGAGCATCCATATGACTCAGCTATACCACTCCTAGGGATATATCCTAGGAACTCATAAACAATACAAAAATCACTCTCTAACATCTATATTCATTGCACTGCACTATATTCATTACAATTGCAATTCATTCACTGCACTATATTCATTACAATAGCCAGACTCTGGAAACAAACACGATGCCCTTAAACAGATGAATGGCTAAAGAAACTGTGATACATATACAGAATGGAATATTATGCAGCCGTCAGGAGAGATGAAGTCATAAATCTTCCTATACATGTATATACATGGAATCTATTACATTGAGTGAAATAAGTCAGAGGGAGAGATACACACTGTATAGTCTCACTTATTTATGGGTTTTAAGAAAAATAAAATACATTATTAAAATAATTCCCAGAGATGAGGGCCAGAAGGACCAGTTCACAATATGAAGCTCACCACAAAGAATGATGAGTACAATTAGATAAATATCTACACTGAGAATTATCATACTAATGTCAATGAATGGGGGAAGTAAAATGCTGTCTCGAATACAGGCGGGGGGGGGATATGGGGGCATGGTGATGGGAATGTTTCAATGTTGCACTGGTAAAGGGGTATTCTGTTTGTGACTGAAATTCAACTACAATTATGTTTGTTAACAGAGTTTAACTAAAGATATTATTTAAAAAATAAAAAACTTATTAAATTGATAGATAACCAATTATTTCAATGTCCTCTGAAAATATGTAATGTAAAAATATTTAAAGTTATAATAAACCATGTTAGTTGGCAAACATTCTATAAATACATAAAACTTGATATTATAAGTACCCAAGTTTGAAAGTGACTTTTGTTATCATTACTTTGAAAATGGAGAATATGCTGGTTCAAACAAAAATGTAGATATTCATGATGTTTTAATTTTCCTTCAAAAGTTCAGTATCTTTAGATATTATACTGATTTACTTCATATATCTTACATATCCTGAGGAAAGTTTCATCATTGAATCAATGACTGAAATAAAAATATAAAAACTAGAAGAAAAGACAAAGAATTATATCAGACTAATTTTTGAACTTAGGTATTCTATAGAAAAAATAAGTTATCTAAACAAGTGAAATAAAATTAATTTATTTTACAGGTTTTTCATTTTTGGTATTTTTTTCTAACTATATTTTATTTAAGCACCACATTATAAACATGTTTGTAATTTATTTCAGTCATAAAATGTACTCCCCCCTTCACCAGGGTCCCAAATATCCTTCCCCTTCCACCCCCTGCTTGTCTTCGAGTCAAGAATTCTATTTCTCACACACACTAATATTATCATGATAGTTCTTAGTGTAGTTTATTCTTTAAATTAACACTCTTTGGGGTAAACTTCATATCATAGGTTGGCCCTTCTAGCCCTCATATATGTTTTCTCTGAGTATTATTAAAACACTGTCTTTTATTTTTCTTAAATCACACAGATGACTGATACTATTCTGTATCTCTCTCCTTCTGACTTATTTCACACAGCATAATAGTTTCCATGTACATCTATGTACAGGAAAATTTCATGACTTCATTTTTCCTAAAATCTGCATCATATTCCATTGTACATATTTACCACAGTTTCTTTAGCCACTCATCTGTTGTTGGGCATCTGTAATGTTTCCAGATTCTGGCTATTTTAAATTGTGCTGCAATGAACATAGGCACGGAGAGGGCATTTTTCTATTGTTGTATTCCTAGGTTATATATCTAGCAGTGGTATTCCTGGATCTTATGGGAGCTCAATTTCCATTTTTTAGAGAAATCTCCATAGTGTTTTGCAGAAATGTTGGACTAGACTCCATTTCAATCAGAAGAAATAAGAGTTT
Source organism: Suncus etruscus (assembly GCF_024139225.1). Lineage (NCBI taxonomy): Eukaryota > Metazoa > Chordata > Mammalia > Eulipotyphla > Soricidae > Suncus > Suncus etruscus. Next base: position 32,413,254 of record NC_064868.1, read on the forward strand.
TTTTTCTCCCCACATCCCTGCCCTAACTGATTGTTCTTGTTCTTTGTGAAGTTTGTCAGTGTCTGTGGCATAAGATAATACCTCTTTGTTGTTTGGACATGTTACTCCCTGATGATCAGTATTGTTGAACATTTTTTCATGTCTTTTGGCCATCTGCATTTTTCTTTAAGAAAATGTCTGTTCATTTCTTCTCCATTATTAATGAGGTTAGATATTGTATTCTTAATTTAAGTCAATACCTTCGATATCTTAGCTATTAGCCCATTATTTGATGTGTATTGGCTAAATAGTTTCTCCCATCCTGTAGATGGCTTTTGTATCCTGGTCTCTATTTCTTTTGTGGTACAGACACTTATCAGCTTAATATAGTCCCATTTATTTATCTTTGCTTCTACTAGTTTGGACACTGGTGTTTCCTTCTTGAAGGTTCTTATAGTCTCAATGTCATGCAGTATTTACCTACTTATTCTATATACTGTAGGTTTTCAGGTATAATATCAAGGTCTTTTAATTCATTTGTATTTGACTTTTATGCATGGTGTTAGTGGAGGTCTGTGTTCACTTTTTTGCATATGGTTGATCAGTTGTCCCATCATCTTATTAAAGAGTCTTTCCTTGCTCCATTTTGCTTTTTGCCCATTTATCAAAGAATAATTGTATTACTGAGGTACAATCTTTGAATATTCAAGACTATTCTATTGATCTGATGACTGATGATCTGATGATTTGATGACTATTGCTTTGTAATATAATTTAAAGTCAGGGAATGTGATGCCTCCCACCTTCTTTTTCCTAAGGGTTACTTTAGATATTCATAGGCATTTATTTTTCAAAATGGATTTTAGGAGTGTTTCATTAACTTCTTTGAAGAATTTTGTGGGTATCCTTCAAGGATTGCATTTAATCTGTACAATGCTTTGGGGAGTATTGCCATTTTAATGATATTAATCTTCCCAAGCCATGAAAAGGGTATGTATCTCCATGTCCCTGTATATTCGTTTATTTTTGAAGCAGTGTTTTTCAGTTTTTCTTTGTATAGTTCCTTCACCTCTTTAGTTCAGTTGACACCAAGGTATTTGAATTTCTGAGCTACTATTGTGAATCCCATTGTGAATAAGATTGCTTTCATTGATCCCTTTGATTATTTTTTGTATTTCCAATTCATTAATTTATGCTTTATGTTTAGTTATTTCCTTCTGTACACCTATTTTTGATTCATTTGGTCAATAATTTCTAATGTTTTAAGTGTGTCATTAAATTATTTATTTAGGACTCTTCTTTTTTCTGATGAGTGCATAAAACGCTATGAAATTTCCTTTTAGTACTGCTTTTTGTGTTCCACAAATTTTAATAATCTGTGCTTTCGTTCATATTTGTTTCCAGAAATTCTTTGTTTATTTTCTTTGATTTATCTCTGATCCACTAGTTTTTCCATGATTAGAATATATCTCTTTGTAATTCACTTCTAATTTTACTGCATTATTATCTAAGCAGGTAGTATGAACAAGATCTATCCTCTTGACTTTATGAAGGCATGTTTTATGGGTCAGCATGTGGTCTATCCTGGAGATTGATTCATGTGCATTGGAGAAAAATCTAGTTTTCTGTGGATGGAGATCCCTATATTTTTACAAGGCCACTTTCTTCTATTTCTCCTTTCAGAGCTAGTATGTTCTTGTTAGGTTTCATCCTGGTTGACATATCGAAAATTCTAAATTGAACACTGAAATCATAGGACAAACATATCTGGCTTGAACAAACAAAACCAACATGTCTAAGGAATATATAATTAATTATAAGAGTATAAAATTGCCTTATTCATTAGATATTTTGTCATTGTGTTTTGAAAATTTTGGACATTGTGCATGTACTATCAGAAAATTTTGACTTGGGAATAATATATATCCACCAAATTATAAGTTAAGCTAATTTTATTAGAACCTAAGCATAACTCCAAAACTTAAATAAAATAATGTTTCAGGAAACAAAAACTATTGCTATTGTCCTTACAGAAATCATTATGGTTCACTATAAAGTGTGGAAAAATAGTACATTTATTCATAACTATATAAGAGATGCAAGAGAAAGGCAATTATTAACTTATTTATGTAAATATATGAGACTGAAGTATTCTGAATACATAATACAGGTTAATGATACTGTTTATGATAAAGAAGGAAAATGATGTTAAGGTAGTGTCTGAACTGAAGACTGAAATAATTTTCAGAGAAGTTAAGGTAGGAAAGAACCCATGGGCTACCATTTTGATGTATCATTGATTTCTAAGATTTATTTCTTCTGATTAAAAATTTCAGTTCTGGCCTTCCCCTGATGGTGTCTCTGAGACTTCCAGCGGCTGCTGAAGGTAGGGGACTTCCCCCATCTCAGCCCCTCCCCCAATCATGTCTCTGAGGCTTCCGGTGCCTGCTGCCGTAGGGGACCTCCCCCTGCCTCTGCTCCTCTCCCGATTGCATCCCTGAGGCTTCTGGGCCTGGCAGACATTAGGGGACCTTCCTCTGTCTCGCCCCTGCCCCACCACGTCTCTGCGCCCCTGGGACGGGATTGGAACTACAGGCGGGAGGAGCTTCTGGCAGAGGCCTGGAGGGGGCGGAGCTCCGCTGATTTCCACATAGGGGAGGAGGACAAGGGAGCCAGGCTCAACAACGCCCTCCACCATTGTGGCCAGGTGCGGTACTGCACTGGTTGGCAACAAGAGGAGGCAGCAACTAATCAGGCTCTGCTAGAGGGCACTCTAGAGACCAAACCTCAGCCAGCCCACCCAACAGTCCTACCCAGAGCTGCAATCCAGAGAAGGGACCCAGCCCCACACCACAGGGAGCAAAACAGACCAAAATCAGAAGGCACTGCTCTCCAAGCCACACAAAAAATTTCAGTTCTGTCGTACATCTTCCAGGAATTCTGAGCCAAATTTAGTCCCAAGGGATAAAAATGAGGTATCTCACTTCTTGTTCCCAAATATATATTGCTTTAGAGACTGTTGAAAGAAGAGATATTGAGAAACTGCCACTGAATAAAAAATAAGAGACATATTGGTATGACATAAACTGTTATTATATTTTTAATACATTACACGATACAAAATTTTATACTCATATATTACATAGGATGCTCAAAAATTCCTCATGGTATCATAATATTTATATCCACATGACTTTCTAGAATCTCTTATTCTATATTGGTGTATGAAAGACAAATTATTGCCTTACTGAAGAAAGATTCATAGCCATAATTAATTTTAGTGAATATTAATATTTTGGTTAGAGCCTCATGAAGAGATGAATATATTGGAAACAAAAACTACCACATATGACACTCAATTTGTAAAATACACCAAAATCAGAGTTATTAATTCATTTATACAGAAAATCAGATAAAATCACTGTGTAAGATAGAGCAGCGAATGAAGAAAATGTAGGACAGAGATCTTTTAAATAAACATTTGGTAAAGAATAAAAACAACCTTCTGGAATCCAAAACAAACCATTTCTAATCTTTATTCTATAATTAAATTTATCCATTCATCTAATTTTTTATAGAATTATTTGACTAAAACAAGTTCAAGCAAATTCAAATGTTGATGGCACAATATGACCCAGCTGTTTTGAAGACACTCCTTGATAAAAGCATCAATCAAGAACAAATCATGGAAAAGAAGCCATGTTCTCATTGAATAACAGGATAACATTTATTAAAATTTGGCTAGTTCTAGAACCAAATTACTCATGCACAAAAATAAGAAGCTGTGTTTGCTTAGTTTGACATTGAGTTTTCCATGTATAGCATATATGGAGATAACAATAGTCTATTGAGCAAAAAATTAACATAATTCACATACTATAGTATTTATAACATGTAAACCACAAATAAATCAGAACATATAATTGGTTGGTCATCCTAAAATGAAAGCCAAAGATCACTAAGCATATATGTGTGTGTACTAACTTAAAAATTGTACAGAATAATTCAGAAATTGCCTGATTCAATACCACCTAATACAATTGGAAATTAGATCCTAGGAGAACACTGGAATTCAATAAAAGAATACTTGGGCACAGGCTGACAGGGAATAGATGGCAACTTGTATATACAAGAATTATTTAGACGAGAGTTTCTCTAAGTAGGCAATATTGCCCCTGAGTTGCTAAAATGAGTTGGAAGGGCCAGAGTAGCCTGGGGTGCAACTGAGAGGGTTGCATTTTGTTCAGTTAAAGAGGGGTTATTTCCAGAGAGTTATCAGTAAATTTTATTAGAAGTTGTAAGTAGGCAAAAAATTTGGGAAATTGGTTTACACTAGATTTACTGAATATATCTTAAGTGCCAGAAACTTTTAACACCATGTTTATAGCAATGAATGAAACAAAGGTTACACTTCTGAAGCTCTTTCATAGAATAAATGAAAAAATAAGGGTTAAGTAAAAGTACTATTATAGGTTATAGAGTTTAGTCAAGAAATGTCTGAATGACTCAAAATGAGAGAGAAAGGGTCGTATAGGGGAAGAAAGAAGGGTGATAATTCTAAACAAAAGATTAATTCAGTGCAAAAATCATGAGTTTTTAGTATGCTTGGCATTGCTGATCTAGAATAATCAAGATGTCAAATAACCTTGTTACAGTAGAGTGATTCAGAGAGAAATTGTAAGAAATGAGGTAGATCAGAAAACCAAGGGCACATAGATAAGTTCCTCAAGCCAAAGTCAAGAATTTAAAAATTTTAAAAGCCTGACAAAACGTCATTATACAGACATAATCTGATGCATGCTTTAAAATTATCTATTTGGCTATCGTATGACTATCTTGTTAAAATTAAAAGTAACCCCACAGGTAGGAGACTTCTGGAATTATTCAACTGAGAGGTATAGAAGACTGAACTAAAGTGTAACTTATTGGGGCCAGAGCAGTGGTGCAGCGGTAGGGCGATTGCCTTGCACATGCTAATTTAAACCACAGTTGGATCCCAGAAGTCCCATATGGTCCCCCAAGTCAGGAGCGATTTCTGATTTCTTATTTTCTGATTTCTAAGCTCAATGCCAAGAGTTGCCCCTGACCGTCACCAGGTGTGACCCAACCACCCCCCCCAAGTGTAATTTTTTTATTAGTGAGATGTGATACAAGAATGAATATAAAAATGTGATTCCCGAACCAACAGCAGCAGTAGTAGCCAGAAACCTCAGGATCTGCTCCACCAACTGAATCAGAAAATCATGCAGTAGGGCCATTAGCATATCTACATTGTCCTGTGATGGACAAGAAATCCTGATGAAGAATGTAGTGTGTACTACAGTTTGAGGATTGCTACCTTATAAGTAAATAATCACATAGTTCTGTAAGGGTTCCTCCAGCATTTTGATGTTACAATCTAAATTATATATGTTTATAAATGTTTCTTTTTTTATTGTTTTTTGGGCCACAACCGGTGACGCTAAGGCTATGCGCTCAAAAATTGCTCCTGGCTTGGGGACCATATGGGATGCCAGGCAATAGAACTGCTGTCCGTCCTAGGCGTGAGCGTGCACGGCAGATGCCTTATCACTTGTGCCACCGCTCTGGCCCCATGTTTATAAATGTTTCTTAAAAAGTTTGCCTTAATCTTTGGGATTTTGGATTATTCATTTATGTAATTTTCTATGACTACAGAGAATGATTTTTAATTTTCCTTGAATAAGAAATGATTTTTATATGTGCTTTGACATCACATATAGTAAAATTGGAACTATACAGAGAAGATTAGCATGGCCTCTGTGCAAGAATGACAGAAATTTGTGAAGCATTCCATATTTAAAAAAATGAAGTAAATGGGAATATGTTCACTGGGCTAAGTAAGCGTCCAGAGGATAGTGGGGAGCAATGCCCAAGTAGAGAATCTGGATGTGGCACAATAAATAAAATGATAATAATAGTTATAAATGCTATGGAATTTGTTTAATTAAGTTTAATTACCATAAAAAAAGACTGCACTTCACTCTCATTTATTTTACTCATTACCTTAAACTCTTGAATAGCATTTCTATATTAGGTCCTCAAAATAAACACTTCTCTTTATGTGTAAAAAATAAGTTTGTCTTAAAAACTAGTGATGCCTATATTTAAAGAGACTACCTGGAGCATGTAAAACAGGAAAAAAATCAAATATAGTTGTAATAATCCTAGTGTGCATTACTTTAATAGTTAAAGATTGAGTATTTTGATCTAAATTAAGGTTACATACTGATTACTTTTAATACAGTATCAGGATGCTAAGTAGAGGTTTAAATTGTGAACATTCTTTCATGCAAAATACAGCTGAATTTAATGATCTCATTATCAGTGATAAACAATTACTTTGCAGAATTTCAGGCAAGTTATGTCTCCTATTTTTTAAGACACTTGTTTTTTCTAGTGATGGGCATCTACATTAACAAAAACTGAAAACCCCAAATCAACATGACTTGTACATAATGAATGGGTGTCATAGTCTACAATGTAAAATTGAGAAGTGACTAAAAACCTGAATATTTGGTGTTACTATTTTGGGTTGAAAGCATAATCAGTCACAACATAGGCATGAAAAACAAGAAGATTCTAGAAAGCTAACTTCCAAAAATAAATCTACTGGGGAAAGCCTCTGTAATTTGATAACCTCTTGTTATTACATATAAATTCAATTTCATATTATATCTTTGCTGGAAGCAAATACTTTAAGAAACAGAATTTAAAATAATGAATCTAAAATCTTACATTAGACACATACACAATTTGAATAACACATATATGTGAGGAAAAACTTTGCAACCTCCAAACCTAGTTCACTAGGAAATTTTTAAAATTTGATCTGGAACAATAGCACAGCAGTAGGGTGTTTGCCTTGCACACAACTAAATAAGGACAGACCCAGGTTCAATCCCTGGTATCCCATAAGGTCTTTTGAGCCTGCTAGGAGCAATTTCTCATCACATAGCCAGGAGTAACCAACCCCTGTGCACTGCCTAGTTGGCCCAAAAACCTAAAAAAATTTTTTTTTAAATCTGGAATAAAAGAGAGATTCAGTGATTAATGACTATTCTAGTGGTCAACAAGATAGTTAGTAAAGAAGGTCAGGCTCTTGATTTACATGTGGATTACCAAGGTTTGTTTACTGGTACCCCAAAGAGTCCCCAATGCATCACAAGGAGTGACAGCTGAGTGCAAAACCAAAAGCAAATCCTAGGAAAAATCTGGTATGGCCCAACTCCCTTCCCATGACTTTTCTAAAATTCATTAAATATTAATGAAGATGGAGGCAAATTTTTTAGAAAGAAGGTAAAATAAAATGAACGATGTCATTACGGATAAACACTTGAAATTTTGAAGCATCCAAAATAATCAAATGATGATTTCCATGTAATCTTCAATGAATATCCTTGACAAGAATGACCTAATCTTAGTTCACTGTTGAGGACACAAAACAAAGCAATTAAACTGCAGGGAGTTTTCACCTCACATTTACAGAGCACAAGATATAGAACAAAATATTGTAAGATCTGTAAATTTAAAATACAGCATGATCAGTTAGCTAAAAGCACATGTTGTATAAATAAAGTTTTTCAAAAAATTAACCATTTTAAACATTATATAAGTTTCTGATATACAAATTTTAAACTTATTTAATAGTAATTCTAACATTATGATAACTCCCATAAGTATAATTTCTATATATTATCCTATAGTGGACTATCTCACTCAGCCCTCAAATACCCTCAGTAACCACCAATCTTCCAAGAGTTTTACTTTATTCTTTTATTTTATTTATATTGAACCAAAATTTCCTTAAAACTTTTTATATTTCTGGTGTGGATCATCAAATATCAACATTCTTTTATTCTATATACCTAAGTGTGAAAAGATTGTGTTCACTTTTTCTATAACATAGATGACCTTAAGTATACTCATCATATACACATACAAAAATTGTTATTATATTATGATATGGATGTGTCAAACAGCTTGCTTTAGAATAATTTCACAGTAAATGTATGTCATCTTAAACAGCTTTAAAATATGCAATTTTAATTATATCTCAATAAAACTAGAACACTATATCCTTACCTAAAAACCATAATAAAACTGCTCACTACTAGAGTTTAAAAATGGAATTTATGAAAAGCTTTAATGGACAGCATAGCAATATGCACCCACATGCAGTGGGGAAATTGCTAACCGTATGAAACAATAGACTCAGAGAGAGAAGGCCAGTTTTGCATCAAAACTCTTGGTAGATGATAGCAGTCAAGTAGTAGAATTAAATTCCTGCAGCATTTCAAGAATTCATGGTCAAAGAGCATTTAGAAGACAGAGAAATGGAGTTAATATGTCATAACTGTTTCTAAAAATATAACTATTTTTAAGAAGGAAGTGGAACTGAGATAAAATGCAACTGACATATGAATTACTCACTTTGAATTCAGTCCCAATATTTTTCACCACAATCCATAGAATCCTTCCTGTCAATGCATTTTACTTCTATGTCTAGACTCAGTTCAAAGTCTAAAATTTTGATTTTATTGTATATTTTCTAGATTTATTCCTTATATATTGAGATCATCCAGTATTCCTTATTTTCCTTCTGACTTATTTCATTAACATGAATCTCCAGGTTCATTAATGTATAGCAAAATAAAGATTAACTAATTAGTTAATTTTATATACATAAAACATATCTCCATAAAACCAAGAGGATAAAAATTGCACAGACTATCTTCTCAGATCACAAGGAATTAAAATTAGAAGTTAACTACAAATGGACACAGAAGAAAACCTTTAGCATCTGGAAATTAAACAGCTCACTATTGAACAACCAGTGGAACAAAGATGAAATCAAAGAAGAAATCAAAACATTCTTGGAAACAAATGCCAATGAATATGAAAATAATCAGAATTTATGAAGACAGCAAAAGCAATACTAAGAGAAAATTCATATCTTTACAAACACACATCAGAAAGGAAGAATGGGCCTTCATAAAGAGCTTAATGACACAGCCTAAAAAAACTAAAAAATGACCAACAAGGTCAGTCACATAACATTTGTATGGGCAAAACTGTGTTGTTTTCTTATTCCAAGTTTCCAAAAAGCAGAGAGAATCAGACTTTGAAATGTTCTCCTTCTCATTAAATACTTTGAAAATCATAAAAGAAGGTTTTTTTGTGGGAAAGAAACAAGGTTATTACTTCATAAAGTTGCAAATAAAGTGCTTGGTGATTTTTGGATGAGAATATCTGTCATATAAAATACCCATTTTGTCACATAAAATAACTATGCCACAGAAGTTTAGTTCAACAGCAACGGGAAAATTATGACTTTTTTCTGTTTTGGGCCACACCTGACTGTGTTTGGAATTTTGACTCTATGCTCTGAAATCACATCTGGTAAATTCAGGTTACTATATGGATGCTAGTGATCAAACCCAGGTGGATTTGTACAGGGTAAATTCCTTACCCACTGTACTATTTGTGTCCTCTTGATATCATTTCTTTTGTTTTCTTTTGGCAGTCAAATATAGATACGTATTTTTGACTTTTAGTATTGGTCAAAAGAAATTTGACAAGACCGTATCAGCACATCATTTCTCTATCTTCCTAAATTTTATCTGGTATCAATATAAAAATTCTTTCACTTTAAGAGACTTATTTATTGCTTTTAGGGTTTTTGAGCACATAAGAAAATTCTAATCAAAATTTGGTTCGGGGATCCATAGTCCTAAATAGTATCCAAAATGTCTGGAGATATTCTACAAGTGCTTGCCATGCATGCAGCAGACTCTGATTCAATCTCTGGAATCTGATATGGTCCTTCAACACTGTCAGGAGTGATCCAAGTACCACCAGTTCTGTGCCCCCCAGAAAAAAAAACTCTTATCTTTTTAAATGTATATTATATTTTATATATTTTCTTTGCATTTATCTAATAAAGGGATATTTGAAAAACCAAAAAAAAGAAGAGAAAAGAAAAAGAAAGAAAGAAAGAAAGAAAGAAAGAAAGAAAGAAAGAAAGAAAGAAAGAGAAAGGAGAAAGAAAGAAAGAAAGAAGAAAGAAAGAACAAAGAAAGAAAGAAAGAAAGAAAGAAAGAAAGAAAGAAAGAAAGAAAGAAAGAAAGAAAGAAAGAAAGAAAGAAGAAAGGAAGGAAGGAAGGAAGGAAGGAAGAAAGAAAGAAAGAAAGAAAGAAAGAAAGAAAGAAAGAAAGAAAGAAAGAAAGAAAGAGAGAAAGAAAGAGAGAAAGAAAGAAAGAGAGAAAGAAAGAGAGAAAGAAAATGAGCAACAAAATGAACCAAAAATAGGTAGGCAGAAGTAAATAACAAAGCTTAGATCAGAATTCAATTAAGTGGAAATCCAAAATGCAACCCAAAAGATCAGCAAAAGCAAAAGTTGGTTCTTGGAAAAACTAAATAAGATTGATACGCTAGTGGCAAAACTCAGAAAGAATAAAATAATAAACTGGATAAGAAATGAAAAGGAGAGATCACTACAGATATTACAGAGATTCAAAGGGTAATCAGTGACTACTTTGAGAAACTATGCCACAAAATATGAGAACGTGGAAGAAAATCTGGTACAAGAAAAGGCTGCCCTCTGTCTCATGTCCTATTAGACATAGTGCTGGAAGTTCTTGCCATAATGATTAGGCAAGGAATATATATCAAGGGCATCCAAATAGGAAAGGAGAAATCAAGCTCTCTTTTTGCAGAGGACATAATACCATATTTAAAACCCTACAGACTCTACCAAAAAGCTTCTAGAAACAATAGATTCATATCGCTAAGTGGCAGGCTACAAAATTAACACACAAAAATCAATGGCTTTCTGATACACCAATAACTTTAGAGAATAAATGGACATTAAAAATATCCCACTCAAATTAGTGTCACAGAAAGTCATATACCTTAGAGTCAATTTAGCTAAAGAAGTGAAGGACCTATACAAAGGAAACTACAAAACAATGCTTCAAGAAATTAAAGAGAACACAAAGAAATGGAAACACATACCCTGCTCATAAATTTGGAGGATTAACATCATTAAAATGACAATACTCCCAAAAGTATTGTACAGATTTAATGCAATACTTCTAAGGATACTCATGAGATTCTTCAAAGAAGTGAATCAAACACTACTGAAATTCATTTGGAACAATAAACACCCATGGATAGCTAGAGCAACCCTTAGGAAAAGGAATATGGGAGGCATCACTTTCCCCAAGTTTAAATTGTATTAGATAGCTACAGTCAATAAAAGAGCATGGTCATGTAATAAAAACAGACCTTCAGATTAATGGAACAGACTTGAATATTGAGAGAATGTTTCCCAGATATACAATCAATTAAAATTTGATAAAGGGGCAAGAAATGTCAAATGGAGCAAGGAAATCCTCTTGAACATGTGGTGCTGGGAAAACTTGTCAGCCACATGGAAAAAAAATAAATAAATAAAACCAAAATCAGACCTCTATCTAATACCATGCACAAAGGTCAAATCCTAATGGAATAAAGGCCTTGATATCACACCATAAACCATAAAATGTAGGTAAAACACTCCATGTCACTGAGACCAAAGGCATCTTCAAGGAAGAAAAATCACTTTCCAAACAAGTGGAAGTGGAGATAAACAGATGGAACCATAATAAGCTGAGAAGATTCTGCACCTCAAAGGAAATAGTGACTAGGCCACAGAGATTGGCACGCATCACAAAGAACAAAAACAATCAGTGCTGGTTGGGTTTGGAAAAGAATGGAAATCTCATTTAATGATTATGGGAATGCTGTCTAGTCCAACCTTTATGTAAAACAATATGGAGATTCCTCAAAAAACTGAAAATTGAGCTCCTATATAATCCAGCTATAATACTCCTAGGGATATACCTAGGAACACAAAAATGCATTTACAAAAATTGATTCTGCACACATATATTCATTGCATTATTATTTACAATAACCAGAATCTGGAAACAACCAAGATGCCCTTCAACAGATGAATGGCTAAAGAAACTGTGGTATATATACACGATGGACTATTATGCAGCTCTCAGGAGAGATGAAGTCATGAAATTTTCCTATACATGGATGAACATGGAAACTATTCCATTGAGTGAAATAAGTCAGAGGGAGAGAGAGGCACACAGAATAGTATTATTTATCTATATCTTTTAAGAGAAATAAAATACATTATTGTTATAATGCCCAGAGACAACAGAGATGAGGGCTGGAAGGGCCAGTTCTTGATATGAAGCTCACTACAAAGATTAGTGACTGCAATTAGAGAAATAATTACATTAACATCTACAATGACAGTATTAATAAGTGAGAGAAGTAGAATGCCTCTCTCCAATAGAGTCAGAGGGTTGGGGAGGAAGAAGTTGGCGGGCATTGGTTGTGGGAATATTTCACCAGTGAAGGGAGTGTTCTTTTTATGGCTGAAACCCAACTACAAACATGCTTCTAATCATGGTGCTTAAATAAAGATATTATTAAAACTAATTATTTATATATCACTTAGCAGTATTCCTTTGTCTATATCTACCATAACTCTTTTATTCTAGAGTCTATTGTTGGGTAGTTGCATTTATTTCAGACTTTAACTATTTTAAATAGCCCTTCAATGTTTACAGGTGTTCCTGCATGTCTTTTCAAATTAGCATTTTTTTGTGTTCTGGGGATCTAAACTTTAGGGCGAATATATTCAGGAGTTAAAATTCTGGTTCATATCTTCAGAGTTTTCCAAAGTCTGAATCAGTTTGTGCACATACCCACAGTGATTTGTGTCTGCACATCCTGGCCTCACTTCTTGTTTCTGATCTTTTAAAACATAAACGATTCTCACTGGTACTAATATCTAATTGTGCCAATAATTTTTATTTTATTGATAATCTTTGATTATGAGAAATTTTTCATGTCCATCTTTAGGCTCTTTTTGGAGAAGTTTCTGTTACTATTCCCTGATATTGTTTTACCAAAGGAATAAAGGAAAAGCAGTAGGCCCTAATTATCTACTATGTAACAGATTTCTTTCATATTTTTCCATACTTTATATCATTTTCAATTTCTTACTGATTGGATTTTAAAATATCGTACAAAATTAAATGTAAAATCTGTTCTAGAATTTATACTTTACATTGATTGGAATTCATCCCAAAATTGTATATATTTGGTCATACACAGTTACTGATAATTATATGCATTTCTACTCAGATAACATTAATCACCATTTGGTAAGCATTTTAGAGCTCTGATATTGCTGTTTCTCCACTCATGCTTATCACATAATTAATAACTGACATTATGAATGTATCTTATGAAAAACCCCAATGTTCAATATTCAAAGAAACTTGAAGTAATGACAATAAACATGTGAATAAGTTACCAAAAATAAATTAGGAGCGGTACTATAAAAATCCTGCTAGGAATATGGGATGCATGCTGGGAACAGGGGTGGAGGGAGGACAACATTGGTGGTGGGAATATCCCTGATTCAATGTCACTATGTACCTAAAATACTACTGTGAATGATTTGTAATCCACTTTGGTCAAAATAAAAGTTATTAATAAAAATCATTTAAAGTGAAGGAAATTTAGATTTACCCAATTTACTCACAAATATGTTATTAGGTTATGGATACATGGTCATAACTTTACAAAGTATTATAATCAAGAACAATATTACTTCTGATCTACCTATGATATGTAATCAAATAGTAGCTATAATTTAATTCAAGAAAAAGGAAAACAGTAATTAAATATGTGAATGGTATTTGATGCCTTAACTAGTGCAGAGTGGTCAACAAGGTTAGAAACAAAATGAATGGGATATCAGTTTGTTTCTGACACACTGTGATGCAATAATTTCTTTTTTTTTTAGTAAATAAAGGAAAGTCATTGAGGTCCTCAGTCTGTTAATAATGTACATGGAAGTGCCTCATATTTCTGCTTCCCTTTTTTCGTTCAGCAATGCTATCATTTTAAGACTGTCCTTTTCTCTATGGTACCTAATATTTCTCTTGATTTTATAAACCAAAAGGCATTATCCTTCCTACAGTCACTCATTTATGTGTAATCTTTCTTTACAGAGAACTTGGCCATTTTAATAATTTCTCATATACTTCCTCTGTCCTTTCTCCTGACAGATGTAAACTTCCTCCTGCAGAGTTAGTTTCCAGTGAGTACACGGCTGAAAGTTTTTGCATTGTCTCCTCCCGAGTACTCCACATTAATTGAATTAAATTAAAAACTGAATATTGAGACTGAGATTTTATCACATATCATTTTTTCTCTCCCCGCACTACCTTTGACATAACTAGGAGAGCAGGTGTTCAGAAATCATTTCAGTCTTTTCACATTCTCAATACCATGTGGGCATCTATTTTGACATTCTTCAGAATTGCAAGGTTATATATTTAATGGTTATTGGAATATCCTCTAAAATCTAAAATCATCTGGGGGTAGGGAGGAGAGGGTAGAGAAGGATATTTCACTGTTATTTTACTGTTGTAAAAAAGTCTAATTTTGGATCTTCATTAGTTAAAGCGCTGATGAAGAATAAGAGTAAAATAAATCAAATATGACTAGTTTTTAATTAATTTTCACCATAATAAAAGTAGTGTTATAATTTGCGAAGTCTACAAAAAGTGGTGTTCAGTAAATTAGATGATAAACTCTGAGGAAAATCCAATCTAACTGCATTCAGATGACAAGTTGACTCAATGTTGAAGTGACTACTTAGGGGTGTCAGTAGCACACTTTCCTTAAATTATGCTACCAATACACTATACTGAACTATATATCTTTCCCACAGGAAAAGGCTCTTAGTCCCCTTGCTAGTGATTATTACCAAAAACAATGTGAGAAGCCAAAGTGATGCTTTATATAGATTTTATACGTCTTCTATACTCTTGATTATATTCTGCATGGTCACACTAGCAAACTAAAGTGTCATCGACAATTTTAAGAAAGCATTTTTGAGAAGCAAGTATATCTCTCTGTAACAATTTATATATTCTATGAACTACAAATAATTAAAGGTTGTGTAAAGGTTCAATGAAACATAAATTGTCTGTTACTTGGGAAAGCTTATGCCCAAATTCAAAATATGTCCTGTTTAAATGTCCCCAAGTTAAAAATCTATGAATAAATATTTTAGTCCTGGCACCAATACATTCTTTTTAAGCCTTCTCTAAGAGGCAAATATAATAAAAAATAATTATCAAATAGATCAGAGTTTCTCAACTGGTGAGTTGTCCCATGTTGAACCCTCAGAATATGTAATTAAGGGGCTGGAGAAATAGCATGGAGGCAAGACATTTGCCCTGCATGCAGAAGGACGGTGGTTTGAATCCTGGCATCCCATATGGTCCTCCCAGCCTGCCAGGAGCGATTTCTGAGCATAGAGCCAGGAGCACTGCCGGGTGTGACCCAAAAACAAAAAAAAAAGAGAGAGAGAGAGGATACTTAATTAAAAACCACATAAAGATGGGCCTGAACGATGCAATAAGCGGTAAGGTGTCTGCCTTGCACACGCTAATATAGAACAGACAGCGGTTCTATCACCCGGCATCCCATACAATCCCCCAAGCCAGGAGCGTTTTCTGAGTGCATAACCAGGAGTAACCACTGAGTGCAACTGGGTGTGGCCTAACCCCCCAAAAAAAATCACATAAAGAAAAAAGTCCAAGAGACTTGTGTCTAGGCCATAGTAATGGAAAAAAATTGAAAATGAGGCACAGTTTAAAAAAAGGTTAAAAGGCCCTTTTCTGCTGCCGTAGGGCCTGGAGATCCCAGTTCGCCGAGGACATAGGCTTATCCTCACCTGAAGACTCCCTAACCCCCAATAAAATACTTTGATCTGAAAAAAATGTTAAAAGGGACTGTAAACAGTTTGACATTTTAAATCTCTATAATAAACTATTAACAGTAAGTATATAATATTTTTCCTTTTCTATGATATTTTGAAGGCTGTAAACTGTTTAACAGGTAGCAAAGAGACAACCACTTGAAATTGGACAAATGATGCCTGATTGCAGTAGCACACTGAGTTAAAAAATCTTTATAAGTCTTAGCAGTTACCATTATTTGTCTAAATAACACCAATTTTTCTGGTTGTTTTACTTAAAATGAATGCCCTCACTTTTCAGATTATCTTCTTTTTAACAGATTTTATGCATGGCATTTATCACCCTCTAACATACTATAATGATATCTTAAATAATGTTCTACTATCTTGGAAGTTATATAAAATTGGAATAAATTTCTACTCAGCTTAGTGTATTGATATATTTTGGGTGAATTATAATATACAGAGGTACATGAAAAACTGCTTCACCTCATTAATCATCAGGGAGATGCAAATCAAAACAACAAAGAGGTATCATCTCACTCTGCAGAGACTTGCACACATCACAAAGAACAAGAGCAACAAACAACAAGTTCTGATGTGGATGCAGGGTGAAAAGGACCCTTATTCACTGCTGGTGGGAATGCCATCTAATCCAGCCTTTCTGGAAAAAATATGGATATTCCTCAAAACTGGAAATTGTGCTTTCATATAATTCAGCAATACCACTCCTAGGAACATACCTCACAAACACAAAAACACAATATGAAAATATATTTGTACTCCTATGTTCATTGCAGCACTATTTACAATAGCCAGAATTTGTAAACAACCCAGGTACCTGAAAAGATGAGTGGCTAAACTGTGACTCATCTACACAATGGAATACTTTGCAGCCAGTAGCAAAATACACAAAGCTTCAATGGACATGGAAATTATTATACTGAGTGAAATGAATCAGAAGAAGAGATATAGACATAGATTAATATCACTCATCTGTGCTATATAATAAGATGCAATATTTTATAGTAATAATATCAATATACAATAGGGAAGAGGCTCAGGAGGACAAGTCCATGATAGGAAGCTTGTCACAAAGAGCAGAGAATTCAGTTAGATGAAAGATCCACTATGACAATGTTAGTTCAAATTGATCACTATGGACATAAACTGGGTACTAAAAGAGGTTAAAGTGGCATGTATACCATCTCCTCATTAACAGTAAGGCAAACTACAGTGTCATCAAAGAAAGAGACAGAGAGAGAGGTGAATTGCCTGTTCCGGAACCATGCAGGGAGGGCGATTGGGATGGAAAACTGGGGATACTGGTGGCAGGAAATATGCAATGTACCAGCTGTGGCAGGAAAGGAAAGGAAAATGGAAAGGAGAAAGGAAAGGAAAAGGAATGGAAAAAGGAAAGGAAAGGAAAAAAGGAAAGGAAAAGGAAAGGAAAGGAAAGGAAAGAAAAAAGGAAAGGAAAAAGAAAAGGAAAAAGGAAATCAAAACAAAGAAAAGGAAAAGAAAGGGAAGGAACGGAAAATGGAAAGGAAAGGAAAGGATAAAAGAAAGAGAAGAAAGAAGGAAAGAAAAGAAATGAAAAAAGAAAAAAGAAAAAAGAAAGAAATCAAGAAAAGAGAAAGAGAAAATAAATTATTTAAATATGAAGACAAATTTAAATTAGTTACAACATAAATAGAAAGAAATACAAAAGAAAACCATTGCTGTATGTTCTTATATACATTTTTAACCTAAAATGACCAAATTCATAGAAATACAATCAAATGTGGACTTCTAGAGGCAGAGATGGAATCGGGCAAATAAAGTTGAAGGTTTTATAATAATATACATTTTTAAGAGAAATAAGTATAGGGAAATGATTTATAGCATCATAACTGTAGTTAACAATCTTGTGAATTCTACCACATATATTATACAGTCATATGAAATAATGGATATACTAACTAAAGTTCCTGTGGCTGGAATTATATGATATGTGTGCATATTTAAAATATATATGCTATATGTGTAACTCAATAGTTGGGAAAAAGATAAAGAAATTTTCCTCTAATGTAACATACCACCTACTGAGGAAATAACTTGCATCCTGAATTTTCTCAAGATGTGAGAAGAAATTTTGACTTATATAGCTACTTAAATCTAACCAATTAAGTAGTAATTAGCCCTTTGGAGCATGACTTATAAAGATAATGCATATATGTGAGTAAAATGCATGCATAACTAAAATATGTATTTATAAGTATTTATAAAGTATCTGTAAGTACACAAGTAGTATACATTTATTTATATGTATATATAAGGTAAGAGAAGTAAATCACTGTTTTCTAGCTTTTGGCTAATAATCAAGAGTTTCACATTCCTAATGATATGAAAGGAAAAAAATCAAATGCACATTGATTTAAACATTTGCTTTTCTTATTTTAAGATTAAGGTCTTTTGGTAATCAATAAGAAAAGTAGATATTGTGATTAGTGTTTTTATTTTTTTATATTTTATTTTTGGTTTTTGGTTTTTGAGCCACACCGGTGATACTTAGTGGTTACTCCTGGCTATGTGCTCAGAAATCGCTCCTGGCTTGGGTGATCATACGGAAAGCCGGTGTATCGAACCACGGTCCCTTCTAGGTTAGTGCGTGCAAGGCAGATGCCCTACACTTGTGCCACTTCTCCAGCCCCAAGATTTATGTTTTTAACAGTGCAAGTCAGATAACTAGAGTTATACCTTTTCATTTTATATCAACCAAGTCATATTTTGTCACTTTTCTAACAAACTGCACAGCCTATCAAAATATATATTTTGAAAAGTGATTCCACTTAGAAAGAAAATCAAAGCTATTCAATATCATCTTCAGTGACACCCAAAACCCAATCCTTTTTTGCTGGAATGATCTCTGAGAATATTTTATTGATCCAACAAATATCTGTTATATACATGTATCAATAATGCTTTTCAAAAAATTAGTAAATGGGAGAAAACTATATTAAGTAACAGAATAATCAAGTGCCATAGTGTTTTAAGAAGTTAAAAACTTGTAATTTATAAAGAAACTTGTTAAATTTTTTCAAAGATAAAATTAGTTTTTTTTTTGGGGGGGTGGGACACACCCGGCAGTGCTCAGAAGTTACTCCTGGCTATCTGCTCAGAAATAGCTCCTGGCAGGTATGGGGGACAGTATGGGACGCCGGGATTCGAACCAACGATCTTGGGTCCTGGATAGGCTTCTTGCAAGGCAAACACAGCTTGTGCTATCTCTTCGACCTATCTCTTCTTTTTCTTTTTTTTTTCTCCTTGCTTTTTTTCGGGTCACACCCATTTGATGCTCAGGAGTTACCGGTACTCCTGGCTAAGCTCTCAGAAATTGCCCCTGGTTTGGGGGGACCATATGGGATGCTGGGGGATCAAACCATGGTCCTTCCTTGGCTAGCGCTTGCAAGGCAGACACCTTACCTCTAGCGCCACCTCACCGGCCCATCATTTTCTTTTTTATATGTTTTACATAGTTGAAGACAGGAAGCCATAGAGAACAAAAAGTCACTTTGACTTTCGCTTGGCCATGGAAAAATAAGGTAGGAATGAATAGTATATGTAAAGAAATGGACTGAATAAAGATAAAGAAAAACATGGAAACCGTGAGGTGGTGCTAGAGGTAAGGTGTCTGTCTGCTTTGCAAGCACTAGCCAAGGAAGAACCGCGATTCAATTCCCCAGTGTCCCACATGGTCCCCCAAGCCAGGGAGATTTCTGAGCGCTTAGCCAGGAGTAACCCCTGAGCATCAAACGGGTGTGGCCTGAAAAACCAATTAAAATGATAAAGAAAAACAGTATCTCAACTAACTAGTTATCACTTGCCTAGAAGATTCTCACAAGATATTGAAGGTTGAAGCAGACACATATGCAAGCAGTAAGTTGCTACTGTTGGTGGGATTTGTGTTGAAAACTTATATGCCTCAGACTCAACTATGAATAAATAAATCAGTGTCAATAAAAAAATGTTTTTAAAATTTACATCTATCAAGGTTGGAGTGATAGCACAGAAGGTAGGGCATTTGCCTTATATGTGGCCGACCTGGTTCCAATCCAATCCAATCCAATCCAATCCAATCCAATCCAATCCAATCCAATCCAATCCAATCCAATCTACCTGGAATCCAATCCAATTGGATTCCTTTTTGTTTTCATTAGCACCAAAAGGAAAGATCCCTGATAATGCTGAGCCAGGAGTAACACTTGAACATGGTCGGTTGTAGCCCATAAAACAAACAAAAAAACTTCTCTCACTACACATTAAATAGACTTTACTATTTTTCTGAACTTATGAAATTCTAGTTTGCGTTTGCTACACCATTCACTTACTATGGAGGCTAGAGTGAGTTGGGTGCTAGCCTTGCTCTCGGTGGACCTGGTTTTGATCCCTGGCATCCTATACAGTCACCAAGGACCACTAGAAATAATTGCTGATTACAGAAACAGTAGCAGACTCCTGAGCATCTCTAAGTGTGGCACCAAAACAAAAACAAACACACTATACTTACTACTCTATGAAGAAAAGGGAAACTGAGAAATAAATTCTTCACACGAGTGATTATTTATTGTTTTATTTGCCAAGTGTTTGTAATAGTTATGCAAACCAGAAATTAAATATCCAGCCTGCCTAAAGCATACAAGTGCCCTAGATTTTCTGTGAAATACTGCCAGAGCCCTAGATTAGACATTATTCTATCAAGTACCATAAACTTAAAAGCAAAACCAAAACAATACTAAACTTCAGACATACTTTATACCTCATAATGCAAACAGAATAAAATGGAAGCAAACTTGTTCACTTTTTAATGTGTCTGCTTTTAAAAATGAAGTACAGCAAGTCAGTTTGCTGAATAAAGAAAATACAAATGACATTTTGTTGTGCCCTTTTCAACACTTGCTTCACTGGTAATTTTCCTTTTTTATTATATACACCAAGGACACCAAAGACCTTCATCTTGAGCACAGATATTAAAATTTAAAGCATTCCTTCTAACTACAGTTTCATTCTTGTCATCTTGGCACTTTTTAATACAAATTCATCCCTCACTTAGTTCTCATGTGATAAACAGACCCATTCACTTTGGTTTTAGCAATTACCCAGTTTCTATTTGTTTATAATTATGTCTATAAATGAAACACAACGTTAGTACTGGAACGCAAGAAGTGGAAATATCAAGGTTTACTTTGTTTTGTGATATGCAACATGATATGTTAACAGGATTTGATTCTACTATTCAAAAAAATGTCATGACGGCAGACTCAGCTTGCAATCTATACAGTTAAAATAGAGTACAGAAATAGATTTAAGTTGTTCAATTATTTCTTTGACAGTAATTTATATTTGATGCATTAGTAGTGCATGTATAGCCATAACATATATTTAGTTATCCAAGAAAACGTAGGAAAAAGAGAAAGCGAGACAGAGGAAAAAAGAGAGAGTGGAAGAGGTAGGGAAAGGAAAAGAGAGAGTGGATGGAGGAGAGACAGAAGGAGAAAGGAGAAGGAAGGAGAAGCATTGGCTAATAGTTTCTCTTTGGAGAGTTTAGCCTTCAGTGATTCTTGTATCTAGAGTGCAGCTATAATTTGGGAGGAGCTTAAGGATTTACAAGCACCATTTGAGCTGTACTAGTTTTCTGCATTACTGACTTTATTGTCTAATTCCTCTGTCGACATCACCTGTCCTCTTAATAAAATTCGGCAATTTAGCATTAAAATAGAGGTAACAGGGGCCGGAGAGATAGCACAGCGGTAAGGCATTTGCCTTGCGTGCAGAAGGACGGTGGTTTGAATCCCAGCATCCCATATGGTCCCCCGAGCCTGCCAGGGGCGATTTCTGAGCATAGAGCGAGGAGTAGCCTCTGAGCGCTGCCGGGTGTGACCCAAAAACAAAAACAAACGAACAAAAAATAGAGGTAACAAATGCACTATCCACTAGTACTACCGTGGTAAAGCTTCCCATCATTAAACCAGACAAGCTGATCTCAAATTATTTTTCTGGGGATATATCAGTATGTAAAAACTCTGATATATCTTAATAATAAGAAAACAGGAAATGAAAACTGATATTATTTGTAAAATATTTATTTTCTCTCTTGCCTAGAATAGCACTATGTCTTTGCATAAGTGCAGGAAGCTAGTCTAATATAAAGTACTTGAACAGCTTATGTGTTTCAAGTTCATTTGCTACAACTTTGCTCAATTTGTTATCAGCTTATTATTACACATAATATATTATTCATTGTCATAATTCATGTTAAAGGGCTACTATATTTTATCCCTTGAAATAAAACTGTCATGTTGTTTTATTAATCTTTATGTAGTTATTTCATAGATGAAATTTTGAGTCATTAAAGCAGTAGCAGCATATCTAAGATCAGAATTGTTTGAGTGGGTGTTAATTTTTGGCCCACATCCAACTGTTTCAGTGATTACACCTGGCAATGCTGTGGTTTGAACCAGTGATACGCACACACACAAACACACACACACACACACACACACACACACACACACACGGAATACTTCTGGCTCTGCACTCAGAAATCGCTCCTGGCAGGCTCAGGGGACCAAATGGGAAGCCAGGAATCAAACCGCGGTCCATTCAGAGTCAGCCACCTACAAGTCAAATGCCCTACCGCTGTACTATCGCTTCAGCCCCCATGATTTTATTTATATATTGAAATTAAAAGTGTAGTTAATATTGCCCTAATGGATTGTTTTGAATAACTTGTAAAAGTCAGTGCTTGGTTTTTAGTTTCCTATGCCATTAATTTAAATTCATAAAATATATACTGATTATGTAAGATTTTTAGGTTAGTGCTAGTACTTCCTACTAACCTGTACCCATATTGCTACTTCTGTCGTACAAAGCATTTTGACATGTTGAAAATAGAATATTGTAGCACTTTTGCAACAGCGTTTCCATGCTTTTATTTCCCAGACTGACCTATTTGCAATTTAATAGGCATTTCCTTATGAAGAAAAATCTAGTCTGTTCTAGGTTAAAAAACTATTATAATAGTTTATATGTATTCATTTCTTAAAAAATGTTTCTTTTGTATAGCATAGAAATGATTATAGACATTGTGTTGACATTATATATAATATTTTATTTATTTATTTGTTGTTTGTTTTTGTTTTTTTGGGGGGTCACACCGGCAGCGCTCAGGGATTACTCCTGGCTCTATGCTCAGAATTTCCCCTGGCAGGCACAGGGAACCATATGGGATGCCGGGATTCGAACCACCATCCTTCAGCATGAAAGGCAAATGTGTTACCTCCACACTATCTCTCCAGCCCCTATATATAATATTAATTACAAAAATAAAATTTCTGTTTTCCTGATTTGTACCCCTCTATTGTAACTAAAGGTAACCAAATGAGAGACAATCATGACATTTCCACTGTTTTCAGTTTGTCACAATGTTTAGGACTATAGGATATAAAACCTTATATGTAAGATATGTAACATTAATTGATGTTAGGTAAGACTTCATCATTTGCTAAATCTAACAAATACTATTGTTATTTCCACTACTTTATAGTAGAATGCATGTATATCATTCTGGATATTACCCTTCCTCTACAAAAATACTTAGGAAAGTGCCCTTCAATACTATGTTATGTTGCTGAGTATTTATATTGAGGGTTCCCGACCTTGATTACTGACAAGAGCCATACAGGCCTAGTGTGTGAGTGAGAAAAATATAGCTTTCAGGAACTGTTACACTTGACATAACAGAATGTCACATCAGCATATCTGAAACGTGTAGAAAGTGAAATTCATTAAGGAAATTTTTTAAAATTAAAAATAGTCATTCATAACTATATGTTTATATAGAGAAATATATTTAAGTGTTTGCATGATACATTCTCAATTATGGCAAAATAAGAAAAATTCAATTTAATATAGAAAAATCCTGAGATCCATATCCTTTTAATTTCTTCCATATCCTTAAAGTATTATCTATGTATTGTTTTTCATTTTTTACTATTTTATTCATCTTATTAAATGTTGGATACTTTAATGTCAAACACAGTGGTGCTCAAAGGCTATTCCTGACTATGCTTAGGTAGAAAGGAATATTGTAATACTCAAGGGACCATATGCAGTTTGGGATCATATTACTATCTCTCTGTCACTGTTATTTTAAATTGAATATAGCAAATTCTATCAGGAGTACTACAAATATTCATTAGTAAGTCATCTCATGACAGTAAAATGGCTCAAATAATAAAGACTGGACATAGCCATTGTTGGAATGGTTATGATGAGAAAGTAGCCCTAATCTACAATTGGTTGTAATATCATTAATTCTGCCTTCATGGAAAGCAATATGGATATCACTAAACAATAGAAATAGAAATATCAAGAAGATCTTTGATACTTCTTGTTATATATCCCACAAAGACATATACATTAATTCTAATGTGTATATATACACAACCCACATATACTTGAGTATAAGCCGACCCGAGTATAAGCCGACTCTCCAATTTTACCCTAAAAACTGGGAAAACTTAGTGACAAGTATAAGCCAAGGTGGAAAATGCAGCAGCTACTGGTAAATTTCAAAAATAAAAATATATGGGGCTGGAGCAGTGATGCAAGTGGTAGGGCATTTGCTTTGCATGCGCTAACCGAGGACAAATTGCGGTTTGATCCCCAGCATCCCATATGGACCCCCAAGCCAGGAGAGATTTCTGAGCATATAGCCAGGAGTAACCCTTGAGCATCACCGGTTGTGACCCCAAAACCAAAATTAAAGGTCAAAAATGATATATATACCCAAAACAATTACAATAATTGAGGAATCAGTAGGTCAAATGTTTTCCAATATTTATTGCTAAAGAAAAACCATAGACTAGCAACAATAACTTTAAAACTTTAAATAAAAAGCAGAAAACCATAGCTTAACAGGTAGTCAAGCTAAATAACACAGGTTAAAAACTTTCAAAACTGGGTTCTTCCTCCTCCTCATCTGTATGTCCAAAAAAAGAGCTTCAGCTGGATCTAATGTGAGGTATCAGAATAGACATTGTCATCATCACTTAGTTCGCAGATATCATCATCCTTGCTGTTGGTCTCATACAAAGTGCAGAATATTGTGGGTTAAATAGTTCAATGGTATCCAGTTCAGTTCAGCCACCTACCTCTTCAGCTCAGTCGTGACTTGTGGACTGAGCTGAAGCACTGCACCCCTCCAGCAGACGGCAGAAGACAACTGGAGATAATGTGCATTTGCTTCAGTGCATGCGCACTGGACCAAATAATCTGTATGACCCGAGTATAAGCGGAGTTCTGGGTTTTCAGCACAACTTTTGTGCCAGAAAAACTCTGCCTATACACACATATATACACACACATATATGTTCATTGTAGTGCCTAATGTAATAGCTAAGTTACAGAAACAACCAAAAGACCCAGAAATTATTGAATAGATAAAGAATTTGTGGCACTGATGTAAACTAATATTATGAAGCTCTGAGAAGAAACAATAATCATGTATTGCAGTAACATAGATGGAACTATAGGATACTATGCTGAGTGAAGACAGTCTGAAGAAAATAAATAAATACAGAATGACTTATTTCATATGTGGATTTAGAGATAAACAACAAGGTAGCAAGAAAAGGGACAAAGGCAATATAATTGGAGAACTGGCCACACAATTGCCTTGGGAAGCTGTTTGAGAGGAAAGGGTGCTGGGGTCCTTAAGACAGAAAAATATATACACTGGGGATCTGTGTGGTATTGGAATTATGGAGATAGGAAAGTATTATTAACAGTATTTTCAATGGTATCATCTCAGTCAATTAAATAGATTTTCTAACAAGGGAGCCAGAGCTTCTTTCGAACATTATGCAAATATATACGTCTTTATGTATATATGCAAATAATTTACAATAAACACTCTGATAATGAGTTTCTTAATAAGTTTATCATCTTGTAATGGAACTCTAACGGAATCCAAATACTAACAGAAATCAAGATCCATTGTTAACAACAATTTATGAATTTCAACATCTTAGTTAACAAAAAGCAAATAAAAATAGAGGACAGCAAAAGAAAACAGTGCATCTGAATTCATGAATACTTAAGTCTCACTTCAGTAACATATGACACACTAATGGTTCATTTATACTATTTGCTTATCAATATACTGAGATGTTTAAAATGTTTTTAACCAACGCTCAAAACTATAAGTAGCTAAGACAGCTAACTCTCATACTGAAATGAAGGAAAATATCCAAGAGAAAAAT
Source organism: Suncus etruscus (assembly GCF_024139225.1). Taxonomy (NCBI): domain Eukaryota; kingdom Metazoa; phylum Chordata; class Mammalia; order Eulipotyphla; family Soricidae; genus Suncus; species Suncus etruscus. The sequence continues at coordinate 32,439,402 of NC_064868.1, forward strand.
AAAGCTACTACCTGCTAAATAATCTTGTGGTTGATTCCTGATCATTTTCCTCACGTAAATGATGTTATAACTTCTCCTAATACATTTACAGAAAGTCATTTGCTATAGTATCATTGACTTACTTCAACTGCAACTGAGCAAGAATTAACTATGTTGTGATGTTTTGTCATATATACTGCAGGAAACAACCCATTTCTTGACACATGGTCGATTTCAAAGCATGAGAAAATTACAAGTAATTATCTAAGCCTTCGATATTCCTTCAGAACTGCATTACCAAGTTAGATTATTATATTGAAAGTGTCAAAATAGTTCTAACATGTAACATTTACTGAGTGAAATTTATTTTTTCTAATATTAACAATTTACCATCAGTTTAGAAGTTTCAGAGTGAGTGAAATCCCATCAGTAGACAAACCAATGAACAAAACGAACAGACCATGACATTGGTTTGATGTTTATACATGGTAACAAAGGCTAATGATTTTTTCAATCCTAATATTTAAAGCAATTTTGGCTAATGAATTATATACTATATATAAATTATAAAGTATTAGAAATATCTCAGATAAAGTTATATTTTGTGGAATGGCTGATTCTTTAATAATGCAACTCAGGAATATCTACTAGAAATTCCTATGAGACTAGAGAATTAATTTTTGTTTTTCACATTCCACTTCTAGCTAAAAGACTGCTAACATGGCCAAGAAATCTTTGGGTTGCTACCCTCTTTCCCCCTAAACCTGGTCTATTTGCTAAATGAAAAGCACTTAGTTACCATGGCAACAGCTTTGTATAACTAGGTCTAACTAGATCTACTCTAAGCTAGCATTTGCTAATAAGCATTGAATGAATAACTAAAGCAATATCAGGCAGTCATATTACTGATATATATATATATTCAAAATATTCTACAAAGATACAGAAATGCAGAGTATGACTCAAAAGCAAATCAACATAAACTATTTAGTTGAGGATTCATTCTAAGTAAATAAGAATCTTGTTATTTCTGTCTGTTAGCATTTTAAGTTTCTATAAATTAAAGGAATGCAACTATTCCTGGAAGACACATAGGAGATGGGTTTCAAATAACTGCTGTCAGTCTCTGTATGACTAAATCAACAATGATATTAACCAACAACAAAGTAGTGAATCATAATTAAAATAATGAATTCACCAATGCAAGAAAAGGGGAGCTGTAGAGATATTACAGAGGTTAGGACACTAACTGAAGCTGTCAGCGGTTAAATTCCCAGTCCTATATAAGGTCCCTGGTCAACACTAGAGTAATCTCTGTTCACTGAGTCATTAGTAGCCTTTGAGCACTGCCAGGTATGGTTTAATCTCTTACTCTTACCAAATAAAGTTAACTAGAGTAGAGAGATTTTATTCGTCCATTGTGAAATCTTTGATAATAAAATATTTTGATAACAGAAGAAGCAAAAATTATCTTCAGGTGAATATATATTTTGATGTGTCAGATATTGGGAGTATTTATTTATATAATGAATGCGAAAATCCCTCTTCACAGAAGGACACTTTTTACGCTAGCTTTCATCTATTATCTGCTTCAGGGAATACTGCTACAGTAAAGAGATACATTTTTCAAAGTTACACCCTTCTCAGGTCAGTCCAAATCTATGAGTGATGGAGGCAGGAGTAAAAAAGTACTGATATTTTAGGTTCAACACAAATGGATCCTGGTCTAAACAATAATGTCATCCTCTCCACCACTGTACTGGATGCTGAGAAGTAGTATTACAAATGACTAACTTTTTCTTGTGCCTTTAATCTCCAGTATTTAATCTCCAGGCCAGTCCTTAAGAACTAGTTTGTAAAGGTTTCATTTATATTGAATATACAATCGGAACAGGTCTTTTTTTTTTATATTCAGAAAAAATTTCCTTACAATCTTTTTCTTATTAACACAGACACTTAAGCAGAAGCTATAATGTAATATTGTCTAATATAAAGCCACTATTCACTTTCTTAGGATAAAAACACGCTTTTATACTTTTATTGTTTTATTTCCATTAAAATTTCCCATTAAAATTTTCTTAATTCACTTCACGCTTATTATATTGCACACTAGTAGGGTTTGCCTAATTCATGAACATTTTAAAGTGTATTAGCACAGAAATATTCATGTTATTTTTAGGTTAATATAACTCTAAAAACGAATATATATATACTTTTTGAAGAAACTTACTATATTGCCTGGGAAAAGTATGAGACAAATGTTTCCATCTGGTGAGTCACCCAGAGAACCAGAGATCCCTAGATACTGCTCAATGTTTAGATACAGATAACAGTTGCCACTCCAAACTAGCAATAAATACCTGGCACGGCTTAGTCACTGCCTCAGTGAGGATGGGGGAGGAAGCGGAGCATTGGTGGTGATGCACTGGTGAAGGGGGGATGTTATGTTTATGACTGAAACCCAACTACAATCATGCTTGTAATCATGGTGCTTAAATACAAATTTTATATATTAAAAAATTAAAAGAACCATTCCAAAGG